>NC_139022.1:2242324-2842324 GCF_964662115.1 Mustela nivalis | reverse complement strand
AAAAAACACAAGAATGATCACTCCTGCCTCTGTTGTAAACCATAGTTCTAGAAGTCTTAGCAACAGCAATCTGACACTAAAATAAAATAAAATGCAGGGGCGGCTGGGTGGCTCAGTGGGTTGAAGCCTCTGACTTTGGCTCAGGTCATGATACAAGGGTCCTGGGATCAAGCCTTGCATCAGGCTCTCTGCTTAGCAGGGAGCCTGCTTCCCTTCGTCTCTCTCTGCTTGCCTCTCTGCCTACTTGTGATCTCTATCTGTCAGCTAAATAAATAAATAAATAAATAAATAAATAAATAAATAAATAGAAAATGCTTTCAGATTGGCAAAGAAGAAGTCAAACTCTCTCTTTGCAGATGATATGATACATTATCCCTAATTACTACGGAAATGTTGAAAAATAAAAACAAAGTTGGGATCATCACATTGTCTGATTTCAAACTTTATTATAAAGCTATGATCACCAAGAACTATAGTACTGGCACAAAAACCGAATGATAGACCAGTGGAACAGAGTAGAGAGTCTGGATATGGACCCACAACTCTATGATCAACTACTCTTTGACAAGGCAGCAAAAATATTGATTGGAAAAAAAGACAGTGTATTCATTAAATGGTGCTGGGAAAATTGGGCAGCTATATATGGAAGAAGGAAACACGACAATTCTCTTACACCACACTCAAAGATAAACTTGAAATGGATTAAAAACAAAAACAGGGCGCCTGGGTGGCTCAGAGGGTTAAGCCTCTGCCTTCAGCTCAGGTCATGATCTCAGGGTCCTGGGATGGAGTCCCACATCGGGCTTTCTGCTCAGCGTGGAGCCTGCTTCCTCCTCTCTCTCTCTCTCTGCCTGCCTGTCTACCTGCTTGTGATCTCTGTCTGTCAAATAAATAAATAAAATCTTAAAAAAAAAACCTTCAACGTAGGCAGTAATCTATCAAAATCCCAGTGGAGAACATAGGCAGTAACCTCTTCTACATTGGCCACAGCAACTTCTCTTAATACAAGTTTACAAATGTAAAGGAAACAAAAGAAAAATTGAACTTTTAAGAGTTCATCAAGATCTAATGCTTCTGACCTTCAAAGGAAACTGTCAACAAAACAAAGAGGCAATCCAAGGAATGGGAGAAGATATTCACAAATGACAGTATAGACAAAGGGCTGATAACCAAGATCTATAAAGAACTCTTCAAACTCAACACTCAAAAAACAGGTAATAGGACCAAAAAATGGGCAGAAGACATGAACAGATACTTCTCCATATAAAACATACAAATGGCTAACAGACACATGAAAAAATGTTCATCATCATTAGACATTAGGGAGATTGAAACCAGAAACACATTGAAATACCACCTTGCATCAGTTAGAATAATCAAAATTAGCAAGACAGTAAACAACAAGTGTTGGAGAGGATGTGGAGAAAGGGGAACCCTCTTCCACTGTTGGTGGGAATGCAAGTTTGTGCAGTCACTTTGGAAAACAGTGTGGAGATTCCTTAAGGAATTAAAAATAGAGCTACACCATTACTCTGCAATTGCACTACTGGGTATTAACCCAAAAGATTCAGATGCAGTGAAAAGAAGCTCCGTACATACCCCCATGCTCATCGAATCAATGGCCACATTTTCTGAACTTTTTAAAGAGCCAAGATGTCCTTCAACAGATGAATGGATAAAGAAGATATGGTCCATATATACAATTGAATATTATGCATTAATACCCAGCTTTGATATCAACATGAATGGGACTGGAGGAGATTTTGCTGAGTGAAATAAAGCAAGCAGAGAGAGTCAATTGTTATATTGCTTCACTTACTTGGGGAGCATAAGGAATAACATGGAGGACATGGCAAGATGTAGAGGAGTGGTGAGTTGGGGAAATTGGAGGTGGAGATAAAGCATGAGAGACCATGGACTCTGAGTAACAAAGTTACAGTTTTGGAGGGAGGAATTGTGGTGTTAGGTGAGACTGGTGGTGGTTAAGTATTAAGGAAGGCACGTATTGCATGGAGCAGTGGTGTGGTGCCTAAACAATAACTCTTGGGACACTCAAAAATTAAATAAAGTTAAAATAAATTCTCCATAGACAAGGGGTAAAATACATCTGAGTGAATAAAAGAGGGGAACAGAGCCCCCCTGTGACTCACCAAAGGTAAATGGATATTTACCATAAGGATACAAATGTAGTGATCTGAAGGGGCATGTGCACCTGAATGTTTATAGCAGCAATGTCCACAATAGCCAAACTATGGAAGGAGCCTATATGTCCAGCTACAGAGGAATGGATAAAGAATATGTGCTATATATATACAATGGCATACTATGCAGCCAACAAAATAATGATTTTTTTCCTTTTACAATGATGCAGATGGAACTAGGGGGTATTATGGTAAGCAAATGAGTTAATCAGAGAAAGACAGTTATATAATATCACTGATATGATGATTTTGAGAATCAAGACAGAAGATCATAGTGGAAAGGTGAGAAAAATGAAACAAGATGAAATCAGAAAGGGAGACAGACCATAACAGACTCAATCTTGGAAAACAAGCTGAGGGTTGCTGGAAGGGAAGGGGGTAGGTGGGATGTGGTGGCTGGATGATGGACATTGAGAAGGGTATGTACTATGATGAGTTCTGTGAATCATGTAAGACTGATGAATCACAGGTTTCTATCCCTGAAATAAACAATACATTATATGTTAATAAAAAAGTCTTTGCTTATTTTATAAGCAGCTTTCCCTTGAAAACTTGAACTTCCACCACAAGACAAGTATGCCCTGAGTAGCTGCTATTCATTGGGCTGGTTTGAGAGGATTAAGAGAAACATGGAACCATTTTGAACTCAAAAACCAGCCATCAAATCTGTAAGGTTGTGTGAAATAAATGCTTATTTTTTTTAATCTCAGATATTTTGTAGTTGTCCTTTGTGCATTATAATAGGTTTCAAAGGTAAATCTTGACTAGTGATAGGAACAGTGTAAGTCAAATGGAAAGCTAAGTATATCAAATTATACCATACGGTATACCATATGTTATACCATATATACCAAATTACACCATACCATACGAAGCACTATCCCTGGGGACAATGGTGGGAACTTGTTCTTAGTGCATCCAGAGCAATGGAATATTCCCTCTTAATTTAAGTTTCACTGTGTGACTTGTTCTGACAAATAAAATGTGAATAAAAGTGAAACATTTGAGATCAAAAGAGAAGGTTTAAGACCTGTTACATAGCCTCACCATTGCTATTATTTTGGTGCTGTAATAGTTGTGGCATAATAGGAACCAGTGAGAATTCAAAACAGAAAACAGGAATAAAGACATGGACCTGAGTTGCATTTGATTCACAGCCAAAAAGTTATAGCAATAAAAAAAAAAAAAGGTGTCCCACATTGAGAACCATTGACAGTTGAAAGTTATAAACTAATATAGGCTTCAAAGTCAGTCCTAGGTATGTGTACCAACCATAAGATAAATAATAGCAAGCCCATTCTTCATGATTTCAGTAACATGGATGCTACAAAATGTCAATTTTGTCAGGAGTTGAGGGAGGATTTTTTTTAAAGATTTTATTTATTTGACAGAGATCACAAGTAGGCAGAGAGGCAGGCATAGAGAGAGGGGGGAAGGAGGCTCCCCGCTGAGCAGAAAGCCCCATGTGGAGCTTGATCCCAGGACCCTGGGATCATGACCTGAGCTGAAGGCAGAGGCTTAACACACTGAGCCACCCAGACGCCCTGAGAGAGGCTTTTGATAAAGGATTTTCCTTACTATTCTGACAGCTATATGAGTAGCATATTGTAGACACATGTGAATTGTGTGTGTGAATCCTGATGATGCTGTATTCCCAGCCATAAGATCCATAAGTAGAATGAAACTGAAGCTAATAGAAACAGAGAGAAAAAAAGAAATTTAATTAATTATATTTATTAATCCACTGCATATAGTCTATGTCTTGTACATCTGAAATTAGAATCTAATCATTATATAAATCTGAATTTGTTTTTAATTCTTTATAAAAGAAGGAAATTTTAAGAATACTTAATCTCCTGCAGCTGTTTCATAAAATAAACTCAGAAGGAAAAAATCCAGAATTTTTCTATGAAACCAGCTTTACCCTGCTGCCCAAACAAGGCAAAGACCCCATTAAAATGGAGAATTTCAGACCAATATCCCTGATGAATATGGATGTCAAGATTATCAACAAGATCCTAGCTAAAAGGATCCAAAAGTACATTAAAAAGATTGTACACTATGAGCAGGTGGAATTTATTCCTGGGATACAAGGTTGGTTCAACATTTGGAAATCAATCAATGTGATAGAACAAATCAATAAGAGAAGAGAGAACAACACGGTCCTCTCAATTGATGCAGAAAAAGCATTTGACAAGATACAGCTCAGTTCCAGATTAAAACTCTTCCGAGTATAGGGATAGAGGGAACATTCCTCAACTTCATAAAATCTATTAAAAACCCACAGTGAATATCATTGTCAATGGGGAAAAGCTGAAAGTCTTCCCTTTGAAATCAGAAACACGACAAAGATGACTATTCTCACTACTGTTGTTCTACATAGTACTACAAGTCCTAGCAACAGTACTCAGACAACAAAAAGAAATAAAAGGTATTCAAACTGGGAAAAAAAGAAGTCAAACTCTCTCTCTTCACAGAGGACATGATACTTTATATGGAAAATTCAAAGGAGATCCTTTACCTCATTGATTAGATTTAATTTCCAGGTATCTTATGGTTCTTGATGCTAGAGTAAATTGAATAAATTCTCTAATTTCCCTTTATATATTTTTATTATTAGTGTATAAGAAAGCCACTTATTTCTGTACATTGACTTTGTATCCTGCAACGTTGCTGAATGGCTGAGTTCTGGTAGTTTGGGAGTAGAGTGATGAGAACTGGGTGATGTATAGAAATGTTGAGACACTGAACTCTATGCACAAGACTAATTTAATACTGTATATAAACTATACTGGAATTTTAAAATTAAAGCATTAAAAATCAACTTTGGTAACATGGATTACCTTCTTCAGAAGTGAAGATGTTTTCATGCAGGTGCATGATGTGGTCACATAGGTGTTGATCACATTACATTAACTCCTTTGGTAGTATTTGTTGCAGTTGGGTTGAAATTATTCAAAATTTAAACTGATCATTTTAGGAAATATGTGATGTAATCTATGTAAGAGTTGCTTAAGGGCAGATGATTTGAAATTATGATTGAGGTTGACCAAGTGGCTACACTTTTTACAATACTGTTCAGTGGAAATTACAGAATGAAAAAACAAAAACAAACGAAAAACAAAACAAAACAAAAAACAAACAAACAAAAAATGGTTTTGGAGCTGCTTTACACAGCTCTGGTCTCTGATCTCTAGAGGAGAACTGAGATAAGTATCCTAATATAGTATGCTTTGGATGTGCTCAAGTGATAATTAAAGAAAACTAACACTTAAGCGTTCAATTCATAAATAAGTTAGTGGAGGACAATTGTCTTTCTTAATTGTTTCTTCTTTTTCCATAAGAGTGCTTACATAGCCACCACGGCAATCTTAATGGTGCATCCTACATGCTTTTTACCCTACATAAATTCACACTTTCTAATTAAAACCTAGAACGTACTTGTCTAAATTTTATATAAAAATACACATATGGATACAGGTATCTTTCATTTTTTAAAGGTTTCTTTAATGCCAGTTTGCTTTTACAAAGGATCTACTTCAGAACTGTTCATGCTAACCCAAAGAATTTGGGAAAAAAAGATTTTTGCTTTTACAAATCTTTATCTATATCCATATCAATATCTAGATCCATATAGATCTAAATTATCTCTATCTCTATATAACTCTGTATCTATAAAATTTGTGAAATTGCCATTCAGCGTGTGTTTGGCAGCAAATGATTAGAAAGGCAACATGGACACCAAACAGTGAGCTTGGCAAAGACAAGTCACTTCTCTAAGAACTACATTAAACATCTCAGCATCTATTCTGTATAGCTTTGAACTGTGTGTGTGAGCCCCTGTTTATGCTATTTATTTTTTACACCCAACAGCAAGGTGTGTTCTAAGGTATTTGAAAAGCCTATGAGTGGTTATTTTTTGAGTTGATGAAAAATTTCTCATAAAAACTAATGGTAATTGTTTCTTCACATCATGCATTTTCAGCTAATGGAAGCTTTTGGTGGAGTGCTCTTTTAGAGAGCAAGGAGAACATATATGTAGTAAAAGTATAAGAAAAAATAAGTCTAATGGTGTGTGTTTGTGTGTGTGTGTGTGTGTGTGTGTGTGTGTAAATTTTGAAAGACAAATACTGGAAAGAATCCAGGTAACTATGTTTTGTTTTGGCAATCCATTTTTTCCCTAAGTATGTGAAATTAAAGTATTCATAATTTCACGTTTATAATTATTTATTTTTTATTTCTCATACACATAAATACATTTCCAGTAAATAACCAATAATAATGATAGTTTTAAATCATTGTGATGACAATGACAAAGATAAAGATTCTAAACTATACAGCTATTCATCAGTGATAATTTATAGTCAAATAGTCACTATGTTTTCATTATGAATTACTTGTTATACCCCATGTTTCTTTATATCTGTTCCACATAAAATGTACAGGTTCTAATAGTCCAATTTCACATTTCTTATAATTAGGTGAGTTAAAATCACATCTAGCTTTTTTTTTTAAGTTTTATTTATTTATTTATTTATTTGACAGAGAGAGATCACAAGCAGGCAAAGAGGCAGGCAGAGACAGAGAGGAGAAAGCAGGCTCCCAGCAGAGCAGAGAGCCCGATGCGGGCCTCGATCCCAGGACCCTGAGATCATGACCTGAGCCGAAGGCACCATCTTAACCCACTGAGCCACCCAGGCGCCCCACATCTAGCTTTAAACCTAAACTTTCTCCAGTGTGCTGGTAAGAAGCGTCAAAATAAACCCGTTCTCACTGCAAAACAGAATTTAAAGTATAGGCTTTATATATACATTTATTTATTTATATTTAACAGAGGGAGTCTGAGCATAAGTATGTGGAGCAGAAGGCAAAGGGAGAGGGAGAAGCAGGCTCCTTGATAAGCCAGGAGCCTAATGTGGGGCTCAATCCCAGGTCCTGAGTTCATGACCTGAGCCAAAGGTAGATGTTTAAATGACTTGAGGCACCCGGGAACCCCTGAAGGACAGGTCTTCTAATTAATTTCTGTCTTTCAGAAAATATGCCTGCCTAATTATGCACTTATCTACTTATGCTGATTCACCATTGTGGAATTTAAAAGATTTTTTAAAAGATTTTACTTATTTATTTGACAGACAGAGATCACAAGCAGGCAGAGAGGAAGGGAAGCTGGCTCCCCGCTTAGCAGAAAGCCATATGCAGGGCTGGATCCCAGGACCCTGGGATCATGACCTGAGCCAAAGGCAGAGATTTTAACCCACTGAGACACCAAAGTGCCCCAATTTTAAGGATTTTTATGGATCAAAAACACACAAACATGCACCAACACAAATATTCCACTGTGTGTTCCAGATCTCTTTATACTCTGACAAGTGTACTCATTTTTTTAATCAATGTATATATAGAATATTAAGTAATATAATTTAAAATTCCTAATACACTAAAGCAATGCAAGCTATGTATTATTTGTCCATTTGGTAGAATATTTTATGTAAACACTTAGAATGAAATGAAATCTCATGTAGAAATCCAAGAAAGGAATCTGCAGATATTTACACTGATTTAGAACCCACAGGATGCTTCTTGCATTATATAAAAGCCATTTTACAATGGCATACACTTTACATAACTGCTAGCTATGGAAAATAATTATTTTGTTTTAAAAAATTCTTTTTTAAAAGATTTTATTCACTTATTTGACAGACATAGATCACAAGTAGGCAGAGAGAGAGAGAAGAAAGCAGGCTCCCCGAGCAGTGGAGAGCCTGATGCAGGGCTTGATCCCAGGAACCTGGAATCATGAGCCGAGCCAAAGGGAGAGGCCTTAACCCACTGAGCCACCCAGGTGCCCCTGTTTTTAAAAAAATTTTTATTGTAGGCATACACACAGAGGTATTATTAGGCAATTTTCAAGAACAAAGATTGACTTTATGTGACTAATTCATTCAAAGTCCTTCCTGGGAAAATTAGTGTGGTAACCTGGATTACTGGTTTACCAGTCTTCCAGTTGAATAAACAAAATCACTGGTGAAATATTCAGCATGTTAGATTGATACAGGGATCTTGAGAAAAGAGAAAGGAATTCAAATTTTTGTGAAATATGGTAGGGTGACCTGTGTTTATAGCCTCTTGAAGTCTAATGTGTAATTTTTTATAACTCTTCCAGGAAAGCCAAATTCAAGATACTCTTAGGTAAATACATATCATTTCCACACCTCTGTAGATGATTAGTCTTGTTGTGTGATCAAGAATGATTTTCCTTCAACAATAGTTTTGATCAAAATCAATGAGACTGTAGGACATAAAAATCTGTGTGTCAGTGGAAATTCTGTATTATCTAGGTTAAAAGGACATCTTCCTACTCTATCACTAGGTCACTGACCCAGGCTTGAATAATTCATTTCATAAATCTGTGATTTACTTTCTTTATCTTTCAATAATGAGATAGTTTTAAAAATCATATGTTATGTACATTTATGAATTAGTAAATTTATGAATAACTTTATGAATCAGGATTTTTCAGTATTTAATTTTCAACTCTAAATATAATCATAGGAATAAAGATATGCAAAAACACTGATGCATATTGACATCAAGAGATGGAAATATGTAATTCATTTTGAACTTTGACAGCATCTGGAGGATTATTCTCATGAACAATATGGACATCTATGATATGAGTAACACAGGAGATCATAATATAGTTGTACCATAGCAAGCAAAATCTCCTAGGTAAGAACATTTTTCATTGGAAACAGAACACAAATTCAATTTCAAATAAAGGTATTGTGAGAGAGACAAGATGGTGGGGAAGTAGGAGGAGGCGACCTTTCAACCTGTACCTTAAACTCAGCTGATTACCTACCAAAAAACTCTGATCACCCATGAAATCAGCCTGAGATCAGAACTATACACGTCTGGATTTCTACAGGGGCAGAAGACGCCAGTGGGCAGGTAAAGTGGACTGGGAATGGGGAACTGATATTGGAAGATAAACAACAGGGGGAGGGAGCCACCAGAGGCGACCAGTTGGAAAGTAATACCCCTAATATGGGAGTGCCCTTCATCTGGGGACCAGCATTAACTTGGAGACTAGATGAAAGCACTCAAAAAGAGGAAAGGAGGGCGCCTGGGTGGCTCAGTGGTTAAGCCGCTGCCTTCGGCTCAGGTCATGATCTCAGGGTCCTGGGATCGAGTCCCGCATCGGGCTCTCTGCTCAGCAGGGAGCCTGCTTCCTCCTCTCTCTCTCTCTGCCTGCCTCTCTGCCTACTTGTGATTTCTCTCTGTCAAATAAATAAATAAAATCTTTAAAAAAAAAAAAAAAAAAAAAAAAAAAAAAAAAAAAAAAAAAAAAAAAAAGAGGAAAGGATCATGAGGGGGGAATTATTGGAATCGGGGCAGCTAGGGACAGGGGCTTAAGTCCCCTTACACCAGTTAGAATGGCCAATATTGGCAAGACAGAAAACAACATGTCTTGGAGGGGATGTGGAAAAAGGGGAACCCTCTTACACTGTTGGTGGGAATGCAAGTAGGTGCAGCCTCTTTGGAAAACAGTGTGGAAATTCCCCAAGAAATTAAAAATAGAGCTTCCCTATAACCCTGCCATTGCACCTCAGGGTATTTACCCTGAAGATACAGGTGTAGTGAAAAGAAGGGCCATCTGTACCCCAATGTTTATAGCAGCAATGGCCATGGTCGCCAAACTGTGGAAAGAACTAAGATGCCCTTCAATGGACGAATGGATAAGGAAGATGTGGTCCATATACACTATGCAGTATTATGCCTCCATCAGAAAGGATGAATACCCAACTTTTGTATCAAGATGGACAGGACTGGAAGAGATTATGCTGACTGAAATAAGTCAAGCAGGGAGAGTAAATTATCATATGGTTTCTCTCTTTTGTGGAGCATAACAAATAGCATGGAGGATAAGGAGAGTTAGGAGAAGGGAGTTGGGGGAAATTGGAAGAAGAGGTGAACCATGAGAGACTATGGACTCTGAAATACAGTCTGAGGGTTGTTAAGGGGTGAAGGGTGGGAGGTTGGGGGAACCAGGTGGTGGGTATTAGAGAAGGCACGGATTGCATGGAGCACAGAGTGTGGTGCAAAAACAATGAATACTGTTATGCTAAAAAAAAAACATAAATAAATTTTAAAAATGCATTCTAAGAAAAACAAAAACAATGAATACTTTTATGCTGAAAATTAATCGATTAATTAATTAATTAATTAATTAAAGGTTTTGTGAGACCAATTTTATTAGACAATCTGCATGAATGTCATGGAGTCAGGTAAAAATACAACAGAGCCAAGATATCTGACTAAATAGTAGAATATGTCCAAATAAATAAACTGTAAACCCCAAAAGAATACTATTTGTATTTTAAGAAAGTTTTTGCATACATTTTCACCTTCTACTACCTATATAGAATATCTATTTTAATAACATTAATTGTTTATCCTCCTTTTTCAGTTGTGTGTGTGTTTGTGTGTGTGGAAAATATTGATCTATATTTATTTCAGAATCAATACTTCAAAATATTTAATATTTGAAGGTTAAGATAGGGGATGCATTTACGTAGATAGATGATAACTTGCTAGATAATAGAAGGATGATAGATGACAAATATAATTATCTAAGTATATAATTTAAATTACAGTCACTCAGAATCCCTGCATCTTAAATTTATCATTGATGAAATATCAGTGTGATAAGAATTTCAAGAGACAGAAATCAGGTCAAATACAATTTAATTCTGTAATATATTCTGATGTATCGCAGTTGTCAACTTATCTTCCTGCATTTATTTTCTTCTTTTTCTTGTTCTATTATTATTATTATTTATAAACATATAATATATTTTTATCCCCAGGGGTACAGGTCTGTGACTTGCCAGGATTACACAATTCACATCACTCACCATAACACATACCCTACCCAATGTCCATAACCCCACCCCCCTTCTCGAACCCCCGCTCCCCCCCAGCAACCCTCAGTTTGTTTTGTGAGATTAAGAGTCACTTATGGTTTATTTCCATCCCAATCCCATCTTGTTTCATTTAATCTTCTACCCCCTTAACCTCCCATGTTGTATCACCACTTCCTCATATCAGGGAGATAATATGATAGTTGTCTTTCTCTGATTGACTTATTTCACTAAGCATGATACCCTCTAGTTCCATCCACATTATCGCAAATGGAAAGATTTAATTTCTTTTGATGGCTGTATAGTATTCCATTGTGTATATATACCACATCTTCTTTATCCATTCATCTGTTGATGGACATCTAGGTTCTTTCCATAGTTTGGCTACTGTAGACATTGCTGCTATAAGCATTCGGGTGCATGTGCCCCTTCGGATCACTACGTTTGTACATTTAGGGTGAATACGCAGAAGTGCAATTGCTGGGTCATAGGGTAGGTCTATTTTCAACATTTTGAGGAACCTTCATGCTGTTTTCCAGAGTGGATGCACCAGCTTGCATTTCCACCAACAGCGTAGGAGGGTTCCCCTTTCTCCACATACTCGTCAGCATATGTCCTGTCCTGACTTGTTAATTTTAGCCATTCTGACTGGTGGGAGGCAGTATTTCTTTGTGGTTTTGATTTGTATTTCCCTGATGCCGAGTGATGTGTAGTATTTTTCCATGTGTCTGTTGGCCATCTGGATATCTTCTTTGCAGAATGTATGTTCATGTCTTCTGCCCATTTCTTGATTGGATTATTTGTTCTTTGGGCGTTGAGTTTGCTAAGTTCTTTATAGATTTTGGACACTAGTCCTTTATCTGATATGTCATTTGCAAATATCTTCTCCCATTCTGTCAGTTGTCTTTGGGTTTTGTTAACTGTTTCCTTTGCTGTGCAAAAGCTTTTGATCTTGATGAAATCCCAATAGTTCATTTTTGCCCTTGCTTTCCTTACCTTTGGTGACATTCCTAGGAAGATGTTGCTGCAGCTGAGGTTGAAGAGGTTGCTGCCTGTGTTCTCCTCAAGGATTTTGATGGATTCCTTTCTCACATTGAGGTACTTCATTCATTTTGAGTCTATTTTCATCTGTGGTGTAAGGAAAGGGTCTAATTTCATTTTTATGCATGTGGCTGTTTAATTTTACCAACACCATTTACTGAAGAGGCTGTCCTTTTTCCACTGGACATTCTTTCCTGCTTTGTCGAAGAGTAGTTGACTATAGAGTTGAGGGTCTATTTCTGGGCTCTCTATTCTGTTCCTTTGATCTAGGTGTCTGTTGTTGTGCCAGTACCATGCTGTCTTGATGATGACAGCTTTGTAATAGAGCTTGAAGTCCAGAATTGTGATGCCACCAACTTTAGCTTTATTTTTCATTTTCTGGTTCCATATAAATTTTAGGATTATTTGTTCCATTTCTGTGAAAAAAATGGGTGGTATTTTGATAGGAATTGCATTAAATATGTAGATTGCTTTAGGTAACATAGGCATTTTCACAATATTTATTCTTCCAATCTAGGAGCATGGAACATTTTCCCATTTCTTTGTGTCTTCCTCAATTTCTTTCATGAGTACTTTATAGTTTTCTGAGTATATATTCTTAGCCTCTTTGTTTAGGTTTATTCCAGGTGTCTTATAGTTTTGGGTGCAATTGTAAATGGGATTGACTTCTTAATTTCTTTTTCTTCTGTCTTGTTGTTGGTGTAGAGACATGCAACTGATTTCTGTGCATTGATTTTATATCCTGACACTTTACTGAATTTCTGTACAAGTTCTAGCAGTTTTGGAGTGGAGTCTTTTGGGTTTTCCACATATAGTATCATATCATCTGTGAAGAGTGATACTTTGACTTCTTCTTTGCCGATTTGCATGCCTTTAATTTTATTTTGTTGTTTGATTGCTGAGGCTAGGACTTCTAGTACTATGTTGAATAGCAGTGGAGATAATGTACAACCCTGCTGTGTTCCTGACCTTAGCAGAAAAGCTTTCAGTTTTTCTTCATTGAGAATGAAATTTGTGGTGGGTTTTTCATAGATGGCTTTGATAATATTAAGGTATGTGCTCTCTATCCCTACACTTTGAAGAGTTTTGAACAGGAAAAGATGCTCTACTTTGTCAAATATTTTTTAGCATCTATTGAGTGTATCATATCGCTCTTGTTCTTTCTTTTATTAATGTTTCTTATCTTTTTATTAAAGATTATCTTGATCTTATCTTTTATTAATGTTTCTTTTATTAATGTTTGTTGTATCACATTGATTGATTTGTGGATGTTGAACCAAACTTGCAGCCCTGGAATAAATCCCACTTGGTCATGGTGAATAATTTTTTTTAATGTACTGTTGAATCCTATTGGCTAATATTTTGTTGAGAAATTTTGCATCGGTGTTTATCAATGATATTGGTCTGTAGTTCTCTTTTTTTATGTAATTCTTGTCTGGTTTTAGGATCAAGGTGATGCTGGCCTCATAAAATGAGTTTGGATGTTTTCCTTCCTTTTCCTTTTTTTGTAAACATTTCTGGAGAATAGGAATTAGTTCTTCTTTATTTTTATTTTTTTTTATTTTTAAATTTTTTTTAAATTTTTTTTTTTTTTTTTTTTTGGTCAGAGAGAGAGAGAGAGCGTGAACACAGGCAGACAGAATGGCAGGCAGAGGCAGAGGGAGAAGCAGACTCCCTGCCGAGCAAGGAGCCTGATGTGGGACTCGATTCCAGGACGCTGGGATCACGACCCGAGCCGAAGGCAGCTGCTTAGCCAACTGAGCCACACAGGCATCCCATGGAATTAGTTCTTCTTTAAATGTTGGGTAGAATTCCCCCAGGAAGCTGTCTGGCCATGGGCTTTTGTTTATTTGGAGATTTTTGATGACTGTTTCAATCTCCTTACTGGCTATCAATCTGTTCAGGTTTTTTATTTCTTCCTGGTTCAGTTGTGGTAGTTTATATGTCTCTAGGGATGCATCCAGTTCTTCCAGATTGTCAAATTTGTTAGCATAGAGTTGCTCATAGTATGTTCTTATAATTATTTGTATTTCTTTGGTGTTATTTGTGGTCTCTCCTCTTTCATTCATGATTTTATTTATTTGGGTCCTTTCTCTTTTCTTTTTGATATATCTGGCCAGGGGTTTATCAATCTTATTAATTCTTTCAACGAACCAGCTCCTAGTTTCATTGATTTGTTCTATTTTTTTTATTGTTTGTTTGTTTTTGGTTTCTATTTAATTGATTTATGCTCTGATCTTTATGATTTCTCTTCTCCTGCTGGGTTTAGGGTTTCTTTCTTGTTCTTTCTCCAGCTCCTTTAGTTGTAGGGTTAGGTTGTGTACCTGAGACCTTTCTTGTTTCTTGAGAAAGGCTTGTACCACTATGTATTTTCCTCTCAGGATTGCCTTTGTTGTGTCCCACAGATTTTGAACCAGTGTGTTTTCATTATCTCTTGTTTCCATGAATTTTTTTCAATTCTTCTTTAATTTCCTGGTTGACCCATTTATTCTTTAAAAAGATGTTGTTTAGTCTCCATGTATTTGGGTTCTTTCCAAATTTCTTCTTGTGTTTGAATTCTAGCTTCAAAGCATTGTGGTCTGAAAATATGCAGGGAATGATACCACCTGCATTTACTTTCATAACTTTATCTTCCCTGTAATGTAGTACTTGATCAAGATTATAGGCTTGTTTTTTCTGGTTACCATGAAGTCATCAACAGAATGTTTTCTGCTACTTCTTTCCTCCTATATATTCTAAAATGTAGGTGCCAAAATATCAAGTTTTTAGGGAAAATTTTTAAATCAAAAAGCTTGGAAATGACTTTAAATAGCTTCAGTATTTGTTATTTATAGTTTTCCCACTTGATAAAACCAACATAAAGAGAAAAAAAATAAGTTACTTGTATTTATTTTTACCTAAAGAAAAAAAATCTTTTTTACCTTGGGCCTTGAAATATTCAAGGCTGATATTCAACAGTTGAATGTATTTCCCTGTCATATTCAGAGGTCCTTTAAATAATATATCATGATAGGATACCAGAACAGAGAAACATGATTAATACATGGCATCAAATAACAGATTTGATGTGCCACTCATGATTTATATTCTTTGCTGATTTTTTTTCATTTTTAGAGGTGAATAATACTAACTACCTCAATGTGAACCTCATCATTTATAGCTTTATGTAAAATAAATTTGTGGTAAGAGTGATCATAATTTTATTGGTAATTTCAAATATATCTTTTATTTGTCAATAATTAACTTGTCAATATAAATTTTATCCTATTAAAAATGGTCTAATATGTGATACATTAAATCTGAATGGCATTTGTAAAAAAATGCCTTCCCACCATTTCCTTTATAGTTTGTCAAAGGCAACATATTATTAAAACATTAACTGTCCTGCACACATTCAGGTTCCTGTTGTAAGTTTTGTACAATAATCTTGGACTTCCCAACATGGTGTCATATCCAGGAAACCACAGTTAAATCCAATGTGAAACTTGAATTTTTGGAAAAAATTTTAGAAAAGTTTTGTGAAACTTTCCTATTATATGTTTTATTCTAAAAGTGTATAGATTTATCTCTGCATTTAGCAGAGTATCCTCCCCTCAGGTGAGACTTCCAAGTGACCATCACCATAATGGCTGTATTTATAGGGGAAATGATGGGGTCTGATGTTAAACATTTGTTTGTCTATTTAATTTTTTATCATATAAACATATATGAGTATATATATATATACTCATATATATATATGATGTTAAACATTTGTTTGTCTATTTAATATTTTATCATATAAACATATATGAGTATATATATATGAGTCATATATATATGACATTAAACATTTGTTTGTCTATTCAATTTTTTATCATATAAACATATATGAGTATATATATATATGCAAGAGCCTTTCATTTTATCTGACATACACTTTTATTTATCTAATGGTATTTATATTGTGGATTAATAACATTCCATACTTTTCCTCATTTTTTCTTTGTTTTTTTCTTTTATTTTAGTTTATTATTTGTTTTTTTTTAATTTATTTTTTATTTTCAGTGTAACAGTATTCATTTTTTTTGCACCACACCCAGTGCTCCATGCAATCCGTGCCCTCTATAATACCCACCACCTGGTACCCCGACCTCCCAACCCCGCTCCTTCAAAACCCTCGGATTGTTTTTCAGAGTCCATAGTTTCTCATGGTTCACCTATGCTTCTTTATTTTTAAATTTTATTTTATTTTTTAAGTGTTCCAAGATTATTTATTTTTTTTATGCACCACACCCAGTGCTCCATGCAATACATGCCCTCCCTAAGACCTACCATCAGGCTCACCTAACTACCCATTCCCCTCATTCCAAAACCCTCAGTTTGTTTCTTATGGTCCACAGTCTCTTATGGTTTGTCTCCCACTCTGATTTCCCCCAATTCACTTTTCTTTTCCTTCTCCTAAGGTTCTCCATGTTATTCCTTATGCCCCCAAAATAAGTGGAACCATATACTATTTGACTCTCTCTGCTTGACATACTTCATTCAGCACAATCTCCTCCAGTTCTGTCCACGCTGATACAAAAGTTGGGTATTCATCCTTCTGATGGAGACATAATATTCCATTGTGTATATGGACTGTATCTTCTTTATCCATTTGTCTGTGTAAGGGCTTCTTGGTTCTTTCCAGTTTTTTGATTGTCATCATTGCTGCTATGAACATTGGGGTACAGATGGCCCTTCTTTTCACTATGTCTGCATATTTGGGTTTATTCACCCCAAGTGCAATTTCGGGGTCATAGTGTAGGTCTATTTTTAATTTCTTAAGTGATCTCCACATTGTTTTCCAAGGTGGCTTCATTCTCACCAATTTGCATTCTCATCAACAGTGTAAGAGGTTTCCCATTTCTCCACTTCCTCTCCAACAAATGTTGTTTACTGTCTTGTTAATTTTGGCCATTCTAAGTGGTGTAAGGTGGTATCCCAATGAGGTTTCAATTTGAATAACCCTGATGTTTAATGATGATGAATATTTTTTTCATGTGTCTCTTAGCCATTTGTATGTCTTCACTGGAGAAGTGTCTGTTCATGTCTTCTGCCTATTTTTTTAATGTGATTATCTGTTTTTTGGGTGTTTTGAGTTCTTTATAGATCTTGGATAACAGCCCTTTGTAGTGCCATTTGTGAATATCTGCTCCCATTCTGTGGGTTACCTCTTTGTTTCATTGACTGTTTCGTTTGCTGTGCAGAAGCTTTTCTGGGCATATGGAAACTACGAGAGAAATCTTTCTGCATTTTCCTGTTTTTTACTCGTATTTCTTGTGTATGCTTGAGAGTGTGAATATGTCTGTGGGTGTGTGCACATATGTATGCATATTCTTGTTTCATGTTGGAGACATCCCAAAAGCATGGTATCATTTGTATCTAGGTAGTATTTAAGAATAAGATATAACATACTGTTTAGAACTTGTTCACTTATGATGGATAATTTCTCATGTGGAGAATTTCTCCTCCCACCTCCAAGAGAAGCTTAGGATTTTATTTCCTTTTTTCCATTTAAGTGACTGTTCATTCCTTTATCTAACTTCATTTATTCAAATGGTCCTGAAATATTTTCCCTCTCATTGGGCCTTCTGGCACCTGTTCTATTTTGACTTAGATATACTCTTTATCACCATGATATTTTTTTAAGATGGAGAAATTACAAACATATGTGATTAAATTCACACACTGATCTAAATTATAGTTCTAAATAAAATATTTCACTCATATGTGGAATTTAAGAACCAAAACAAATGATCCTAAGACCAGAAAGAGACAAAAAGAGAGGCAAACCAAGAAAATGATTTTAATTATAAAGAACAACAATATAGTTACCAGACAGGAGCTGGATGGAGTATTGGATGAAATAGAGGATGGGTATTAAGAGTGCACCTGTCTTCTCTCTCTGACCTTCTTCTCGCTCATGCTCTCCCTCACTGTCTCTCTCTCAAATAAATAAATAAAAATAAAAAATCTTTAAAAAAATTATAAAAGAGTGCACCTGTTAGGAGAAGCACAGGGTGTTCTGTGGATGAGTTGAATCACTAAACTGTACACTTGAGACTTATTTTACACTGTATGTTAAATAACTAGAATTTAAACCAAAAAAAGTTTAAAAAGAAAGTAAGTGAAAAAATGAGTAAGGCAAAGCAACATAAAGTAGTGTGTAACATTTAAGTATTAGAGAAACTGATACATAAAACAATGCTACTTTGAAGAACTCTGGAAGATTTGTGAAACCTACCATGAGTATGGTGTGTAGATAATTAGTTGAAGGTTATCCTTGAAGTGTATCATTCAGAAACTGGTTAAGAAGTCAGAAGAGAATTATTTTGTATAAATAATCCTTCACAATAAGGATTCACTAATGGATGTTATGCACAAGTGATGAATCACTGAACACTACATCAAAAACTAAAGCGGTAGTATACAGTGGCTAACTGACCATAAAAAGAAAAATTCCATTAATGATTTCAGAACAGATGAAATAATTCATTTTGCCTGACTTCAAGGATGTTTGATTAGATACTAATGTGAAAAAAGGATTAAATAAGGGAATATTACTTCTCAACAGAAGCTGATAGGTTGCTGATATGTTGCTGGACTTTAGAAGTAAGTCATAGTTATGAAAGAAAATGATCCTTTATGGGTCATAAATATTCTTAACTTATTCATAAATTATTAGATCATATTTTATATCCTAAATTATTCTTAAAATAAATGTATAATGTAGGTATTTTAATTTAGTTTTATGCAAATATTTTGAGTAAACATCTGATTTAGCAATACTGTAATCACTATTAAGGCATACTTATCCAAATGATTTTGGATGAGATATATATAGAGAGAGAGAAAGAAAGAGAGGGAGAGCTTTTAAAATATTCCAAAGATTACTTAGAAAAGATATAGGCTACTAATATTTGCATCCTTATTTTAATTTCTGGTTCAAAAATATTTTTTGGGGCGCCTGGGTGGCTCAGTGGGTTAAAGCCTCTGCCTTCGGCTCAGGTCATGATCCCAGGGTCCTGGGATCGAGCCCCGCATCGGGCTCTCTGCTCAGCGGGGAGCCTGCTTCCTCCTCTCTCTTTGCCTGCCTCTCTCCCTACTTGTGATCTCTGTCAAATAAATAAATAAAATCTTAAAAAAATATATTTTTTGTTTGTTTTATTTTGTTTTTCTAAAAATAGGAAAGTTCAATTATTCACATAAGAGGTGTAAGATTTTCAACAACACAGTGTGACTAAAATGATAAATTCAAAAGACACTCTTTCCCATCCTTAATTCACTTTTCTGTCTCTTTTTAGGAAAATTCTATCAATGCCACATGGAAAATGATACTCAAACACCAGCTGAATTCATTCTATTGGAGTTGTTCCCACCAACAAGAATTGAACTCTTCATCGTCATCATTCTTATTTTTATAATTGCTCTGTTTGACAACCTGTCCATGATTCTCTTCATCTTTTTAAACAAACATGTATTTTTTAGTCAGCGCTCTCTCATTGACCTAAACACATCTCCACCATTGTCCCCAAGATGGCATCTGATTATTTCTCTGGAAAAAAAAATCTATTTCACTCAGACTGTGACTGCTGTCTGAGCATACTACCTCAGTCCTTATGTGGAGTTCAGAGTTTCTTCTTCATGGCTGTAGCTGGTGGATAAGGATTACTATTGGCCTCTATGGCCTACAATCTTTATGTGGGTATTTGCTCTCTTCTCCACTATTCCACTGGTATGAGCAAAAGAGTATTTGTGCTGATGATAACAGGATCTTGGATATTGGGCTCAGTCAACTCCTGTGCCCACACTTTATGTGCCTTTGGAATCCCTTATTATAGATCCAGAATCATCAACAGTTTCTTTTGTAATGTTCCAGCCATGTTGACTCTGGCCTGCATTGACACCCGGGTCTATGAGTACACAGTATTTGTGAGCACCACATTTCTCCTTGTGTTTCCTTTCACTGGCATTGCATGTTCCTATAGCCAGGTGCTCCATGCCATCTGCCACATGCAGTCAACAGAAGGGAGGAAGAATGCCTATTCTACCTGTAGCACCCACCTCACAGTGGTGGCTTTCTACTATGCACACTTTGCTTACATTTATCTATGCCCAAGATCCTTCTGATCTCCAACAGACAGCAAAGTCCTGGCTGTCTTCTACATGATTCTGACCCCAATGGTCAACCCCATCATCTACAACCTGAGAAACAAGGAGGTGATGGGGGCCTAAGAAGAGTGATTCATAAAGTCTGCTTTTTAAAAATGTAGACACATTTTTCACATATGTACCCAACATTGATTATGATTATAAGTCCATTCATCAGTGTATGGTAACTAAAATGTTATTTTATGCTTAGAGTGGAAGGACTAAAATCAGAAAAAAAGAAAATCACTCATGTATGGACAAATTTGTTTTGCAAGTATCCATAATTATAAGCCTTTGTTTTTGTTTTTCTTTTTTTATAAGTTTAAAATGTACTAATTTTTCTAATATATTCTCTATGAAAATAGTTCTTAGTCATGCAGAAATGAAAATGGAAACTGTCTAAATGAGGTTGTCATTATACATAAAAGTTATAGTATTTTAAATTTATTTTCCAATACAGGTAAACAGAAAAATAAATGTTTCCTTAATATGTAGATCTAAATGAAAGTCAGAAAAATTCTTGATTTTCTCATCATATACTCATAACTTATCTGTGCCAATTACTACTTTTTTAAAAATTTAGGATAGCCCAAAATCAACAAAAGTAGATTAACAACAAGACAAATAAGAGTGAAGTTTGCAAATCTTAAAGAAAAAGAATATATCCTCAGAAAACTCAGGGACAGGAGGTTCTTTACATAGAAATGGAGATCCAGAATCAAAAAATAAGTTCCTTACATAAAAAGAATAACATCAACATGTTCTGCACAGAAGCCTGACAAGCCATAAAGGGATGGAGATATATTCAGGATAATAAATGAGAAAAACACACAGCCAAGAATACTCTATCCAGCAAGGCCATCATTCAGAATGGAAGGAGAGATAAAGAACTTCCAGGAAAGGCAGCCGTGCAAGAGATATTAAGGTATACTGTAAGGGAAGAGAGACTGCAAGAATAACATAGACCAGAAAGAAAAAAAAAAACTGACAATCTACAGAAACACAGATATTACAGTCACTGAACTCATATCTTTCCATTGTTACTCTGAATGTAAATGAGCTTAATGTTCCAATCAAAAGACACAGGGCATAATATTGCATAAAAAAGCAAGACCCATTCAAATGCAGTCTACAAGTGACATATTTTAGTCCCAAAGACACCTGCAACCTGAAAGTGAGGAGATGGAGAAACATTTACCACACTAATGGACCACAACAGGTAGCAATCCTCATATGAGGCAAATTAGATTTTATTATTTTTTAAAGATTTTATTTATTTGAGAGAGAATGAGTGAGAGAGAGCATGAGAGAGGAGAAGTTCAGAGGGAGAAGCAGACTCCCCAAGGAGCCGGGAGCCCGATGCGGGACTCGATCCTGGAAGTCCGGGATTATAACCTGAGCCCAAGGCAGTCGTTCAACCAACTGAGCCACCCAGGTGCCCGGCAAATTAGATTTTAAACCAAATCCTGTGGTAAGAGATGTACAGGGACACTATGCCATAGAACTAGCAGATCTAATAATTCTAAATATTTAAGTTACCAACCTGAGAGCAGACAATTATATAAACCATATAATATACAAAGTAAAGAACCATATTTTTAACAATACAATAATAGTAGGTGACTTCAAGACTCCACTCACAGCAATGGACAGTTCATCTAAGCAGACAATCAACAAAGAAACAAAGGCTGTGAGTGAATCATTGAACCAGATGGGCTTCATGGATATATTCAGAAGATTCCTTCATAAAGCAACAGAATACTCATTCTTTTCAAAAGCACATGGATCATTCTCCAGAATAAATTACATACTGGGTCATGCATCAGGTCTCAACTGATACCTAAGGATTGGAATTATTTCCTGCATATTTTCAGACCACAATGTGTTAAAACTGGAACTTAATGAGGAGAAGAAATTTGGAAGGAGCTCAAATACTTTGAGGTTAAAGAACATTTTGTTAAAGAATGAATAGGTCAACCAGGAAATTAAATAACAAGTCAAATATTTATGAAAACTAATAATAATTAAAACACATCAGTTCAAAATCTCTAGGATACATCAAAGGAGGTATTAAGAGAGAAGTGTTCATCAAAAACTTTCCAACAAACAAGAGTCTTGGGCCAGTCCTTTCCAGGAGAATTCTACCAAATATTTAAAGAAGAAATGATACCTATTTCAGTGAGGATGTTAAAAAACAAACAAACAAAAAATAACAAACAAACAAACAAAAAGAAATAGACTGAAACTTTCCATATTTGTTCTATGAGGCCAGAATTACCTTGAAACCAAAACCAGACACTGACTTCAATCACAAAGAATTATAAACCAATATCCCTGATGAAAATGGATGTCAAAATTTTCACTACTATATGAGCCAATAGTATTCCAAAATACAGTAAAAAGTATTATTCACCATTACCAAGTGGGATTGATTCCTGGGACACACGGGTGGTTGAACATTCACAACTTGATCAAATAAATTAATAAAAGAAAAGATGTATATGATCCACTCAAATGATGTAGAAAATCATTTGACAAAACCCAGCATTCTTTCTTGATTAAAACTCATAAGAGTGTAGGGATAGAGGAAACTTTCTTCAATATCATAAAAGTCATTTATGAAACGCCCACCATGAATATCATTCTCAGTGAGGAAAAGTGAAAGATTTTACATAAAGTCAGAAGCATGAGAGGGATGCACACTCTCACCAATATTATTCAAAATCATATTTGAAATCCTAGCCTCAGCAATCAGACAACAAAATGAAGTACAAAAGCATTCAAATTGGCAATGAAGATATCAAACTATCTCTCTTTGCAGAGGACATATTTTATGTGGAAAATTCAAGACTCCATTCCAAAATTGCTAGAACCCATAGAGTGATTTGGTTCCATGCCAGTATATAAAAATCAATGCACAGAAATCAGTTTTATTTCTGTACACTAACAATGTGACTGAAGAAAGAGAAATTAAGGAATTGATCCCACTTACAATTGCACCAAAAATCACAAGATACCTAGGAATAAACCTTAGAAGAAAAAAGAGGTCAAGGACATTTAGAAACTACAGAACACTTATGAAAAGAATTGAGGAAGACACAAAGAGATGAAAAAAAAATCATGCTCATGTATTGTATTAGAAGAATAAATAGTTAAAATGTCTATGCTGCCTAGAGAAATCTATACATTCAGTGCAATCCCAATCAAAATGCCATTGGCATTTTTCACATGTGAAAACACATTTTTCACATTGCTAAAACAAGCAATCCTAAAATTTGTATGGAGCCAGTTAAGACCCCTAATTTCCAGAGAATTGTTGAAAAAGATAACCAAACCTGGTAGCAACACAATTCCTGACTTCAAGCTATATTACAAAGCTGCAATTATCCAATTTGTCATGGAACAAAAAAAGACACATAGCTCAGTGGAAAGGAATAGATAACCCAGTAATCGACCCTCAACTCTGTGGTCAGCTAATCTTTGAAAAATCAAGAAAAAATATTCAATGTGAAAAAAAAGAGTCTCTTCAATAAATTTTGCAGGGAAAATTGGACAGATACATGCAGAAGAATGAAACTGGACCACTCTCTTACACCATATGCAAAGATAAACTCAAAATAAATGAAAGAGCTAAATGTGAAACAGAAATACATTAAATTCTTAGAAGAGAATGCAGGTAGTAGGACATATGTCTAAAGGCAAGGGAAACAAAAGCAAAATGAACTACTGGGATTCATCAAGATAAAAAGGTTCTGCACAGCAATGGATACCATCAACAAAATTAAAAGGCAATCTAAGGAATGGGAGACTGTATTTCAAATGACAAAGGAAGTAAAAGGCTGGTATCCAAGACCTATAAAGAACATGTGAAACTCAACACCCAATAAAGGAAGAATTGAGTCAAGAAATGAGATGAAGATATGAGCAGACATTCCTCCAAACTATACATAAGAAGGCCAGTAGATACATGATAAAACACTCCATATTACTTGGCATCAGGGAAATTCAAATCCAAACCACAACGAGATTCCACCTTATACTTTTCAGAATGGCTGAGGTCAACAAGAGAGGGAAACAAACATTGGCAAAGATGTGGAGAAAAGAAAACTCTCTTACACTGTTGGTGGGAATGCAAGCTGTTATAGTCACCTGGAAAAACAGTATGGAGAATCCTCGAAAAGTTAAAAATGGAGTTACCCAATGACCCAGAATCTGTAGTACTGGGTATTTATTCCAAAAATACAATTGTAGTGATCCCAAGGGGCCCATGCACTTCAATGTTCATAGAAGCAATGTCCACGATAGTCAAATTGTGGCAAGAGCTGAGATGTCCTTTGACAGAAGAATAGATAAAGAAGATGTGAGGTGGATATATGTGCATGCATATATATGTATATATATATATACATATATATGTATATATATATAGTTACTCAGCCATTAGAAAAGATGAATACCTATCATTTACATCAACATGGATAGAAATAGACTGTATTATATTGAGCAAAATAAGCCAATCAGAGAAAGATAATTATCACATGGTTTCACTCATATATGGAATATAAAAACAGGACAGAGGACCATAGGGGAAGGGAGGGAAAACAGAATTAGAAGTCATCAATAAGGGAGAAAAACCATGAGAGACATTTAACTGGGGGCACCTGGGTGACTCAGTGGGTTAAGCCTCTGCTTTCAGCTCTGGTCGTTATCTCAGGATCTTGGGATCAGCCCCACATCAGGCTCTCTGCTCAACTGGGAGTCTGCTTCCCTCTCTCTACCTGCCTCTCTGCCTACTTGTTATTATTTATTTATCTGTCCAATAAATAAATAAAATCTTTAAACAAAATAAATGTTTAACTATAGTAAACCAACTGCAGTTGCTGGAAGGGAGGTAGGTGGGGATAAGGAGGAATTGAGTAATGGCATTAAGGAGGGTTGTGATGTAATGAACACTAAGTGTGATATGCCCCTGCTAAATCACTGAACACTGTACCTTAAACTAATGATGTCTTATGACCTAGCTAATTCAATTTGAATTATATTTAACTGGTATTAATATATGATAACAACGGGTAGTATACATACTAAATATATAATCTGGAATAATTTCACAAATGTAAATACATTTGAATGTAAAATCTGTAAACAAACATAAAGTATTCAAATTTGCTAACTCTGAACATGTCTTTTCTAATTAAGCCACCAAATCTAAACTAGCTTTCATTTAACATATATTATCTCATATTATGCAAATTTGAGAAATATTCTTGTTAATTTCTATTATATTCTTTGTAAATGTAGAAATCATTTAATTTACATTCAAGGTTAATTTTCTTTAAACCAATTAATCAGAGATATTTTATGATTATTCACCATGATCAAGTGATATTCAGTCCTGGAGTTCAACTGTGGTTCAATATCTGCAAATAAATCAACATAAAACACATTAATTTAAAAAAAAATAGATAACAACAGTATGTTCCCCTGAATAGATATAGCAAAAGCATTTGACAAAGTAGAGCACTCATTCTTGATTAAAAACAAAAACAAAAACAAACAAAACAAACCTTTCCACAATGTAGGTGTAGAGGGAACATAACTCAAAATCATAAAGGCCATATACATGAAACCCACAGCTAACATCATCCTCAAGGAGGAAAAACTGAGATCTTTTCCTCTACAGTCAGGAACAAGACAGGAATATCCACTCTTTTCACTGTTATTTGACAATTTACTGGAACTCATTGCCTCATCAATTAGAAAACTAAAAGCAATAAGAAGTACCTAAATTGGCAAAGAAGAAATCAAACTTCACTATTCATAGAAGACATCATACTCTATGTAGGAAACCCAAAAGACTCCACCAAGAAATCACTAGAAATTATACACAGACTCAATAAAGTCCCTGTGTATGTATATATATACACTGGGACTTTATTCTCAATATTATATATACACTGGGACTTTATTCTCAATAAATACACTGGGACTTTATTCTCAATATTATTTATAGTCAATGAAGTCTCAGTGTGTGTGTGTGTGTGTGTATATATATATATTTATATATATATATATTATATATACTCAAAGTCTCAGTGTATATATATAACTGTATATATACATATGCATATATGTACATATATACATTATATATGCGTATATATGTATATACATATATACATTTACATATGTATATATGCATATGTATATGCACACACATACACATATATGTATATATGCATATATATATGCATATATACATATGCATATGTGTATATATATATACAGTTATATATATACACTGAGACTTTGAGTATATATAATATATATAAATATATAATAATAAGAGTATGAGATACTTATATCTCATACTCTTATTATTATATATACTCTATACATATAATATACTCTCATTATATCATATATATTAAAAGAATATATATATATGTGTCTGTATATATATATATATATATATATATATACACATATACTTCTGTAGCTATATATATAGCAAAAGAAGGAGAAATCAAGGAATGATCTCATTTACAATTGTTCCAAGCACAATAAGACACCTAGTAATAAAGCTATCCAATAATATTAAAGATCTTTCCTCTGAGAACCATAGAATGCTCATGAAAGGCATGGAAGATAACACAAAGAAATGGAAAAACATCACATGATCCTGGATTAGAAGAACAAATATTTTCAAAATATGTTTAATATCAAAAACAATCTACACATTTAAAGCAATCCCTATGAATCCCTATGAATCCCTATGAAAATGCCATCAGCGGTTTTTAAAGAACTAAAAAAAAGCAATCCTGAACTATGTATGTAAGCACAAAAGACCATGAATAGCCAAAGAAATCTTGAAAAACAAAATCAAAACTGAAATCAAAATCAAAATCAAAAATAAAATCAAAACTGAGAGTATTGCCATTATGGACTTCAGGTTGTATTATGAAGCTGTAGCCATCAAAACAGTATGGTTCAGGCACAAAAAAAGACATATACTTCAATGAAACAGAGAAGAAAACCCAGAAATGGTCCCACAATTATATGTTACTTCAAAAACACTGCAAAGACTATACAGTGGGAAAAAGAGTATCCAGTGGAAAAAAAGACAGTCTCTTCAATAAATGGTGTTAGAAAAACTGGACAGCAACATGCGAAAGAATAAACCATTTTCTTACAACATACAAAAATAAAATGAAAATGCAGGAATGACCTAAATGCAAGACAGGAATCCCTAAATCCTAGAGGAGAACAGAGGTAGAAATTCTTTGGCCTTGGCCACTGTAACATTTTATTAGACATGTATCTGATGACAAAAAAGAAAATAAAAAATGTACTATTGGGATTTCATCAAGATAAAAAGCTTCTGTGCAGTGAAGAACTATCAACAGAATTAAAATGCAACCTAAAGAATTGGAGAAGATATTTGCAGATTTCTTATGTGATAATTTTTAGTAAGTATCCTAAATCTGTAAAAAACTTATCAAACTCACAACTCTCAGGGGGATATATATATATATATATATATATATATATATATATATATATATTTGAGAAATATAAACATTTTCCCAAAGAACAGATTAGATGGCTAACAGACACATGAAATGATGCTCAAGACTTCATCATCATCAGGAAATGCAAATCATCAGGAAATCGTCATCATCAGAAAATGCAAATCAGAACCAAGATTAGGTTCCACATTACACGGGCCACAATGACTAAAATTAACAATACAGGAAACTTGTTGTTCAGGATGTGAAGAAAGGGGAAAACATCCACATTGTTGGTAGGAATGTGAACTCGAGAAGCCATTCTAGACTAGAATATGGAGGCTCCTCATAAAGTTAATAATAGAACTACCCTATGACCCAGCAACTGCACTACTAAGATTTATCCAAAGGATACAAAATGAGTGATTCAAAGGAGTGCAAACACCCCTTTGTTTATAACAGTAATGTCCACAATAGCCAAACTATGGAATAAGCTCAAATGCCCATCAACTGATAAATGGATAACGTAGAATTGGAACACACACACACACACACACACACACACACACACACTCACACTGGGCTATTAGTCATAATCAAAAAGAATGAAATATTTCCTTTTTTAGACCTAGAATATATCATGCTAAACAAGATATTTCAGTAACAGAAAAACAAATACGATATGATTTAACTCATATATGGTATTTAAGAAATAAAGATAGACATAGTAGAAGGAAGAAAAAGACCAAAAGAGAGGAAAATTGTAAGATACTATTATCTGTAGAGAATAAACTGAGAGTTGCTACAGGGGAGGTTGACAGTGGAAGGGCTATATGGGCGATGGTTATTAAGAAAGGCACTTGTGATGAGAGATGGTTGTTATACATATGATAGATCATGAAAATTCTACTCTTGAACCAATATTACACTATATTTTAACTAACTAGATTTAAATAGAAACTTGAAAAAAATAAATAAAATGAAATAAAAAAATAAAATAAAGTTCAGTGGACATAGTAAAACATTGGAAACTAGAGTAGAAGTTACCCCTTTGAAAGACATGTATGTTTTTAAGAGAATTTTCATTTGTAAGGTTGTCTGTCTCTCTGTACCAGTAAATGAAGGATAGACAAATCTCTAGGAACCTTACTAATGCTGAAGCCAGGGACTCTCAGTTTGTACAACTACCATACCATGGTTGATTCTTTCTTTTCTGATAAGCTCCCATAAGTGGCTCTTCCTTTCCTACCACATGTTTTACCTTTATCTGAAGGTGGTCTTTAAAGTAATGGCTTGGACAATTTCAGGGTGTTACTCAGTTTTTCTTGGTCTCTCCATATATAGGAGATAGAATGTGTTATTAAACTTTTGTTTGGTCTTCTGTTAATCTATTTTTTTAATTGCAGATGGTGTCTCAACCAAAGACCTAGAAATGTAGAATCATTATTCTTCCCACCACATAGTATTTATTGTTACTATCAAGTACAATGTCTCCAGTTTTTTTTTTTTTTTTTTTTTTTTTTTTTATAAAACCAAGTCCAGAGACATGGTTTGGCTTCCCTTATGCCATGGTATATCAGGGCCAACAAGAGATAAAGGTCTACTGATTCCCTCCATTATTACTGCCTGTAAGAGAAAAGGAGTCTGTATGGAGTATTTTGGCTAAATTCCAGATATGCTCAGATTATTTCCAATGATAATACTGATAGAAAGAAGATATTCCCTTTATTTTCCTGATTTGCATGATAGCAATCCCTTCCTACTCACTCATTTTAACTTTCTCAGAGTCCTACAATCAGAAAGTTTACTGCTTGGCTTAATGCCTTGTTTTTGCCATCTTAATGTTCTTAACAATTTTGTCTCTGAGACCACATGTGAACAGGAGGGCCGGCGGGGGAGTGGGGCAAAAGCACTGGAATGTGATTTTGGTCCAGCAACAGTGCCTTCTCATATGGGCTCAAGCAGCATGCTCACCTAGCAGTCACCCTGGTCTCCTTATAGGAACACACACATCTTGCTGAGGGTGCCATAGGACCCCAAGGGAGTAGGTCTGCTGGGACTGGGGCCAGATAGGTGAGATTGATGAAAGCAGCAGCTGGAGAGGCAGCAACAATTGTGGAAGGGACCACAGCCAAGAGAGAGGAGCTCTGCCTCATGGGCCACAAAAGTGACTCATGGTGAGGACATGGGAGGACTTCTATCCCAAAGCCCATTCCAGTATCATTTGAAAAATTAATTATCTTGCTTGAGATCCAGCATGGGAAATGTTATGCAGCTTAAGCAGTAATGCTTGCTAGTAAATTATCACAGAATAAAACTGCATACATTGTCATTGCAATAAGTCATATTGGGAAGCTATTAGATTTAATAAAATAGCCCAGAATCCATAGTTTAAAAAAGTGTGGTGACTTTGCAAAGTCAATATGAATAGGCTTACAAATAGACAATTTAAAAATAAATAAATATTTAAAATTAATATAAAACATTATTGATAAAAAGAACACTTTTCCTATAAAGTTTCAGAAACCAAAAAGAAAAAAAAAACAGCAATTTGTCTTCTCATTGAAGACACAGTGATATAATGAATAAACGGGATTCTGAAACATGAAGTGCCTCCCAGATTCTATATAAAGAACATACTTTATCAGAAATTAGAAAGGATTCACTAAAGTGTCATATATTCAATATACATTTAAATCCAAATTTATCTATAAATTTATAAATTTATGTTTACATATTTATACATATGTATGAATTTATACATATACACAATTTATGTATAAATTGATGGTTTGAAATCAAATAGGATTTATAGTCTCTTTAGAAATTTATTTTATTTTATTTTATTTTATTTTTTCAGGGTTCCAAGATTCATTATTTATATACCACACCCAGTGATCCATGCAATATATGCCTTCCTTAATACCACAAACAAGGTTCACCTAACTCCCCATTCCCTCTCCCCTCTAAAACGTTCAGTTTTAGGGGTTTGAAATGGTGGGTGGGTGGGTTGGAGGATGGGGTACCAGGTGGTGGGTATTATAGAGGGCACAGATTGCATGGAGCACTGGGTGTGGTGAAAAAATAATGAATACTTTTATGCTGAAAATAAATAAATTTAATAAAAAACACAAATTTACAAGTAAAAAAAAAGCTAAAAACATTTATAAACTAATTCAATCAATAAAATTCTGTCTATAACGTGAAAAAAAATAGCAAAAATTATTTGCAGCTTATCATTTACCATCAGTGACTAACAGTTTAAAATATATTGACAGATAAATGAAGTTACTAAAAGTATAAACTTTCCAAATCTGGAATTTTTAAAAATTTATTTTCAGCGTAATAGTATTCATTATTTTTTCACCACTCCATGCAATCTGTGCCCTCTATAATACCCACCACCTGGTACCCCATCCTCCAACCCACCCACCCACCATTTCAAACCCCTCAGATTGTTTTTCAGAGTCCACAGTCTCTCATGATTAACCTCCCCTTCCAATTTCCCCCAACTCCCTTCTCCTCTCTAACTCCCCATGTCCTCCTTGCTATTTGTTATGCTCCACAAATAAGTGAAACCATATGGTAATTGACTCTCTCTCCTTGACTTATTTCACTCAGCATAATCTCTTCCAGTTCCATCCATGTAAACTTTTACAAAAATAGAATGAGCCAAAAAAAAAAAAATGTCATGCTTTCCTACTTTTTGAACAGGAGGCCTCATATTTTCAATTTTTTTCTGCACCCTGTAAATTATTCAGGCTATGACATGTCTCCTCTCTGCCAAACCTGAGAAAGTAAAGACAATTTCTTCACTTACCACTAATGAACAATAACAGCATTCTGCTTAATCTGGATGTTCACCTGAGCTGAGAGGTTTTATTGGATTTAATGGTGGGACTAGTTTTGAAAAGTGACTTAACAATGAGTAAAATAGGCATACATAGCAGGTGATTTTCTTTCAACAACTATGAATTGTACTAAGTGGAAAATAAAATATCATATGGGAGACATGATTTAACACAAGGATAACAGTGGCCCTTTGAACCTGTGATTAGTTTTGAGGAGTAGTTAGGAAATATCCTTGAAATTCATGAATTCTAACAGCTAGACTAAACTTTTGACCCACTCATCTTATCGTTTGGCTTCATTTTCTTGATCTCTGTTGACACATCCAAGCCCTTATATTTAATCTTGTGGAATACCTGAAATGAATCAATTTTCTAGGATTCATCTCCCTAAAAGTACCATAAAATTATTTTATTCTGCTTAGGATGGTATAAGGGTTTTAGAAACCCTAATGAAGTCTCAGCCAAATCTTTCTAAAGCTAAGCTACCCTAATTAAAAAAAATAATAATAATAATAATAATAATAATAACTGGCACAGGTAAGTCACAAGTCAACCATGAGAATAAGTTTTCTGAGTTTTAATTAGATCTAGATATTCAGGAAACATTTTTCTGTTTAGATATATTGGAAAATACTAGAACTGTTACGTTGAATGACAGCTTTAGTAAGGTGGTTTCCATTTTCATTTATACATGAAAAAGAACCATTTTCATTGAAAACATATTAGCAAAAAATGAGTTCACTTGACATTTATGGGAAAATAAAAAGTAAAAAAGACAAGTTTTGAAAATTTTAAAATATTTATTTTAACAGAGAGTGAAAGTGGACGAGGGGCAGAGAGAAACAGAGAGAGAGAATGAGAGATGCAGACTCGCCGCTGAGTGCAGATTTGATGCAAGTCTCAGTTCCATATATATATATATATATATTTGCAACACAGTTTTGTCCAGACATGAGTAATATTCCTTTTCCAATTTTAGTCCTTCATCTCATAGCATAAAATATTTTAGTTACTATACACTGGTGAATGGACTTATAACCAAGTTTTGGGTAAATATACAAACAGCAGTGACTACATTTTTACAAAGTAGTCTCTGAATCACTCTTCTCAGGGCCCCTATCACCTCCTTATTTCTCAGGCTTTAGATGATGGGGTTGAGCATTGGGGTCAGGATGGTGTAGAAGACAGCCAGAACCTTGTCCTCTGTTGGAAGGATCTTGGGCATAGATAAGTATAAGCAAAAGGCACATAGTATAAAGTGACCACAGTGAGGTGGGTGCTGCAAGTAGAATAGGCTTTCTTCCTCCCTTCTGTTGACTGCATGTGGCAGATTGCAAGGAGAACATGGCCATAGGAAGATGCAATGCAAATGAAAGGAAACACAAGGAAGATGGTGGTGCTCACAAACACTGTGTACTCATAGACCCAGGTGTCCATGCAGTCTAGAGTCAACATGGCAGGGACATCACAAAAGAAATGGTTGATGGTGCTGGATTGAAAATAAGGTATATGGAGGGCATATACAGTGTGAGCACAGGAGTTGACTGAGCCCATTAACCAAGACCCTGTTATCATCAGCACACACACTCTTCTGTTCATGGATGGAATAATGAAGAGGAAAACAAATAGCCACATAATGATCGTAGGCCATACATACCAGGAGCAATGCTTCTGAACCTCCTAAAGTCAAGAACAAGAAGCTCTGAACACCACACCCAATAATGGAGATAGTTTTGTTTCCAAACACAAAATTGTAAACCATCTTGGGGACGATGGTGGAGATGTAGTTTAGGTCAATGAGAGAGAGCTGACAGAGTAAGAAATACATGGGTGTGTGGAGATGTGTGTCTAGGAAGATGAGGAGAATCATGGACAGGTTGCCAAACAGAGCAATTAGGAAAATAAGAATGGAGACAATAAAGAGGAATAGGCCAATTCTTGTTGGCAGGAACAACCCCAATAAGATAAAATCAGTTGATGTTTGAGTATAATTTTCCATGGGGCATTGATAGGATTTTCCTAAAAGCAGACATAAAAATAAGTCAAATATAGAACAAGAAGCTTATTTTAATGTATAGTTTTAACCATACTGTGTATTATTTAAAATGTTACAACTCTTAATTGAATAACTAGACTTTTCAATTTTGGAAAAAATGTATATACATTTTGACCCAGAGATTAAAATGTGAGATGGAAGCATTAGTAGCCTAAATATTTTCTAAGAAAACTTTAGTTATTTAAAAACCATGAATATTTGTTAAGAATTCATTAGGATAAGTATGCTTTACTACTGTAAACAAACACAAGTATTTTGGAAATCAGATATTTACTCAAAATATATGAATAGAATATCTATATCTATATATAGTTATTTTAAGGAAAGTGTTTATGATTCATTAAGGACAGCTTTTCCTTTATATCTAAGACTTACTTCTAAAGATTCAACAGTCTTTAATCTTCTGTTGAGAAATATTTCCTTCTTGAGTCCTCTTTTCACAGTAACAGCTAATCAAACATCTTTTAAGTTAGGTAACATAACACTCATCTGTTCTTAAATCTTGAATGAATCATGATTCCCAAGTACCATTTATAGCAAATCATTCTTTTCTGTCTTCTCAACCAATTTCTGAATGATGCATTCAAATTGACCCATCAGCTAAACACCTATACACCGTACTCATGATAGGGTTCATAAATCTGCCTGAGTTATTCCAAATAGAATATTTTATATCTCTCTGCTTCTCTAACATTTATATGATATAAACTATTCTATGGTGCTTTATCTTACTCATTTTTTATCTTTTTCTTTTTCTCTTTTTTATTTTTTGTGTTTAAAACTTTCTAATTCTAGATAGGTATGCAAATTTAATAACATGTATGTAAACTCTGCCTCTTAAATGTCAAATATCATCGTGATAAAAACAATGTATAAGTCTAAATAGAACAAGTTTCAAAGGCAGAATGGGGAATAAAATAGATCAGGACCCTTTGAATAGAATGGCCAGTCACTTAATAGGAGGAAAAGAAAATAAGATCGTAACTTTCATGGAGGTGGGAGGAGGATTTCTTCACTGACATCACATGTGAACAAACTCTATGCAGTATATAGTATATTATCTTAAATTTTATTTTAGAGCCAAATGATACCAGACTTTTAAGGAAGTCTCCCACAAGAAATAGGAATTGTCATGTATTTGTGTACATAAACACAGACATATTCACAAACATACACTCATACACAAATATAAAATGAGCCAAAAAGTTTGGGAAAATGCAGTAAGATTTTTTTAATGGGATTTGTATGTTCAAAGAATTATGAAATTCTATTAATTCACCATATTAATACCACTATATAAATAAAAGGAAATGAGTATAAAAGAAAGTATATTACAAATAAATATAAATATAGACATATATGAAAAATAATAATGTGAATGGATTTTATTTATTTACTTTTAGACAGAAAGCATGTGCTAGTTGGGGGAGGGGTTGAGGGAGAGGAAGAGGGAAAGAGAAGCAGGCTCCCTGCTGAGTAGGGAGCCTGACACAGGGCTCCATCACAAGACATTGAGATCATGACCTGAGTTGAAACCAAGAGATGGATTCTTAACCAGCAGAGCCACACAGCCATGCTGTGGATTAAATAAAAGTTTTAAAGACATTACCATTGTTAAAAGAAAACAACAACAAATCATGAAAGATGTTCATTTTGAAAAATTTGGAGAACTGGAGAATTAATATGCAGGAACATATGTTGCCTATTGTCATTCTTAGAAATATGTATACCAAAATAATTATGGAATTAAGAAAACATCTTGTGGGTGCTTGGGTGGCTCAGTGGATCGAGCCTTTGGCTCAGGTCATGATCCCAGGGTTATGGGATCAGGTCCTGCATTGGGTTCTCTGCTCAGAGCAGATCCTGCTTCCTCCTCCTCTCTCTCTCTCTGCCTACTTGTGAAATCTGTCCGTCAAGTAAATAAATAAAATCTTAAAAAAAGAAAACATCTTGCAATAAAATATTTTTTTTTATTTTGCAATATTTGTATTGCAGGATGTTTTCTTAACAATTCTAAATGTCTCCTTGAGAACATTTGCTAAAGATTCTCAATATTACCTATAAACATATGATCCTAAAAATGTCTTGAAAGAGATAATAATAGCAATGATGAGAAATAAGAACAAGGAGATTATATTCTATATATAGAAATAGTAGCTAAAATATCACATTTTATAGAAATTTATATTTTTTTGTATCTCAGGAATATATACTAGAAGATGCAACAATGCTGTCAATATTGCCATTCTAAACACAATATGGGATGTCACTATTTTGAAAGGATGTGGAAAGGGAAAATGAGTTGGATGTAATTATTCATGAGGGGTTATTTCTTCATCCACAGTGGCTAGAGTGATGAGTCAATAGGTGGTACTTGATATTTAGAACTTACTTATTAAAAATAAACACATTGGTGGAAAATACAGGTAAATAGAAACAAAAAGTGATAAAATAATGTGAAATATTGTCTTTGGATATCAGAAATAGTGAGTAATGGAATCATACCCTACGAGGTGTTGAGATCATGTTCCTACCTTACTTGAGTAAAATACTAAAGTAATACAAAAACTGTGGTACAGTAAAAAGTGTAACTCACAATATCATTCACAATTCAACCATCATTCTTCTCAATGGTGAAAACTGAAAGCTCTCCCTCTAAAATCAAAAACAAAGCAAGAATGCCACTGTGTAACTTCTAATCAACATTATAATGGAAATAGAGTCAGAACCTTTAGGCAAAAATCAAAACAAAACAAAATAATTCAAATCAGAAATGAAGAAGTAAAACTATCTAACAACATTAGGTTATAGGTACAAAATTTTAAAGAGTCTACAAAAATATGCTAGAACTAATAAATTTAGCAAAGTTTCAGGACGAAAGAAAATTGTACTTCTATATACAAATAAAGTACATTTATAAGAATCGTTTTAAAAAGTGTAAATTATATTTACAATGCCATCCAAAACCATAATATCTTGGAAATATTATTAAGAAGGGGAAGAAATTTGTGCAATGAAATTCACAAAATATCACTGAAAAAATAGAAGAGACAAATAATTGAACAGAAACATCCTGTGCTCATGGCTTGCTAACCTTGATATTGTTAAAAGGCCAATGTTACCATAAGCAAACTATAGATTTAGTGAATAAACAGTAGAATTACAGAGTCTATGTATAGAATCTGTAATAGAATATATATCATCCTCAATGGGAAAAAGCTTGTAGCCTTCTCGTTGAGATCAGGAACATGACAAGGATGCCCACTCTCACCACTCTTGTTCAACAGAGTATTTGAAGTCCTAGCAACACCAATCAGACAACAAAGGGAAATAAAAGGAATTCAAATTGGTAATGAAGAAGTCAAACTCTCTCTCTTTGCAGATGACATGATTCTTTATATGGAAAACCCAAAAGACTCCACAACACAAACTACTAGAACTCATACAGCAATTCAGCAACGTGGCAGGATACAAAGACAATGTGCAGAAATCAGTGGCTTTCTTACACACTAACAATGAAAATACAGAAAGGGAAATTAGAGAATCAATTCCATTTACTATAGCACCAGGAACCAAAAGATACCTGAAAATAAATCTAACCAAAGAGGTAAAGGATCTGTACTTGAGGAACTACAGAACACTCATGAAGGAAATTAAAGAAGACATAAAAAGATGGAAGACCATTCCATGCTCTTGGATCGGAAGAATAAACATTATTAAAATGTCTATACTGCCTAGAGCAATCTATATTTTTAATGTCATTCTGATCAAAATTCCACCGGTATTCTTCAAAGAGCTGGAGCAAATAATCCTAAAACTTGTATGGAATCAGAAGAGACCCCGAATCGCTAAGGAAATGTTGAAAAACAAAAATAAAAGTGGGGGCATCACGTTACCTGATTTCAAGCTTTTTTACAAAGCTGTGATCACCAAGACAGCATGGTACTGGCATAAAAACAGACACATAGACCAGTGGAATAGAGTAGGGAGCCCATATATTGACCCTCAACTCTATGGTCAATTAATCTTCAACAAAACAGAAAAAAATATACAGAAGAAAAAAGACAGTCTCTTCAATAAATGGTGCTGGGAAAACTGGACAGCAATATGTAGAAGAATGAAACTCGACCATTCTCTTACACTGTACACAAAGATAAACTCAAAATGGATAAAATATCTCAATGTGAGACAGGAATCCATCAGAATCCTAGAGGAGAACATAGGCAGTAATCTCTGATATCAGCTACAGCAACTTCTTCCAAGATATGTCTCCAAAGGCAAAGGAAACAAAAGCAAAAATAAACTTTTGAGGCTTAATCAAAATCAAAAGCTTCTGCACAGCAAAGGAACCAGTCAAGAAAAAGGAGGCAACCCACGGAATGGGAGAAGATATTTGTAAATGACAGTACAGACAAAAGGTTCATATTGAGGATCTGTAATGAACTCCTCAAACTCAACACACACAAAATAGGCAATCATATAAAAAATGGGCAGAAGATATGAACAGACACTTCTCCAATGAAGACATACAAATGCCTATCAGGCGCATGAAAAAATGTTCATCATTACTAGCCCTCAGGGAGATTCAAATTAAAACCACATTGCGATATCACCATACACCAGTTAGAATGGCCAAAGTTAGAATGACTGGAAACAACATGTTTTGGAGGGGATGTGGAGAAAGGGGAACCCTCTTCAACTGTTGGTGGGAATGCAGGTTGGTGCAGCGTCTTTGGAGAACAGTGTGGAGATTCCTTAAGAAATTAAATATAGAACTTCCCTATGACCCTGCAATTGCACTCCTGGGTATTTACCCCAAAGATACAGATGCCGTGAAAAGAAGGGCCATCTGTACCCCAATGTTTACAGCAGCAATGGCCATGGTCGCCAAACTATGGAAAGAACCAAGATGCCCTTTAGCAGATGAATGGATAAGGAAAATGTGGTCCATATACACTATGGAGTATTATGCTTTCATCAGAAAGGATGAATACCCAACGTTTGTAGCAACATGGACAGGACTCGAAGAGATTATGCTGAGTGAAATAAGTCAAGCAGAGAGAGTCAATTATCATATGGTTTCACTTATTTGTGGAGCATAACAAATAGCACGGAGGACATGGGGAGTTAGAGAGAAAAAGAGATTTGGGGGAATTTGGAAGGGGAGATGAATCATGAGAGACTATGGACTCTGAAAAACAATCTTAGGGGCTTGAAGTGGCAGGGGGTTGGGAGGTTGGGGTACCAGGTTGTGGGTATTATAGAGGGCATGGATTGCATGGAACACTGGGTGTGGTGAAAAAATAATCAATACTGTTATGCTGAAAATAAATATATTATAAAATATATATATTTGTGGGGGGCACTGAGATTATGCTCTTGGAATGTCCATTGTGAATATATATATATATATAGTATAATATCAGGGTACCCTGACTAGCTAAAATAAGCTAATGAAACAATTAGAGAATTCACTTTTTCTGACCAAAAACTTACTTTAAAAATGCTATGACAATAAATAAAACAATTACTATTAACATAAACACAGACACAAGCCAATAAAATAGATATATCACAAGAAATATTCCACATATAATTTTCTCAAGTGTCCAAATATTTAAGTGTGAATGCCTTCTCAAAAAATTATGCAGATAATCAAGAATGAATATGAAAACTGCCTTAAAGCAAAATAAAATTATTTTAGTGTCAATGGTTTACTTATTTGAGCACATTCTATTTTCTCAGATACACTGGCTTTGCTATATTTTCACATCACCCCAACATAGCCACATACGTTACCTGATAAAAATATTGTCTCAAAACCTCTAAAAGCTATAAAATTCAGTTAATCTTCTGTTCCCAATGCAAAGTGTCTATACCTAGGAGATTTTGCTTGCAAAGGCACACCCATATTATGTCCTGTGTAATTTGTATTGTAGATGTCCATATTCTAAATAATGAGTGAAATCTTCCAAATACTGCCAAAGTTCCATGTGAATTACATATTTCTGCCTGTTGAATTCAATGTGCATCAATGTGTTTGCATACCTTTTCCCCCATGTTTATATTTAGAGTAGGATGTTAAATATTGACAAAGCCTCATTTTACTGATTCATAAATTTATTGAACATATTCTTTTTAAAATTATTTCCCATTATTTAAAAGATAAAGAAACAAAATCATAGATTTATGGAGTGAGTTATTCATGTCCAGAGTGATATAGTGATATAGTTGGGAAATGTCCTCTCAGTGTAGATAATACAGAATTTTCCACTGAAGCATGAATTTTTATGCCCTGCATGCTCTACATTTTTAATCAAAAGTATTCACAAGGAAAAATCATTCATGATCAAACAGGGCTGATCATTTACACAGGTGCAGAAAAGATCTGGATTTACCTAAGATGCCTCATGAATTTGGCTTTAATGGGAGAGTTATAAGAAATCTCAGATTATAATTCTTTTTTTTTAAAGATTTTATTTATTTGAGAGAAAGAGGGAGTGAGCATGAAAGGGGTGAGGGGCAGAGGGAGAAGCAGTCTCCCTGATGAGCAGAGGGCCGGTTGTGGGACTTGATCCTGGGACTCCAGGATCATGACTTGAGCTGAAGGCAGTTGCTTAACCAACTGAGCAACCCAGGTGCCCTCAGATTAGAATTCTAAGAGCATAATGCACAAAACACTTTTCACCAGGTTTCACAAAAATCTGAATTCATTACTCTTTCTCAAGATTTTAGTAATAGTCTAAAATTCTGTATCTTCCTGAAGGACTTTCTTTATTCACCTAGAGGCCTGAGAAATGATTAAACCAAGTTACTGGGTCAGCTTTCGCAGGAGGGCTTTGAATGCATTTACTACATAAAGTGAATCTTAATTCCAGAAAAAAAAAGGCTGATCATATATTAGTGGGATGTCTACAATAATAATTATTTTTAAAAGAATTATTGTGAATAACTCTAAGTTATGTAAATTTACAGCATTTTAAATGGTTTTTGTATAATCAGAATCATATGATTCAGAAGAGGGTCCTATGTGTTCTCGATAAGAATAAATACCCACAATATCCTTTCCTGGATTTCTACATGAGATTTCACATCTATTTATTGTTTTTCAAAAGATTCTACTAAAAAGAGAAAGAATATATAGCTCCCATTACTTTAGCAAATTGGGAATTTTGATAGTAGCATTTAATTTTCAAACAATATCTATGTTCCATTTTTTTAAAAGAATTATACAATTTTAGAGTATAAAGAGATATGGAACACAGTGAATATTTGTGTAGGTGCATGTATGTGTGATTCCAATCCATATAATTCCATAAATTTCCATATTGGTGAAATAGTATTAATAGATAAGTAAGTAATTCTATAAGCAGGTATTTTCAAAGATAAACACTAATTACAAGAATTGTCTTTCAAAATATGTTTTGCAGTGAGAATGGGTTTATTTTTGTTCGTTCTACCTGTGCACTGGAGAAAGTAGGTTTAAAGCTAGATGTAATTCTATCTCATCTACTTAAAAGAAATAAGAGATTGCATTAAAGAATTTAAATATTAGAGCCTGTACATTGTATGTAGAACAAATATAATGAAACATGGGATATTGCATGTCATCTTTGAGATAAGACATAATAAAAATGTACTGAATATTTTACTATAAATTATCACTGAAGAGTAGCTGTATCATTATCATTGTTATCACAATGTTTTATTTTCACTTCAGTTTTCATCCTCTATGCCCATATGATAAAATTTTTAAATTGTTTCCATATGTTCTTCACTAAAATTCTGCAAGGTACTTAGTTCAGATATTATTGTTTTTTCACTGGAAGTATGTTCATGTGTATGAAAGTAAAATATAAATAAATGCCACTGTTACAAACATAAATGGATAATTTTCACTTGGTTTGTGTTTAAAACAACCAAATAGATTACCAAAACTAAATATACACATTCCATTAGACCTTTTATTTTTTTAACCTTTACTACATACAGGTTTTCCTTGATCTCTGAAAGTAGAGGACTTGACTAAAAGCTTCCATACGCTGAAGGTGCATGAACTGAAGAAACAATTACAACTGATTTTTACGAAAAATTGCTCACTTTACTCAACTCAAAAAATTACCACTCTTGGGATTTTCAGATACCTTAGAACACATTTTGCTGATGGGAGTTTAAAATAAATTATGTAAACAGAAGTTCATGCACACAGTTCAAATTCATGCCGTATGGATGCTGAAATTTTGATGTAGTTCTTAGGGAAGTGCCTTGTCGGTGTCACATTTCCTGCTCTGCGTGCATGTTGCTTTTCTGATGGCTTGCTGTCAAACACACACTGAATTTCAATTTCAACTTTAATAATTTTCTAAAGTGGAAATCTCTTCATATTTTGGGGGGTTGGCATGAACAACAATGAAGTAATTCTTTTGAAAAGCAAAATGGCATAACAGAAATTAAAAAAAAAACCTTTATTCTGATATCTATTTTTATATAAAATCTAGACAAGTAATTTCTAGGCTTTAAATAGAAAGAGTGAATGTATGTTTGGTTAAAAGAAAGAAGCAATATTAAGATGGCAGGGGTTCCGGGGGCACCTTTGTGTTTCAGTCCTTAAACTTTGCTTTGGCTCAAATCATGATCCCAGTGTCCTGGGATCCAGGCCCACATTGGGCTCCCTGCTCAGTGGGGAGCTTGCTTCTCTCTCTCCCACTCTCCCTGCTTGTATTCTCTCTCTTGCTTGGTCTCTCTTTGTCAAATAAATAAATAAAATATTAATTTTTTAAAAAAAGAAAAGATTTCCATGGGGGCCATGTAAGCATTTCTCTTTCATGAAAAAAAAAAAAAGACTGAAAGATAAAGATAAAGGAAAGATAACTGTCCTCCAGAAACTGATTGATGATTTTGACCCTTAAGTGTTAGTTTTCTTTAACTATTACTTGAGTATATCCAAAACATCCTCTTTTAGGATCTTCACCTCATTTCCCATCCAGAGAGCATGTTTGTAAAGCAGCTCCCAAACCATGATTTTTTGTCCATTTTATACCCTACAATTTCTGCTGGTATTTCAAAAAGTGTAGCCACTCAGTCAACCTCAAACTCCATTTCAAATAGTCTATATTACATAATTATGTCATTTATTTCCTAAACTTATCACTTTAAAGTGTAGAATAATTTCAATTCAACTGCAACAAATATTACCAGAGGAATTAATGCAATGTGATCAACACCTATATGACCACAACAAACACTTGCATGAAAACATCTTCACATCTGAAGAATATAATTCATGTTACCAAAGCATTTATTTTAGTATTGTAATTTTAAAATTTCAGAATAGTTTACATACACTGTTAAATTCGTCTCAGGTGTACAGTATAGTGACTCAAAACTTCCATACATTACCCAGTGCTCATCAGAACAAGCACATTCTATAATCTCAATTCAACACCATGTTCTATAACATTCTTGACTAGGCCGCTTCCCTATTTCCAGAAAATGCATCATTGGCTGTGCATAAAATGAACCTTCCATTCTCTAATGAATACTGTTTGTCTAAATTTTTTCCTAAAAATTCTTGGTTCAAGTATCACCAAAAAATTATTCTTATATTTGGGGGTACCATTTTAACAAATTATTTCTCATAGATTTTATTACTGAGTATCATAATTATCAATTATATTCCAGAATAAGTTATAGTTAGGTGTAGGCTCTTGTAGTACTCACAATAAATCCAGAGAATTAGTTCACAGATAATAGCAGCAGTAGATTTTATTATCAATTTTACTGTGTTTCAAAATCATTTTACAGTCTTTCACAGCCAGACTGATTCTCAGAATTGTATAAACATTTTAAGTTTCAAAAACTAAACAAAACTTAGTAACTCAAAAAGTGAACAAGTGCTCAAGCAGCCAATCAATTTCTTTAATTTTAAGGGTATGTATTCTAATATAAATCATTTACATTGTTTAACAGCACTTCTCTCAAAATTGAGTTCTCTGGTTAATGAGATGTATCTATTGTTTAATACAAACCAAGTATTAAATTATACATAAAATTATCTTAAGCACTTGCTGAGGAGACTCACTTCTTGTATCATGATAGAAAATAAGAAAATAATATTACTGGAGTACCTTGTATTATCTCTGCACTTTCACAAACCTTGGCCACAAACTGTCACAGACTTGGTTAGCTGACAGTTGTTCAATCATACTCATATGAACAAAGTCATTTTATGAGTAAATGCCTTTGAATATTTTCCAAACATGTGTTAATCTTTCACCTCGACACATAACATTTTAGGTACCTCCAAGAAAGACAGCATCAACAATGATCCTATGTCTTCTTTACCTGAAGATTTAATCTATTGCATTTGTTTTGCTTAGTTTTGTTTGGTTTGATTGGTTGGTTGTTCTTTTCTTTTGTATTCACTTGGGAATGCCCACTGAGACTTGGACAATACAGGTTAAGTTACTAATAGCCCAAAATAGATGTAAGATAAGGTTGGGAAGGTGTTCAAATAATTTCTTTAAATATTTAACAGGTGTGTTAAGGGCAATTCAGTGGTTAAAGAATCAAATACATTTATTCAGTTTGTTCCACTCTCACTGTGTCCCTAAAGTTTATGAATAATGCATTTATATATTTTAACCAGTAAATTTACAGAAATTATGTGTCTGTAGATATTAATTCATTTCCCAATTTTAATTATATTGGATAACAGATTTAATAATTCAGTAAAATGTGTTAGTTTAATAAAACAGAAATTCTGAATATATCACAAATATGAGAGTTATCTTTGATTTATTTTATAGGGACTTGCTTTCAAATTTTCCATTATGTTGCAAAACATGCACATACACACATTATAAAATAATTTTTTACTCCATAAAATAAATAATGAAAACAATTATATTACTCCTTTTGAAGCAAAAATGTTTTAAAAGATGCTTAATAATGCAATTTCATTTCAGGAAATAACAAATATTCTTGTATTTTTCTTGGCTTCCAGTAACTGAATTAGCTAGACTTTTTACTTGGGAAAATGCCCCAGTTTTATTTTACTTTTTTTTGTTTTTATTTTTCATCTAAATTCATTTAGCCAAGATATAGTATGCCATTAGTTTCAGACGTAGTGTTCAATTATTAATCAGTTGCTTATGACACGTAGTACTCATATCATGTGCTGTTCTCAATGCACATCACCTGGTTACCAAATTCTGCCTTTGGCTCAGGTCAAGTCAATCTCTTCCAGCAGCCTTCAGTTTGTTTCCTAGAGTTAAAAGTCTTGCATGGTCTGTCTCCCTCTCTGATTTCTTCCCAATAAATTTTCATTTCCTTCCCTTATGATCTTCTACACTGTTTCTTATATTCCACATATGAGTGAAACCATATAATTGTCTTTTTCCAATTGACTTATTTCATTTAGCACAATAACCAACAATTCCATCCTTGTAGATGTAAATGGTAAATATTCTTCCTTTCTGACGACTGGGTAATATTTCAATGTGTATATATATTACCAAATATTCTTTATCCATTCATCCACTGAAGGACATCTCAGCTTCATCCACAGTTTGACTGCTGTGGACATTGCTGCTTTAAAAAAAAAAAAAAAGATTGTATTTATTTATTTGAGAGAGACCCAACAGGGGAGGGAACACAAGTAAGGAGAGTGGGAGAGGAAGAATCAGGCTTCCTGCTGAGCAGGGAGCCCAATGTGGGCCTCAATACCAGGATTCTGGTATCTTGATATGAGATGAAGGCAGACGCTTAATGACTGAGCCACCCAGGTGCCTGGACATTGCTGCTACTAACATTAGGGTACAGGTGCACCTTTGTTTCACTACATTTGTACACTTGTAAATATCCAGCAATTGCTGTGTCATAGTGTAGCTCTGTTTTTAAATTCTTGAGGAACCTCCCAACTGTTTTCTATAGTGGCTATTCAAGCTTGCATTCCATCAACAGTGTAAGAAGGTAATGTTTTCTCCACATCCATGCAAGCATTTGTTGTTTCAAGTCTTCTTAATTTTAGACATACTGACTGGTGTGAGGTGCTATCACATTGTGATTTGGATTTCAATTGCTCTGATGCTGAGTAATGTGGAGCATTTTTTTCAGGTTTTTGGTGGCTATTTTTATATCTTCTTTGAACAAATCCCTCTTCCTGTCTTCTGCCTGTTTCTTGACTGAATTCTTTCTTTATTGGGTGATGAGTTTGAAAACTTCTTTATAGATCTTGGATACAAGTCCTTTATCTGATAAGTCATTTGCAAATATAATCTTACACTCTGTAGATTACCTTTTATTTTTTAAAAGATTTTATTTAAATACTTGTCAGAGAGAAAGAGCGAATGAGCACAAGCAAGGAGAGAAGCAGGCAGATGGAGAAGCAGGCTCCCCACTGAGCTGGTAGTCCAATGTGGGACTTGATTCCATGATCATGACCTGAGCCAAAGGCAGTTGCTTAACTGACTGAGCCACCCAGCTGCCCCCGTAGGTTACCTTAATTTTTTTCTTTTTATTTTCAGCATAACAGTATTCATTATTATTGCACCACATAAAGTGCTCCATGCAATCTGTGCCTTCTCTTATACACACCAACTGGTTCCCACAACCTCAACTCACACCCCTTCAAAACCCTCAAATTATTTTTCAGAGTCCATAGACTCTCATGGTTCACCTCCCCTTGCAATTTCCCTCAACCCCCTTCTCCATTCCATCTCCCCTTGTCCTCCATTATTTGTTATGCTCCACAAATAAGTGAAACCATATGATAATTGACACTCTGCTTGACTTATTTCACGCAGCATAATCTCTTTAAGTCCCATATATGTTGCTACAAAAGTTGGGTATTCATCCTTTCTGATGGAGGCATAATACTCCATAGTGTATGTGGACCACATCTTCCTTACCCATTCGTCATTTGAAGGGTATCTTGGTTCTTCCCACAGTTTGGAGACCGTGGCCATTGCTGCTATAAATATTGGGGTACAGATGGCCCTTCTTTTCACTACATCTGTATCTTTGAGGTAAATACCCAGGAGTGCAATGCAAGGGTCATACGGAAGTTCTATTTTAATTTTTTTTTAAATATTCTATTTATTTGACAGAGATAGATTACAAGTAGGAAGAGAGGCAAGGAGAGAGAGAGAGAGGAAGAGGAAACAGGCTCTCTGCCTACCAGAGAGCCCAATGCAGGAATTTATCCCAGGACCCTGAGATCATGAAGTGAGCCAAAGGCAGAGACTTAACCCACTGAGCCACCCAGGCAGCCCCCTATTTTGAATTTCTTGAGGAATCTCCACACAGTTCTCTAAAGAGGCTGCACCAACTTTCATTCCCAACAACAGTGGAAGAAAGTTCCCCTTCCTCCACATCCCCTCCAACTCATGTTGTTTCCTGTCTTGTTAATTTTGGCCATTCTAACTGGTATAATTTGATATCTCAATGTGGTTTTAATTTGAATCTCCATGAGGGCTAATGATGATGAATATTTTTTCATGTGTCTGATAGCCATTTTAATGTCTTCATTGGAGAAGTGTCTGTTCATATCTTCTGCCCATTTTTTGACGTGATTGTCTGTATTGTGTGTGTTGATTTTGAGGAGTTCATTTTAGATCCTGGATATCAACCTTTTGTTTGTACTGCCATTTGCAAATATCTTCTCCCATTCCGTGTTCACTTTGTTTTCTTGACTGTTTCCTTTCTTGTGCAGAACCTTTGATTTTGATGAAGTCTCAAAAGTTTATTTTTGCTTTTGTTTCCTTTGCCTTTGGAGACATATATTGAAAGAAGTTTCTGTGGCTGATATCAAAGATATTGCTGCCTGTGTTCATCTCTAGGATTCTGATGGATTCCTGTCTCACAATGAGGTCTTTTATCCATTTTGAGTTTAACTTTGTGTACGGTGTAAGAGAATGGTCGAGTTTCATTCTTCTACATATAGCTGCCCAGTTTTCCCTTCACCATTTATTGAAAAGACTGTCTTTTCTCCACTGTATATTTTTCCTGCTTTGTCGAAGATTATTTGCCCATAAAGTTGAGGGTCCATATCTGGGCTCTCTACTCTGTTCCACTGGTCTATGTGTCTGTTTTGTTGATGTATCTGTCTTGGTGATCACAGCTTTGTAATAAAGCTTGAAATCAGGTAATGTGATGCCCCCCGTTTCATTTTTGTTTTTCAAAATTTCCTTAGCAATTTGGGGTCTCTTCTGATTCCATACGAATTTTTGGATTATTTGCTCCAGCTCTTTGAAGAATACCAGCGGAATTTTAATCGGAATGGCATTAAAAGTACAGATAGCTCTACGCAGTATAGACATTTTGACATTGTTTATTCTTCCGATCCAAGAGCAGGGAATAGTCTTCCATCTTTTTGTGTCTTCTTCAATTTTTTTCATGAGTGTTCTGTAGTTCCTCAAGTACGGATCCTTTACCTCTTTGGTTAGGTTTATTCCAAGGTATCTTATGGTTCTTGGTGCTATAGCAAATGGAATCGATTCTCTAATTTCCCTTTCTGTATTTTCATTGTTAGTGTATAAGAAAGCCACTGTTTTCTGCACATTGACTTTGTATCCTGCCACGTTGCTGATTTGCTGTGTGAGTTCTAGTAGTTTGGGGGTGGAGTCTTTTGGGTTTTCCATATAAATAATCATGTCATCTGCGAATAGAGAAATTTTGACTTCTTCACTGCCAATTTGGATACCCTTTATTTCTCTTTATTGTCTGATGGCTATTGCTAGGACTTCTAATACTATGTTGAACAAGAGTGGTGAGAGTGGGCATCCTTGTCATGTTCCTGATCTCAACAGGAAGGATGCAAGCTTTTTCCCATTGAGGATGATATTTGCTGTGGGTCTTTCATAGATAGATTTGAAGAAGTTCAGTAATGTTCCCTATATCCTTATACAGTTCCTGACTGAACCATTTTAATCAGGAATGGATGCTAGATTTTGTCAAATGATTTTTCTGCATCAATTGAGAGGACCATGTGGTTCTTTTCTCTTCTCATATTAATTTTTTTGTATCACATTGATTGATTTGCAATTGTTGAACCATCCTTGTAGCCCAGGGATTAATCCCACCTGATCATGGTGGATAAGTTTTTAATGTGCTCTTGGATCCTGTTTGCTAAAATCTTGTTGAGAATCTTAGCATCCATATTCATCAGTGATATTGGTCTGAACTTCTCCTTTTTATTAGGTTCTTTGCCTGGTTTGGGGATTAGTAATGCTGGCTTCATAGAAAGTCAGCAAGTGTTCCTTCTGTGTCAATTTTTTGAAACAGCTTCAGGGCAATAGATGTAAGTTCTTCTTTGAAAGTTTGGTAGAATTCCCCAGGGAATCTGTCAGGTCCTGGGCTCTTGTTTTTTGGGAGGTTTTTGATCACTACTTCAATCTCATTACTAGATATTGGTCTATTCAAGTTGTCAATTTCTTCCTGGTTCAATTGTGGGAGTGTATAGTTTTCTAGGAATGCATGCATTTCATCTAGGTTACTTAGCTAATTGGCATGTAACTGTTGATAATAACTTCTGATTATTATTTCTACTTCCTTGGTGTTCATTGTTATCTCTCCCTTCTCATTCATAATTTTATTAATTTGGGCTTTCTCTATTTTTTTTTTGGATTAGTGTGGCCAATGGTTTATCAATCTTATTGATTCTTTCAGAAAACCAGCTTCTAGTTTCATTGATACGTTCTAATGTATCTCTGGTTTCTAACTCAATGATCTCAGATCTAATCGTGAGTATTTCCCATATTATGTGTGGAGTTGGTTTGATTTGTTGTTGATTCTCCAGGTGCAGAGACAGCTGCTGTGTTCTTAAGGTGTAGAGACAGCTGCTGTGTTCTGGATTTTTCCATTTTTTTAAGGGAGGCATGGATGGCTATGTATTTCCCACTTAAGACCACCATTGCTGTACCCCATAGGTTTTGGACCGAAGTGTCTTCATTCTCATCGGTTTCCATGAATTGTTTCAGTTCTTCTTTGTTCTCCTGGTTGATCCAAGCATTCTTAAGCAATGTCATCTTTAGCTTCCAGGTGTTTGAGTTTCTTCGGAACTTTTTCTCGTGATTGAGCTCCAGTTTCAAAGCATTTTGATCTGAGAATATGCAGGGAATAATCTCAGTCTTTTGGTATCAGTTGAGTCCTGATTTGTGACCCAGTATGTGGTCTATTCTGGAGAAGGTTCCATGTGCACTTGAGAAGAATGAGTATTCAGTTGATTTAGGGTGGAATGTTCTGTATATATCTATGAGTTCCATCTGGTCCAGTGTGTCATTCAATGCTCTTGTTTCTTCATTGGTTTTCCTCTTGATGATCTATTCCTGAGAGAGGCGTGTTAAGATCTCCTACTATTAATGTATTCATATTAATATGATTCTTTATCTTGAATAACAGTTTTCATATGTAGTTGGCTGCTCCCATATTGGGGGCATAGATATTTACAATTGTTAGATTATCTTGGTGGATAATCCCTTTAAGAATGATGTAGTGTCCTTCTGTATATCTGACTACAGACTTTAGTTTAAAATCTAATTTATCTAATATGAGCATCGCTACACCAGCCTTCTTTTGATGCCCATTGGCATAAAAGATGCTTCTCCATCCCTTCACTTTCAGTCTGGGTGTATATTTAGGTTCACAATGGGTATCTTGTAGACAACATATGGATGGGTCCTGTCGTTTTGTCCAATCTGCAACCCTGTGCCATTTTATGGCATATTTAGGATATTCACATTGAGGGTGATTATTGATAGATACAATTTTATTGATGTCGTATTACCTTTGGAGTCTTTCTTTATGTAGATTGTCTCTATATTTCTGTTCAATGCTATAATTAGGATTTTTCCTCTTTTATAGAACCCCCCTTAATATTTCCTGCAGTGTTTGCTTGGTGGTTGCAGAGTCTTTTAAGCATTGCCGGTCTTGGAAACTCTTTATCTCTCCATCCATTTTGAATGTCAGTCTTCCTGGGTAAAGTATTCTTGGCTTCATGTTCTTCTCATTTAATGCCCTGAATATGACTTTCTAGCCCTTTCCACATTGCCAGGTCTCTGTGGACAGGTCTGTCATTATTCTGATGGGCTTTCCTCTGTAAGTAAGGAGCCTTTTTGTCCTAGTAGCTTTCAAGAGATTATACCTACAATTATGACTCCTCAATTTGACTCTCAGGAGTCGTGATGTTTTTTTGAATGTATAATCTTGGGTGGAGACCGTTCAGCCTCTAGTACATGAATGCTGTTTCCATTTGCGAGCTTGGCAAATTTTTTATGAAGATCTTGTTCCACTATATCTTCTAGAATTCTTTCTTTCTTCTCCCCTTCAGGGATTCCAATAATTCTGACGTTGGAATGTTTCATGGCATCATTTAATTCCTGATTCTATTTTTGTGTTTTCTAAACTGTTTGTCCCAGGCTTCCTCCTGATTCTTTCTCTCTATCTGTTTGTCCTCCCTATCACTATTTCTATATTCTGTCTCAGTTACACTAGCTTTGGGAGAATTTAAATTAGATTGGAACTAATTGAGAGCATTCTGAATCTCTACCCTGCTAGCTTTCAGCTCAGCCCTAAAATTGTGAATATCCTGTCCAGTCACGTTCAGTTCAGCCCTAATCAATTCCATTTGGTCATCCATGCTTTATCCAACCTAACCATAGCCTGGATAATTGTTAGCCTGAATTCTCTTTCCGACATATTTTCTATGTTAATAGCTGTTACCTCTTTTGCAGAAGGTCCATCCTCTGTGTTTTTCTTCTGTTGGGCATTTATCATCCTAGTCATTTTGGTGGGAGATGACTGAACATATGTAGCTGGATATATTGACTGTGGTGCAGTCAAGGTACACCCTGGAACACTTCTGACCAATCAGGATTCCCCACCCAAACGAGATACAAAAGAAAAGAAAAAAAAAATGAGAGAGAGAGGAAGAGACCGGAAAGTAAGGGAAGATGAAAGAGAAGGTTCAGCCCAAATGGGCCCCAATGTACAATTTATGAAGTATACAAACAAAAACAGATAAACAAAAAGACTGATAAAAGTATGTGACATGGGAAAAAATATATGTATGCAAACGAAGGAGGAACCTCGTCAAAAAGAACCCCAAGTATAAGACTTATATACTGCCTGAGTTATTCCAAGTAAAATACTTTATATCTCTCTGCTTCTCTAACATTTATATGATATAAACTATTCTATGGTGCTTCATATTACTCATTTTTTTCTTTTTCTTTTTTTTTGTGTTTAAAACTTTCTAATTCTAGATAGATATGTGAATTTTGATCAGAATGGCATTACAAGTATAGATTGCTCTAGGCAGTATAGACATTTTAACAATGTTTATTCTTCCGATCCAAGAGCATGGAATGGTTTTCCATTTTGTGTGTGTGTGTGTGTGTGTGTGTGTGTGTGTGTGTGTGTGTGTCTTCTTCAATTTCCTTCATAAGTGTTCTGTAGTTCCTCAAGAACTGATCCTTTACCTCTTTGGTTAGGTTTATTCCCAGGTATCTTATGGTTCTTGGTGCTATATTAAATGGAATCAATTCTCTAATTTCCCTTTCTGTATTTTGATTGTTAGTGTATAAGAAAGATACTGATTTCTGTATATTGACTTTGTATACTGCAATGTTGCTGAATTGCTGTATCAGTTCTAATAGTTTGGGGATGAAGTCTTTTGGGTTTTCCATATAAAGAATCATGTCATCTGTGAAGAGAGAGATTTTGACTTCTTCATTGCCAATTTGAATACCTTTAATTTCTCTTTTTTTCTCTGATTGCTGTTGTTAGGACTTCTAATACTATGTTGAACAAGAGTGGTGAGAGTGGGCATCCTTGTTGTGATCCTGATCTCAATGGGAAGGTTTCAAGCTTTTTCTCATTGAGGATTATATTTGCTGTGGGTCTTTCATAGATAGAGTTGAAGAAGTTCAGGAATGTTCACTCTATCCCTATACTCTGAAGTGTTTTAATCAGTAACGGATGCTCGATTATTTCAAATGCTTTTTCTGCATCAATTGAGAGGACCATGTGGTTCTTCTCTCTTCTCATATTAATTTGTTGTATCACATTGATTGATTTGCGAATGTTGAACCATCCTTGTAGCACAGGGATGAATCCTACCTGGTCATGGTGGATAATCTTTTTAATGAGCTGTTGGATCCTGTTTGCTAGGATCTTATTGAGAATCTTAGCATCCATATTCATCAGTGATATTGGTCTGAAATTCTCCTTTTTGATAGGGTCTTTGCCTGGTTTGGGGATCAGGGTAATACTGGCTTCATAGAAAGAGTGTGGAAATTTTCCTTCTGCTTCAATTTTTTTAAAACAGCTTCAGAGCAATGGGTGTTATTTCTTCTTTGAAAGTTTGGTGTAATTCCCCAGGGAATCCATCAGCTCATGGGCTCTTGTTTTTTGGGAGGTTTTTGATCACCGCTTCAATCTCATTACTAGATGTTGGTCTATTCAGGTTGTCGATTTCTTCCTGGTTCATTTTTGGGCGTTTATGGCTTTCCAGGAACGCATCCATTTCATCTAGGTTGCTTAGCTTATTAACCTATAACTGTTGATAATAACTTCTGATGATTGTTTCTACTTTCTTGGTGTTAGTTGTGATCTCTCCGTTTTCATTCATAATTTTAATAATTTGGGCTTTCTCCCCTTTCTTTTGGATTATTGTGGCCAATGGTTTATCGATCTTATTAATTCTTTCAAAACACCAGTTTTTAGTTTCATTAATATGCTCTATTGTATCTTTGTTTTCTACCTCATTGATCTCAGATCTAATCTTAATTATTTCCCTTCTTTTGGGTGAATTTGGTTTGATTTATTGTTGATTCTACAGACAGCTGGTGTGTTATGAATTTTTAAAAAAAATTTTTTTGAGGGAGGCTTGGATGACTATGTATTTCCCCCTTAGGACCCTCTTTGCTGTATCCCATAGGTTTTGGACCGAAATGTCTTTATTCCCATTGGTTTCCATGAATTGTTCAGTTCTTCTTTGATCTTCTGGTTGATCCAAGGATTCTTAAGTAAAATGGCTTTTAGCTTCCAGGTGTTTTTGTTCTTTCTGAACATTTCTTTGTGATTGAGCTCCAATTTCAAAGCATTGTGATCTGAGAATATGCAGGGAATAATCTCATTCTTTTGGTATTGGTTGACCTAGTATGTGGTCTATTCTGGAGAAGGTTTCATGTGCACTTGAGAAGAATGAGTATTCTGTTGTTAATGATGGAATGTTCTGTATATATCTATGAGGTACATCTGGTCCAATGTGACATTCAATGCTCTTGTTTCATTATTGATTTTCTGCTTCGATGATCTGTCTATTTCTGAGAGAGGCATGTTAAGATGTCCGACTATTAATGTATTCATATCAATATGACTCTTTATCTTGATTAACAGTCTTCCTATGTAATTGGCTGCTCCCATATTGGGGGCATAGATATTTACAATTGTTAGATCATCTTGGTGGATAGTCCCTTTAAGAATGATGTAGTGTCCTTCTGTATCTCTGACTACAGTCTTTAGTTTAAAATGTCACTTATCTGATATGAGAATCACTACCCCAGCCTTCTTTAGAGGCCCATTGGCATAAAAGATACTTCTCCATCCCTTCTTTTTCAGTCTGGGTGTATCTTTAGGTTCAAAATGGGTCTCTTGTAGACAACATATGGATGGGTTCTGTCATTTTATCCAATGTGCAACCCTGTGACGTTTTATGGGCACATTTTGGCCATTCACATTTAGTGTGAGTATTGATGGATACGTTTTTATTGACATCGTGTTATCTTTGAGGTCTTTCTTCCTGTAGATTGTCTCTATATTTCTTTTCAATGCTATTCTTAGGATATTTCTTCTTTTATAGAACTCCCCTTAATATTTACTGCAGTGTTGTCTTGGTGGTTGCATAGTCCTTTAAGCCTTGCTGGTATTAGAAATTCTTTATCTCTCCACCCATTTTGAATGCCAGTATTGCTGGATAAAGTATTCTTGGCTACATGTTCTTCTCATTTAGTGCCCTGACTACGTCTTGCCAGCCCTTTCTGGCTTGCCAGATCTCTGTAGACATGTATAACATTATTTTGATTGGCTTTCTTCTGTAAGTAAGGAGCCCCTTTGTCCTAGTGGCTTTCAAGAGATTTTACATACAATTATGATTTCTCAAAAGGACTATTAGGTGCCTTGATGTTTTTTGGAACCTATAATCTTGGGTGGAGACCATTTGGCTTCTAGTACAGGAATGCTGGTTCCATTCGCGATATTGGGAAAATTTTCATCAAGTACTTGTTTCACTATATCTTCTAGATTTTGTTCTTTCTCCTCCCCCTCAGGGATTCCAATAATTCTGACGTTGAAACATTTCATTCATCATTTATTTCCATGACTATGTTTTAATGTCTTCTAAGCTGTTTTTTCCAGGCTTCCTCATGATCCTTTCTCTCTATCTGTTTGTCCTTCAGATCACTAATTCTATCTTCTGTCTCAGTTACCCTAGCTTTCAGAGAATTTAGATTAGATTGGAACTAATTGAGAGCATTGGGACCCTCATCCCTGGTAGCTTTTAGCTCTTCCCTAACATTGTGAACATCATCTCTGGTTGCTTTCTGCTTGGCCCTATTCAATTCTGTTTGGTCATCCATGGCTTTCTCCAACCTAGCTATTGCCTGGATAATTGTTAGCCTGAATTCTATTTCCGACATATTGTCTATGTTGATAGCCATTAACTCTGTATCAGAAGGTCCATCCTCTGTACTTTTCTTCTGTTGTACATTCCTCCTCCTAGTCATTTTGGTGAGAGATGAGTGAACAGACATAGCTGGATGTATCGACTCTGGTGCAGTCAAGGTGCAACGTGGAACACTCCTGAGCAATCAGGATTCCCCACCCAAACAAGAGAAAAAAGAAAAGAAAAAGAAAAAGAGGGAGAGAGAGAGAGAGAGAGAGAAGAAAGGGAAGATATAAGAAAAGTTTCTGTCCAAATGGACCCCAAGGTAAGATTTATGAAGTATACAAACAAAAACATGCAAACACAAAGCTGAGAAAAATATATGACAAGAGGAAAAAAATTACATATATATATGCAAATAAAGGAAAAACCTTATCAAAAAGAACCTGAAGTGTAAGATTTATATACTATCAGGACAAACACAAAAACACAGAATCACTGGTGCAAGAATACGATGGGAGCCTGGTTATAAATTCTCAGAATGGGTGAGGAAGGTTGTTTTGATTCTTCCTGGATTTATTCTTGATATCTTTGTTAAAGGACTCAACTTTCCCAAGATAAAGGGGGATTAAACTGGTTTACCTATTGGGGTAGAATTGATTTGGGAAAGGGGATTAATTTGAAGTTTAACTCTATATGAATATTAGAAAATAAAAAATAAAAAAGGAATAAACTAAACTAAAATAAAAGAAATTTAAAAAAAGAAATTAAAAAATAGAAATGCAAAAGAAAAACACAGGTGTATGTATCAAAAATCTCAGGTTAGAAGGTTATTATGGAATTTGATGTACTGGACAGCTCACTGTGATGGTAAATAGGTTAAAAATTATCTATATTAAAAAAATGAGCCAGAATAGTGGGAACAAATTAAAAATAAAAGTTTTCCAATAAAGTAGTGGTGGTGGTTTTCTTATAATCTTTTTTTTTTTTTCTTTCCTGGTTGGTTTTCTGTGTGAGGGGCATTCCATGTGGGTTTTCAGTCATTGAAGTTCCCTGAGTTAAGCCCTCCAGTCCCCATCAAGGGGATGGACTTTTGTTTTCTGGAGATTTTTCTGTTTTTTAACTTTTTTTTTCCTTTCACCTGACTGCTTTTGATGGTTTTTGTAGGTTTAGAGGAAAGCAAACTGCACACTGACCTCCCTCTCAGAGAGAAGCCTCAGTCTATTCTTCTGTGGGTCTTGCAGAGCCCATATAAATTTCCCCTTGGCTGCCTGCAGAGCAGGTTCCAAGTCACGGTACCTGGGAATGCAGGATGTTCTACTTCTTCCCAAAATCACTGCAGTGGCACCTGTCTAGGCACCTCTAGACTGCCAGAGTGGTTCCAGGCAGTGACCACACACTGAGATTTTTCCACTGGCCCGGGCTGGGAGTGCCTGGTCTTTCTGGGTCTAAGAGCAACCAGCTTTTGCGCACCTCTCTCAGGGGAGTCTGTGGATCCTGTGCTCATCTCAGGCTCTGAGAGAAGGGCACAGTTCTGAAAGAACCAGGCTGAGCCTTCGTGCACCTCTCTCAAGGGAGAGTTTGGAACATGCATCTTGGGCTCTGTAACAATGGCGTGGGTCTAAGAGCACCAGCTGGGTCTTTGTATACCTCTCTCAGGGGAGGATGAAAGGTGCGTGCATCTCAGGCTCTGTAGCAGGGCTCATGCATTCTGCCATCTGGCGTGGCTCCCATGCCCTCACAGGAGCCAGACCCCACACAATCTCGGGCGTGCTGGCCGCTCAGGGACCAAGACCTGGTTTCTCCACTGCACTCTCTCTGTCTCAGTGCTGGGGTAGGCTGTCCTGGGACCAAGGACTTAAGCCCCTGTCCCTAGCCGCCCTGATTCCCACAATTTACCTCTAAGATCCTTTGCTCTTTTGGAGTGCTTTCAACCAGTCTCCAAGTTAATGCTGGTCCCCACATGCAGGACACTCTCGCTCATATTAGGTTTATTACTTACCAACTGGTTGCCTCTATTGGCTCCCTCCCCCTTTTATTTATCTTCTGATATCAGTTTGCCATTCCCACTCCACTTTACCTGCCCACTGGCATCTTCTGCCCCTGTAGAGATCCATATGTGTATAATTCTGATCTCAGACTGATTTCATGGGTGATCGGAATTCTTTGGTGGGTAATCAGCTCACTTTAGGGTACAGGCTAAAAAGGCCCCTCCTCCTACTTCACCGCCATCTTGTCTTCCCTTTCTGCATCTTCTTTTTGTCGTTATAATTCAATAGTCAACTGGGGTCTCTATTCAATATTCACAATTTCACTATCATTTATAATGCTGTTATAAACATTGAGGTACATGTGCTTCTATGAATCAAAGTCAGTATTTTGTGTCCTTCAGGTAAATACCAAGCAGTGTAATTGCTTGTTATTGAATAGTTTAGTTTTTAACATTTTGAGGAACAACCATACTGTTCCCGCAGTGGCTGTGCCAGGTTGCATTCCCATTTACAGTGTAAGACACTTCCTCAATCTTCATATCACCAACATCTGCTTTGTCCTGTGCTGTTAATTTTAGCAATTCTAAAAGTTCTGGGTTGATAGCTCATTGTAGATTTGATTTGTGTTTTCTTTATGTGGAGTGATGTTGAGAATATTTTCATTTGTTTATTGGCCTTTTGTATGTCTTCATTGGAACAATGTTCATGTCTTCTGCCCGTTTTTAACTGGATTATTAACTTTGGTGTATTTAATTTAATAAGTTCTTTATAGACATTGGATAATAACCCATTGTCAGATATGTCATTTTCATATGTCATATCTTGTTCTATAAGTTATTACTTTTTCCCTTCACTGTCCAGAAGCTTTTTATCTTGACGAAATGGCAATAGTTAATTTTTGTTTTTGTGTCCCTTGCATCAAGGGACATATTTAATAAGAAGTTCCTATGATCAGTTACAAATAGCTTACTGCCTTTCATCTCCTCAGGATTTTGTCGGTTTCTTGTCTCACACTGAGGCCTTTTGTCAATTTTGAATTTATCTTTGAGTGTGTTGTAGGAAAAGAATCCAGATTCATTCTTCTGCATGTTGTTGTCAAGTTTTCCCAACATAATTTTTGAAAATACTGCCCCCTCCCATTGGATATTCTTTTCTAGTTTGTTGGATGTTGGTCAAACATATAGTTTTAGATCATTTTCTGAATTTTCTATCTATTCCATTGAACTCTGTGTCTGGTTTTATGTTTGTATCATACTGTCTTCATGACTACATATCTGTAATACAGCTGTAATTTCAGAATTATAGTCTCCAGCTTTGTTTTTCTTTTTTTTTTTTAATTTTTAAAATTTATTTTAGTGTACAGAATTAATTGTTTATGCACCACACCCAGTGCTTCATGAGACACATACCCTCTCTAATACCCACCACCAAACTCACCCAACTTCCCCACCAAAATCCTCAGTTTGTTTATCAGAGTCCATAGTCTCTCATGGTTTATCTCGCTCTCCAATTTCCCCCAACTCACTTCTCCTCTCCATCTCCCAATGTCCTCTGTTATTCCTCATGCTCCACAAATTAGCAAAACCATATGACAATTCACTCTTTCTGCTTGAGTTATTTCATTCAGCATAATCTCTTCCAACCCAGTCCATGTTGATACAAAAGTTGGATATTCATCTTTTCTGATGGAGGCATAGTACTTCCTACTATCTATAGACCATATTTTCTTTATCCATTCATCTGTTGAAGGGAATATGGATTCTTTTCACTATTTGGCAATTGTGGCCTTTGCTGCTATGACTATTGGGGTACAGATGGCCCTTCTTTTCATTATATCTGTATTTTAAGGGTAAATACCCAGTAATGCAATGGCAGGGTCATAGCGAAACTCTATTTTCAATTTCTTAAGGAATTTCCACACAGTTTTCCAAATTGGCTACACCAGCTTGCATTCCCACTAACAGTGGAAGAGGGTTCCCCTTTCTCCACATCCTCTCCAACACACATTGTTACTGCCTTGTTAATTTTGGCCATTCTGATTGGTGAAAGGTGGTATTTCAATGTGGTTTTGATTTGAATCTCACTGAATTGCTAATGATGATGAACATTTTTTCATGTATCTGCTAGACATTTGTTTGATTTCTTTAGAGAACTGTCTGTTCCTGTCTTCAGCCCATTTTTTATGTGATTATCTGTTTTGTATGTGTTGAATTTCTTTTTCAAGATTGCTTGAGTTATTTGGGGTCTTTTGTGGCTCCATAAAAATTTGAGGATTGCTTGCTTCATCTCTTTGAATAATGCTGGTGGCATGTTGATATAGATTGAAATAATGTGCAGATTGCTCTGGGTAAATAGGCATTTTGTCAATTTTTGTTCTTCTAAACATGAATGTGTTTTTTGTTGTTGTTGTCATTTTTTGTTTGTTTTTGTTTGTCCATTTCTTTATGTTTTCTTCCATTTCTTTCTTAAGTTTTCTATAGTTTTCAGAATGCATATTATAACCTCTCTGGTTAGGTTTATTCCTAGGTATCTTATGGTGTTTGGGGCAATTGTAAAAGGGACTGATTCCTTGATTTCTCTTTTTACCGATTTGTAATTGTAAATATAACAGATTTCTGTATGTTGATTTTATAACCTGCAAATTTGATGAATTTATTTATCAGTTCCTGTAATTTAATGGTGGACCCTTTTGCATTTTCTACATAGAGTACCTTGTTATCTGCAAATACGGAAAATTTGACTTCTTTCTTGACAATTTGCATGGCTTTTATTTCTCTTTATTTTCTGATTATATGTTTAGGACTTAAGGTACTATGCCAAATAATATTTTTGAGAGTGGACTTCATTATCTTTTTCCTGATCTTAGAATAAAAGCTGTCAGTTATTCTTCATTTGGGATATTAGCTGTGGGTCTTTATATATGGCTTTTCTTCTATTAAAGTATGTTCCATCTATTCATACTTTGTTAACGGTTTTTATAAAGAACATGTGCTGTATTTCTAAAATATTTTTTTCTGCATCTATTGAAAGAATCATGCGGTTTTTATCCTTTCTTTTATTAATTTGGTGTATCACTTTGATTGATTTGCAAATATTAAACCACACTTGTAGCCAGGAATAAAGCCCACTTGATCATGGTGAATAATTATTTTAATGCACTGTTGAATTTGATTTGCTAATATCATATTGAGGATATTAGCACCCATGTCCATCAGGGATAAAGGCCTGTTGTCTTTTTTAGTGGAGTCTTTATCAGTTTAGGTATCAGGGCAATGCTGGCCTCACAGAATGAATTTAGAAATTTATTTTCCATTTATTTATTTATTTTGGGGTGGGAGCAATTTGAGAAGAATAGGTATCAGCTCTTCTATATCAACTCAAAAAATTCCCCTGATGTGTTCAAATGATTTTTCTCCTCTTTTATCCTTTATTTCTGTTCCAATCCTTATTATTTCCCTTTTTCTGTTTGCTGTAGTCTTTATTGACTGTTCCTTTTCTATTTACTTTAGGTGTAAGGTTTAGCTGTCCATCTGACACTTTTCCTGCTTCTTAAGGTAAGCCTATATTGTGATATTCTTCCCTATTTTGACTATCATATTTTCATTTTCATTCACTTCCATGTATTTTTCTAAATTTCTTCTTTAATTTCTGGTAAACTCATTCATTAACTTATTTTTTATTTTTTTAATTAACATATAATGTATTATTACCCCCAGGGTACAGGTCTGTGAGGATTTTTGAAGCCGTTTTAACCAAACGTATTGACCTGTAGTTCTCTTTGATAAATGTCTATATCTGGCTTTAGCATCAAGGTGATGATAGCCTCATAGAGTGAATTAGTAACTTCTCCTTTTTCTTCTATATTTTTTTATGTATAGTTTGAGAAGAATAGGTATTAACTATTATTTTAAATATTTGGTAGAATTCATTTGTGAAGCCTTCTAATCTTAGAATTTTGTTTCTTGGAAATTTTTGATTACTTATATAACTTTCTTGCTGATAATCGGCCTATTCACAGCAATATAAAATTTTATATTGCTGTGTAGTTGCTTGTTATTTTTTCTTCTTTTGTTGTGATTTTGCTGATATGAGTCCTTTCTCTCCTTCTCCTTCTCTCACTTTCTCTGATGAATCTGGATAGAGATTTATCAATTTTGTTTATATTTTCAAACAGCTTCTCCTTTCATTTTTCTGTTATATATTTATTTTTAGTTTTTATAAGATTTATTTCTGCTCTAATCATTATTATTTCTTCCTTCTTGTTGTATTAGGTTTCCTTTTTTTTCTTTTTCCAGTCCCTTGTAGTGTAATGTTAGGCCGTTTATGTGAGGTCTTTCTTGATTCTTAAGATAGTTTTGTCTTCCTCTGAACTTCCTTCATAGAACAACTTTTGCTGCATCTCAAATATTTTGGACTGTAGTGTATTCCTTTCCATTTGTTTCCATGTACATTTAGATTTATTTTAATTCATGATAATCGCATTCATTGCTTAGTAGCATGTTACTTAGACTCCATATATTTGTGGTTTTCCGGTTTTTTTTCCACTTGTAGTTGATTTCTATTTTCATAGTGAGGTGGTCCAAAAACTTGGCGGCATTACTTTGATCTTTTTCAAATTTAGTGAGGCTTGTTTTGTGGTCTAATATGTGTACGATCTGGAGTACGATCTGTACGAACATGAAAAGAATGTCTATCCTATTGTTTTAGGATGAAATATTCTGAATATATATGTTAAATCTATCAGATATAGTATGTCATTCAAAACCACACTTCCCTTATTCATCTTTTGTGTAGATGATCTTTCCATCAAAATGAGTAGGGTGTTAAAGTCCTCTACTATTATTGTTTTACTATTAATTAGTTCCTTTATATTTGTTATTAACAATTTTCTTTATTGGATGCTCTAATGCTGGGTGTATAAATATAAAAAAACGTAAAAATAATAACTGACAGTTGTTATGTCTTGTGGTTGGACAGTCCCTTTTATTATTACATAGCATCATTCTTTTCCTCTTGCTTTGTCTTTGTTTTAAAGTGTATATGTCTGATATAAGTAATGCTATTCCAGCTTTCTTTTAACATTATTTTGCATAAAAATAATTCTCTATCCTCTCATGTTAAATCTGTATGTATCTTTAGAACTGAAATGAATCTCTTATAGGCATCATGTGGATGCTTCTTTTTTTATTAATTCAGCCTGTTTTTCTATGTTTTTGATCGCAGCCCTTGGTCCATTTACATTCGAAGTCATTATTTTTTTTAAAGATTATTTATTTATTTATTTGACAGAGAGAGAACACAAGTAGGAAGAGAGGCAGGCAGAGAGAGAGGAGGAAGCAGGCTCTCTGCTGAGCAGAGAGCCCGATGCGGGACTCGATCCCAGGAGCCTGAGATCATGACCTGAGCCGAATGCACCGGCTTAACCCACTGAGCCACCCAGGCGCCCTCGAAGTCATTATTGATAGATCCATATTTCTTGCAATTCTGTTACTAGTTTTAAGATTGTTTTCATAATAATTCATAAAAGTAATTACTTAAAATTAAGGAAGATTGTCCTGGAGCCTCTCTTATAAACTATATATATATATATATATATATATATATATACATATATATATATATATATGTATATATATATATCTTTTTTTTCTCTCCAATGGTCAAATGAATTCTGATTCTGCAGATATCACTGCCTATACTCTATATATCACCACTTCTTAAAATTGGACAATAGAAGAACAGATATGCATGAATTAATAGTAACTTATCATAGAAATAAAACAAATCATATATTTGTCTATCAATTACAACTAGTTGTGTTATTGTTCTTTTATACTATTTTAGTCATTTTGGAAAATATATTAAGTAGAGAAATGTTATACTGAATGGCATCATCATGTTGGGCAGCTTTTCCACTATCATTTCTACATACTAGTAAAACCTTATTACCTAAAAGTTAGAGGAAATATAATTCAGTTTATATTTGTTAAAAAATCACCATGAGGAAAACAATGTTGGATGGGAAATATATAATTACTTTGTCAAATCACTATTAGTTAATCCTCTGCATTTTTTTATCCCCATCTTGAATCCTTCAATATTATTCTAAATGAGTATGTAAGGAGAAACTGACCTACTTCTGAGGCTACAGGACTAATAAGAACCTTGCTATTATTTTCATAAAACAGATGATCTGAATTAGTCTTCTCAGGTCCCGAGTCACTACCTTGTTACTAAGGCTATAGAGGATGAGGCTGAACACTGGGGTCAAGATGGTATAGAAGACAGCTAAACCCAGGAGGAAGAAAGAGATGGTGGAGGAGTAGGAGACCTAAATTTATTCTGGTCCTAAGAATTCAGCTAGATGATTATCAAACCATTCTGAACACCTACAAATTCGACAGGAGATTAAAGAGAAGAATAGAAGCAATTCTATGAACAGAAATACAACCACTTTGCAGAAGATAAGACATGCACAGCAGTGAAACTAAGGCAATATACAGGAAGATAGACCATGGTGGGAGGGGTCATCTCCTGGCAAGCAATTGAGAAGGGGATCACAATATCATAAATTTTAGAAGTCTGCTCTACAGAGGGATGTCACTCTAGAGGCTAAGTCAGGGATAAAGCCTTCACTGGGACGCTGTAGTCATAGAACTTGCAGGGTCATAGAAAGACCACTCTGCCTGAGTACAGCAGATTTATCAGGTATCAGCGTGGGGAGTTTTGTTTCAAAGACAGACATGGGGAGTTAGCTTTCAGCTCAGGGTTACCTTAAACCCTGATCCAAGGCACAGTTGGGACACTATTCTTTGATCAGGGAACACACCAGTGGCAGATCTGGGGAAACCCTCCTTCCTCCACTGGGAGGAGTGTCATGGTAGTGCATTGCAGGAGTATGCTGGGTTTGGAGATTCCAAGTTGGATCCTGTTATTGAGATAGAAATGGTTGGTCACAGGCTGAGCTTGGAGTGCAGTCTTAGCTCCAACAGGGATAGTGATAGGAAGGTTGCAATATTCATTCTTATCCTCCAAAGCTGTTCAGAATTCTTTCAGGAGATAAAAGCTACCAAGAGAAAACCTGAGCACATTACTTATCCTGACATCTGTCAAGGGTGTTGCAATTGTGCCCTGGGCAAAAACATATGAGAATTAATGCAAGAAGTCCTCAAACTCAACACACACAAAACAGACAATATCACAAATGGGCAGACGATATGAACAGACACTTCTCCAATGAAGACATGCAAATGGCTATCAGACTCATGAAAAAATATTCATCATCACTAGCCCTCAGGGAGATTCAAATTAAAACCACATTGAGATACCACCTTACACCAGTTAGAATGGCCAAAATTAGCAAGTCAGGAAACAACATGTGTTGGAGGGTATGTGGAGAAAGGGGAACCATCTTACATTGTTGGTGGGAATGCAAGTTGGTGCAGTCACTTTGGAAAACAGTGTGGAGATTCCTCAAGAAATTAAAAATAGAGCTTCCCTATGACCCTGCAATTGTACAACTGGGTATTTACCCGATACAGATGTAGTGAAAAGAAGGGCCATCTGTACCCTAATGTTTATGGTACAATGTCCACGGTCGCCAAACTGTGGAAAGAACCAAGATGCACTTCAACGGATGAATGGATAAGGATGATGTAGTCCATATACACTATGGAGAATTATGCCTTCATCAGAAAGGATGAATACCCAAATTTTGTAGCAACATGGACGGTACTGGAAAAGATTATGCTGAGTAAAAAAAGTCAAGCAAAGAGAGCCAATTATTATATGGTTTCACTTATTTGGGGAGCATAACAAATAGCATTGACGACAATGGGAGATAGAGAGAAGAAGGGGGTTAAGGTAAATTGGAAAGGGAGGTGAACCATGAGAGACTATGGACTCTGAAAAATAATCTGACGGTTTTGAAATGGTTGGGGTGGGAAGTTGGGGGATCCAGGTGGTGGTTATTAGAAAGGGCACAGTTCGCATGGAGCACTGGGTGTGGTGCAAAAACAAATGAATACCATTACGCTAAAAAGAAATAAAATTTAAAAAAAATTCCATCCTTTTTTTTTTTCAAAGATATTGAACAAATAATCCTAAAATTTACATGGAACCAGAAACAACCCTAAATAATTAGAGGAATTTTGAAAATAAAACCAAAGGTAGAAGTATCAAAATTGCAGACATCAAGCTCTATTACAAAGATGTTATCATTAACACAGTGTGGTACTAGCACAAAAACAGACACCTAGATCAATGGAGCAGAGTAGAGAACCCAAAAATGGACCCTCAACTTTATGGTCAACTAATCTTCAACAAACTAGGAAGGAATATCCAATGGGAAAAAGACAGTCTCTTTAACAAATGATGTTGGAAAACTGGACAGCAGCATGCAGAATGAAACCAGACCATTTACTTATACCACACACACACACACACACAAAGACTCAAAATGTATGGCAGACCTCAATGTAAGACAGGGACCATCAAAATCTTTGATGAGAACACACACAAGAACCTCCTCAACCTCAGCCACATCAACTTCTTCCTATAAACATGACCAAAATCAAGGGAAGCAAGAACAAAATGAACTCTTGGGGCTTCATTGAGATTAAAAGCTTTTGCACAGCAAAGGAAACAGTCAACAAAACCCAAAGACAACCCACAGAATCGGGAACATATTTGCAAGTGGCATATCAGATAAAGAGCTAGTATCCAAAATCTATAAAGCACTTCCCAAACTCAAAACCCAAAGAACAAAAAATCTAGTCAAGAAATGGACATAAGACATAAACAGACATTTCTGCTAAGAAGACTTCCCAAATGGCTAACCGACATATGAAAAAGTGCTTTACATCACTGTGCATCAGGAAAAGATGAATCAAAATGACAATGATATACCACCTCATACCAGTGTGCATGACTAAATTTAACAAGTCAGGAAATGACAGATGTTGGTGAGGATGTGGATAAAGGGGAATGCAAGCTGGTACAGCCACTCTGGAAAACAATGTGAGGGTTTCTTAAAAAGTTGAAAATAGAGGTACCCGATGACCCAACAATCACACTACTGGGTATTTACCCTAAAGGTACAAATGTAGTTATCTGAAGGGCCAAGTGCACCCAAATGATTACAGCAGCAATGTCCACAATAGCCAAACTATGGAAAAAAACCTGGATATCCATCAACAGATAAATGGATAAAGAAGGTAATATATACATGTGATTATATATATAAAGAGAAATATTATATATAATAAAGAAGATTATATGTATAAAGAAGATTATATATATACAAAGAAAAGATATATAATGTATATGTATATGTATACACACACACACACACACACACAGACACACACACAACATGGAATAGTAGGCAGCTATCTGAGGATACAAAATATTGCCATTTTCAGTGATGTGGATGGAACTAGAAGGTATAAGGTTAAGTGAAATAAGTCAATCAGAGAAAGATGATTATCATATGATCTCTCTGATATGAGGAACTTGAGAGGAAGGATGGGGTTCATGTGAGGTAGGGAAGGTAAAAAAAATGAAACAATATAGGCCTGGAGAGAACAATAAACCATAAAAGACTCTTAATCTAAGGAAACAAATTGAGGGTTGCTGGGGTGTGGAGGGTTAGGGTGGCTGGGTTTTGAACATTGGGTAGTGTATGTGCTATGGTGAATACTATGAATTGTGTAAGACTGGTGATTCACAAACCTTTACTTCTGAAACAATTAATACATTATATGTTAATAAAAATAAAAAGGAATAATAATAATAATAAATAATAAACAAAAAATAAATTTTAAAATAATCTCCAGAATGATTTGACAGATATCCAGCTAAATTTGAGGGACCAGATAAAACCAGTCCCTAATCACCTACTATTGTACCCCAATAAACAGTGTTTTATAATGTAAGTCCTCTGGAAATATCTACATTCTACACAGATATGAGTATAGGGTGATTTTTCCTTTTTGTTTTTTAATTGAAAAATTAATAAATCTTACTATCTAAATCAAATAGATGGATGGTAAAAACAAATCAAAACAAACAAACAAACAAACAAACAAAAACACCAAGTGTCGGGGTGCCTTGGCTCAGTGGGTTAAGCCTCTGCCTTCGGCTCTGGTCATGATCTCAGGGTCCTAGGATTGAGCCTTGCATCGGGCTCTCTGCTCATTGGGGAGCCTGCTTTCCCTTATCTCTCTGCCTACTTGTGATCTCTCTCTCTCTGTCAAATAAATAAATAAAATATTTAAAAACAAACAAACAAAAAACAAGTGTCATATATACACAGTGAAAAATAACTCAGCCATTCTGATTTTACCTTTTGGAACAAGACAGATGGACCCAGACTGCACACACTTAAGTGAATTAGGTTAGACAGAGAAAAAAAAAATACTACAGGATATCACTCTTATGTGAAATCTGAAAAGCAAAAGAATGAATACGCAATCAAACAAAAAGTAGAATCAGACGTGTAAATCCAAGGAACAAATAGATCATTATCTGAGGCAAGGTGATGGGGCCATGGGGAAATGTTTGAAAGGAAGTAGGAGACACTGACTGCCCCTTATGGTATGAATAAGTCACGGGGATAAGAAGCACAACATAGGAAATGTGGTCAATGGTATTGTAATAGTGTCTCTGGTGATGGATGGTATGTACATGTGTAGTCATCATAGTATAAGGTAAAAACCTGCCCATTCACTATAGTGTGACCTGAAGTTAACACAATATTGTGTGTCATCTATGCTTCCAAAAAATGAGTCAGGAAGTATATACATATAAAATAGAATTAGGTTTGTCTGAGAGTGATGGAAACCCAAAGGCAATCCATCAGGAATAAACTTCACTCAGCCTATCTAGGGATCAAAGATAACTGGACCTTCAGGGACAACCCACTCTTCAGTCCTGTGATAATTTTTCTTTATTTCCCTTTTTTTGATGATTTCTGTTTCAGGTTCCTTTGTCTTGTGTGTCCCTTTGGTTGGTGTCCAGTCCAAGGCCAATTGTTCTTCTTCACTTCATGATCCTCATTGGGAAGCTGCTCTATCTCTGGTTATATAAAGCCCCTCTTTTCTCCTTTAATTCTCTCCCCTGAGCTCTAGAGCCTGTGTATCTGCTCAGGGACGAGACCGCTCGATTTGGCAGCTCACTCTTTCAAGTAATGAACGGAATCTTCCTATGTGCTGGTGGGAAACAACTATAGAAGGTTCCTGAAGACATTACTTTTTATTTTTTTAAATTAGTTTCAGGGGTAAAATTTAGTGAAGCATTAGTTGCATATAATACCTAGTGCTCATTCCATCAAGTTCCCTTTCTAAATGCCCATCACCCTGTTACCCCATGTCTTATAATAAGAGATGAGGAAGGACACTATATCATATTCAAAGGATCTGTCCAACAAGAAGATTTAACAATTTTAAATATCTATGCCCCCAACGTGGGATCAGCCAACTATATAAACCAATTAATAACAAAATCAAAGAAACACATCAACAATAATACGATAATAGCAGGGGACTTTAACACTCTCCTTCACAGAAATGGAAAGATCTTCCAAGCAAAATATCAACAAGGAAATAAAGGCCTTAAATGACACACTGGACCAGATGGGCATCACAGATATATTCAGAACATTTCATCCCAAAGCAAAAGAATACGCATTCTTCTCTAGTGCACATGGAGCATTCTCCAGAATAGATCACATCCTCGGTACTAAATCAGGCCTCAAATGGTATCAAAAGATTGGGATCATTCCCTGCATATTTTCAGACCACAATGTTTTGAATCTAGAACTCAATCACAAGAGGAAATTTGGATAGAACACAAATACATGGAGACTAAACAGCATCCTTCTAAAGAATGAATGGTCCAACTAGGAAATTAAAAAAGAATTGAAAAAATTCATGGAAACACATGATAATGAAAACAAAACTGTTCAAATTCTGTGGGACACAACAAAGGCAGTCCTGAGAGGAAAATATATAGCGGGTCAAGCCTTTCTCAAGAAACAAGAAAGGTCTCAGGTACACAACCTAACGCTACACCTAAAGGAGCTAGAGAAAGAACAAGAAAGAAACCCTAAACCCAGCAGGAGAGGAGAAATCATAAAGATCAGAGCAGAAATCAATGAAATGGAAACAAACAAAAAAAAATAGAACAAATCAACGAAACTAGGAGCTGGTTCATTGAAAGAATTAATAAGATTGATAAAACCCTGGCCAGACTTATCAAAAAGAAAAGAGAAAGGACCCAAATAAAATAATGAATGAAAGAGGAAAGATCACAACTAACACCAAAGAAATACAGACAATTATAAGAACATACTATGAGCAACTCTATGCCAATGAATTTGACAATCTGGAAGAAATGAATGCATTCCTAGAGACATATAAACTACCACAACTGAACCAGGAAGAAATAGAAAGCCCGAACAGACCCATAATCAGTAAGGAGATTGAAACAGTCATCAAAAATCTTCAAACAAACAAAAGCCCAGGGCCAGATGGCTTCCCGGGGGAATTCTACCAAATATTTAAAGAAGAACTAATTCCTATTCTCCTGAAACTGTTCCAAAAAATAGAAATAGAAGGAAAACTCCCAAACTCATTTTATTAGATAAAATGCTTGCACAGGGGTGGTGCATGGCAGCAATGGTAGGTACACCAGCAGCACCAGGATCCAGGCTCCCTGCATGAGCAGGACAGCGACCTAGGCTCCTGTGTCTTCGCCTGACCCACGGGCTCCCCCAGGACATGATTCTGTAGGCGTCCCCTGGGCTGGGAGTTGCAGAAATGTCTTCTTCGTGGAAGTGATGTCCCCCTAGAAGAATACTCTAGGGGGCAGTCAGGGCCACTCCTCTTCTCTGACAAAGATAGTGGGAGGCCCAGGCACCAAGAACATGAGGACCTTGACTGGTGCCCTGCTCCCCCACACCCTCCACCTTTGTAGCCCAGCCCCCCAACCCCCCGTGCAAACACTCATGCACTCTGCATCCTCACCACCTCACCCGAGCCGGCTGAGTCAGGGATTTAAAGACTGAGGCTGGAGGTCCACTCTGTGAGTTCCCTGACCTTCCTGCCTTCCCTGCCCTAACAGCGCCAAGGCCCAAACTCACTGCGTGATACCCAGGTTTTCCATGTAGAGTCTTAGAAGCTCTCTGAGCGGCCCTACAACCTTCCTCCCTGTCTCCATTTGCAGCGGCTCCAGAGGCCAGGATCCTCCTTCAGTACTGGTGCCTGTGTGGCCACTGGGGCCTTGCCTTTCACATTCACACCACCCTTCCAAAGGGCTCAGCCCCTTGGGTGCCTCAGAGGACCACAGGCGCTCGCTGTCTGGAAACAAGGTCCCCTCCGAGTCCTCAGGGCCCCTGGCATCATCCAGAGAGCAGCAACATGCCCTAAGGAAAGTAGGCGGGTGGGGGGACTGTGGTGATAGGCCTCTCACCTGGACGCTGAGGCATGGCCACTGGGCATGCAGAGATATGGGGAGGTTCCTCCGCCCACACTGTACTTCCACCAGGATTCCAGGGGCTCCAAGGTGGTGATCAGACTCACAGGTGTACTTAGATGCTCAAGGAATACATATAGTAAGCTTTTGGAAGTTGTAACAATGTATATATTTTATTTCTGACATCTCAGCATTTTTCTACAAAAATGTCATTTTTAAAAATATTTATTTATTTGACAGACATCACAAGTAGGCAGAGAGGCAGGCAGAGAGAGAGAGAGGAGGAAGCAGGCTCCCTGCTGAGCAGAGAGCCCGATGCGGGGCTGGAATCCAGGACCCTGGGATCATGACCTGAGCTGAAGGCAGAGGCTTTAACCCACTGAGCCACCCAGGTGCCCCTAAAATGTCATTTATTTATTCAAAGACTGCCCACCATGAGGAAATCACCCTTACTAGATAAGAGTTTTCTATACTAGCCTTCAGGGATCTCACAATCAAGTAGTTAAGGAAAAAAAAAGTCATAAATAAATTATTTTAATAGACTATATGTGATATCATGCAAGTATAAATAAAACAACAAAGCAAATGCCTTAGGCCTTGAGGGAAAGTGTCCTAGAGGTGATATAGTCTGTGCTGGGGTTTGCTGGATTAGAAGGAGTTTCTCAGCAGAGGGAACAAGTGACATAGTGTTCTATTTGAATGCTCAAAGTTCTTAGAGGAGGGAGTGACAGGTAATGAGGATAGCAAAACAAAGGCCAGATGGGGAATCACCTTTGTCAAGTCAGGACTTTTAATTTCTAGATAGTAGAGCTATAATCTAAGAAGATCAGAGTTAATCATGTGATTTAATTTTTGGTTTTAGAAAGACTGCTCTATCAAAGAATTGATGGAGAGAGATGGTCGTGGCAGGTCAGCTATTTAGGAGACAGATTAAAAAAAAATCAAGCAAATGAAAATGAGCTTACATGTTGATGGGGAAAATTTAAAGAGTGAGATTCAGATGTGGATGTAAGAAAGAAGAAATTAAGAATGAAGTTTCTAGCTTTTGAGGACTGGGTAAATATGGTGACATTAACCGGTTGCCAATTGAGAAAATTGTCAACATGGTGAACTTTAATGGTATAGGACAGAGTTTTCGTATTCACAATACTAATGATAGTTACAATTTAAGTTGAATGCTAACCATTTACCAGGTTTCTAGTTAAGTATTTATGTGTGAGTGTGTGCATGTGTATGTGTGTGTGTATGTATACGTATATGTATATATATTAACATCTAAATTTTATTTTTTTCACATTTCCAAGTTTCACTGTTTATTCATTGTTTATGCACTACTTACTCAACCTACTATATACTACCTCAATAAAATCATTTCAATTTTGAGAATTTCCTTTCTCATATGATAAAGAACATTTTTAGGAGCTAGGTTTATGAAACTGCATTATTACTGTTATAATCTCTTTGTGGCCTTTAGATTTTCTCTGATGTAGTTGCACATGACAGATGACAGATCATGACTTTAAGTGAAAATGATAGAACGGCTCTGAAATGATTCAGCTATTTTACCTCCAACTCAAAGAGGCTAAAAATTCCTAAAAAATACATTGTTTAATGGAATTAGTTACTTAGCTCTCGGTATTTTCTAGTATAAAGTAGGGAAGTTGAATTGTATATTGCATTTTGCAGTACTTGGATTATTTTCACTTTTTACTGTAATTTTTAAATGTTAATATCTAAGTTTCTGGCCTATGCCAGAGAATATGATTGTATGGTATATGATTTCTAACTTTTCTTTGTGACTTGTTGAAACTTAGATATTTAGAAGTATGAAGTATATATTGAAAAGGATGTTATCAGATATGTGAATCATCAGTCCTTTTCTAATATTTTGTCCTCTTCTTCTGTCACCCGCTAAGACAGCTGTGTATTGTTTTCCACTTCAGTTGTGGGCATGTCAATTTATTTTTGTTAATTGATTAGTTTGAAACCTATATTGTGAGGTCCATAAAGCTCAGGATAGTTTTATCTTTTATCAAGTGAAAATCTTTCTTTGGTCCAATTTTATTTTTTCTCATCTGTATCCCTTGACTCAGTAGAATGTGTCTGAGATTCTTCCATGTTACATACATCAGAAGTTTGTTCCTGTTTATTTCCAAGCAGTATGCCATTTGTGGATATACCACAGTTAGCTTCTTCATTTGCCTATCAATAGACATTTGAGCTGTTTACACTTTGGGGCTATTATGTGAAAACTGCTGTGAATGTCTGCATGCAAGTCTTTTCTGTTTTCACTCTTTGGGGTAAATGCAACAGAGTTAAATTACTGGATCATATAGTCAGTGTTTCTGTACCTTTAAAATAAACTGTCAGACATTATTCTAAGCTGTTTGTACTATTTTGCTTACCCGCCTACAATGCATGAGATCTCAGGTTGTTCCCCACCCTGGCCAAAACTTAGTAACTGAATGACAATTTAAAAAAAATTAGGCTTTCTATTGGGTGTATAGTGGTATCTCAGTGTAGTTTTTATTGGCATTTTCCTGAAGACTCAGATATTGGGCATCATCTCATGTAATCATTGCCCATTTCCTTTGTGAAGTGAACTTTAGTGCATTTCTTTACTTCCAACCTAGCGAATTATGACTTCTTAACATATTCTGAATTATATAGGTTCTTCTTCAGATATATCTAGTGAAAATATTTCCTCTAATTCTGTCTTGTCTTCATTTTCTTTAGTAATCGTTTTTGAGGAATGAAAATTTTTAGTTATGATGAAGTCTAATTCAACAAGATTTCTCTTTCATAGCTTGTATGTCTGTGCCTTAACTAAGAAATATTTGAGTATTTGAAATTTTCAAGGATAGTATCCCATGTTTGCTTTTATGATAGGCCTATGATCAAGGTGATTTCATTTTTGTCTATGGTATAAAGTTAGAGGTTTATTGTTTTTTCTTATAGATATCCAGATATTGCAATACCAGTGACTGTGAAGAGTTTCTTTTGACAATTGGGAAAATAGGGCCTGTTTTCCTTCTGGAACCTTTGTCAAAAACCAGTTTACCGTATTTGTATAGGTCTACTTCAGAACTCCATTCTTTTCCATCACTCTATATGGCTGTTCTGGCCAACATCATCATATCTTCCTTTCTAATGAACTTTCTAGTAAGATGTTCATGGTTTTCTGTTGATATTGTAATTTTTATTGTGTGTTCCATTTGATCATTGCTAATATGTAGAAATACAGTTCAGACTTTTTTTATTGAACTTTAATCTTTGGTCTTACTTAATTGACTTACTGCTAGTTTTCTTTAAAATACGCTTTTAGCTTTAATGTAGATTTCTCAGAACATTCTATGTACACATTCTTTTCCTTTATGAATAAAGTCGGCTTTCCTTCTTCCATTCTGACCTGTTCAATTTTCCTTTTCTTTTCTTATTTTAATGTACTAGCTAAAACCTCCAGTATATTGTTTAATAGAATTGGTGTGAAGAGACTTAATTTTTTTGGTTCCTCAATTTAGGCAGGAAAACAGTCTTCCACCATAACATATGATATTATCTAGCTATAAAGTCTTTTTGTAGATGTCCAGAATTAAATTGAGGAATTGTCTTTTTAGTTTTGTAGTGTTTCATCAGCGATGGGTGTTGAATTTTTGTCAAATACTTCTCTTAAAACTTTGGAATGATCATATGTTCTTGTTGCTTTTTTTTTTTTTTTGGTCTTCATATAGTAATTACATTGATTTTTTTTTAAATAAATGCTTATTTTCACATGTTTAATTTAGAATAGATTCAGTTATACAGGAAAGTTGCAAGACTTTTACTGAGTTTCTGAGTTTCTGAGTACCATAAACATCTTAAAGTACTGTAATACAGTTGTCACAACAAATGAACCAACATTAATACATTGTTACTTACTGAAGGCTGTAATTACCAGATTTTTACCTAAAGTCCCTTTTCTATCCCCAAATCTCATGCCAAGTACAATATTACATATCGTCATTGTATCTTCCTTAAGCTTCTCTAGACTATGACAGCATTTCAGACCTTTCTTATTTTAGATAACCTTGGCAGTTTTGAGGAATTTAGTAGAATGTCCTTCATTTGGGTTTGTTTGAAGTTTCCTTACAGTTAGAGCCGGTTTATGTGTGGGTTTATAAAGTATTTTCAGTCCATATACATTAGGGATAGGGCTGCAATTTTCCTGTACTGTCTTTGTCTGGTCTTGGCACTATGATAACGGTGAACTCATAAAATGAGCTGGTGGTGCTCCCTACTCCTCCCCAAAAAGCATATAGGGAATGCCAGTATTTCCTCCTAAAATGCTTTATTGAATTCACTAGAAAAGTGATCTAGGGCTTAAGGCGTTTCTTTACTGGAACTGTTTTAAATTATGATTTTAATTCTTTAACAGAAGTAAAACGTTCTTTTCTTGAGTTGGTGTTGGTAACTAGTTTATTTCAAGGAATGTGTGCCCTTCATCGCAATTGTCAATCACCACAGTTATTCATAATATTTTAATGTGTTTAATATATGTATGAACTGTCATTTTAGTTATTTCTTTTATTTATTCTTTTATTTTGGATAGCAGTGATTTCTGAAATTTTTCCTTCGTAGATAACTCTATGAATGAATCAATTTCATTTATTATTCTTATTTTTAATTTTTTACTCTTTTAATAAACATACAATGTATTATTATCCCCAGGGGTACAGGTCTGTGAATTACCAGGTTTACACACTTCACAGCACTCACCATAGCACATACCATCACCAATGTCCATAACCCCACCACCCTCTCCTGACCCACCTCACCCCAGCAACCCACAGTTTGTTTTGTTAGACTAAGGGTCTTTTATGGTTTGTCTCCCTCCCAATCCCATCTTGTTTCATTCATTCTTTTCCTACCCCCCAAATCCCCCACTTTGTCTCTCCACTTCCTCATATCAGGGAGATTATATGATAGTTGTCTTTCTCTGATTGACTTATTTCGCTAAGCATAATACCCTCTAGCTCCATCCACATCATCGCAAATGGCAAGATTGCATTTCTTTTGATGACTGCATAGTATTCCATATATATATATATATATATATATATATATATATATATATGTATTAATTATATAAACATCTTCTTTATCCCTTCATCTGTTGGTGGATATCTAGGTTCTTTCCATAGTTTGGCTATTGTGGACATTGCTGCTACAAATATTTGGGTGCATGTGCCCCTTTGGGTCACTACATTTGTATCTTTAGGGTAAATACCCAGTAGTGCAATTGCTGGGGCATAGGTTAGCTCTATTTTCAACTTTTTGAGGAACCTCCATACTGTTTTCCAGAGTGGTTGCATCAGCTTGCATTCCCACCAACAGTGTAGGAGGGTTCACCTTTCGCCGCATCCTCGCCCACAACTGTCATTTGCCGACTTTCATTTTAGCCTTTCTGACTGGTGTGAAGTGGCATCTCATTGTAGTTTTGATTTGTACTTCCCTGATGATGAGTGATGTGGAGCATTTTTTCATGTGTCTGTTGGCCATCTGGATGTCTTCTTTGCATAAATGTCTGTTCATGTCCTCTGCCCATTTCTTGATTGGATTATTTGTTCTTTGGGTGTTGAGTTTGCTAAGTTCTTTAGAGATTTTGGATACATGCCTTTTATCTGATATGTAGTTTGCAAATATATTCTCCCATTCATTCAGTTGTCTTTTGGTTTTGTTAACTGTTTCCTTTGCTGTGCAAGAGCTTCTGATATTGAGGAAACTGCAATAGTTCATTTTTGCCCTTGCTTCCCTTGCCTTTGGCCATGTTCCTAGGAAAAAGTTCTTGCAGCTGAGGTCAAAGAGGTTGCTGTCTGTGTTTCTAAGGATTTTGATGGATTCCTTTCCAATACTGAGGTCCTTCATCCATTTTGAGTCTATTTTCATATGCGGTGTAAGGAAATGGTCCAGTTTCATTTTTCTGCTTGTGGCAGTCCAATTTTCACAACACCATTTGTTGAAGAGGCTGTCTTTTCTCCATTGGACATTCTTTCCTGCTTTGTTGAAGATTAGTTGACCATAGAGTTGAGGGTCTATTTCTGGACTCTCTGTTCTGTTCTATTGATCTATGTGTCTGTTTTTGTGCCAGTACCATACTGTCTTGATGATGACAGCTTTGTAACAGAGCTTGAAGTCTGGAATTGTGATGCCACCAACTTTGGTTTTCTTTTCCATATTCCTTTGGTTATTCGAGGTCTTTTCTGGTTCCATATAAATTTTAGGATTATTCTTTCCATTTCTTTGAAAGAAATTAAAAATAGAGCTTCCCTATGACCCTGCCATTGCACTACTGGGTATTTACCCCAAAGATACAGATGTAGTGAAAAAAGGGCTATCTGTACCCCCAAGTTTATAGCGGCAATGGCCACTGTCGCCAAACTGTGGAAAGAACCAAGATGACTTTCAATGGACAAATTGATAAGGAAGATGTGGTCCATCTTGGACCATCTATGGAGAATTATGCCTCCATCAGAAGGGATGAATACCCAACTTTTGTAGCAACATGGACAGGGCTGAAACAGATGTTGCTGAGTGAAATAAGTCAAACAGAGGGTGCCTGGGTGGCTCAGTGGGTTAAAGCCTCTGCCTTTGGCTCAGGTCATGATCCCAGGGTCCTGGGATCGAGTCCCACATTGGGCTCTCTGCTCAGCGGGGAGCCTGTTTACTCCTCTCTCTCTGCCTGCCTCTCTGCCTACTTGTGATCTCTGTCAAATAAATAAATAAAATCCTTAAAAAAAAGAAATAAGTCGAGCAGAGAGAGTAAATTATCATATGGTTTCACTTATTTGTTGAGCACAACAAATAACATGGGGACATAGAGAGATGGAGAGGAGAAAGGAGTTGAGGGAAATTGGAAAAGGAATTGAACCATGAGAGACCATGGACTCTGAAAAACAATCAGGGTTTTGAAGGGGCAGGGGTGGGAGTTTGGGGGAACCAGGTTGTGGGTATTATGGAGGGCATGGATTGCATGGAGCACTGGGTGTGGTGCATAAACAATGAATTTTGTTACACTAAAATGAAATATCTTAATAAAAAATTTAGGAAAAATAATATTAAAAAATGGATTGGGTTTTGATAGGGATTGCATTAAATGTGCAGATTGCTTTAGGTAGCATAGACATATTTACAGTATTTGTTCTTCCCATCCAGGAGCATGGAATATTATTCCATTTCTTTGTGTCTTTGTGTCTTCTTTGTCTTCTGTGTTTCCTTTTTCTTCTGTGTCTTCTTTGCATCTTCCTCTGTTTCTTTCTTTTTTTAAAAAAAGATTTTATTTATTTATTTGACAGAGAGAAATCACAAGTAAGCAGAGAAGCAGGCAGAGAGAGAGAGGAGGAAGCAGGCTCCCCGCTGAGCAGAGAGCCCGATGCGGGACTCCATCCCACGACCCCGAGATCATGATCTGAGCCAAAGGCATCAGCTTAACCCACTGAGCCACCCAGGCGCCCTCCTCTGTTTCTTTCATGAGTACCTTATACGTTTCTGAGTATAGATTCTTTGCCTCTTTGGTTATGTTTATACCTAGCTATTTTATGGTTTTGGATGCAGTTGTAAATGGTATTGACTCCTTAATTTCTGTTTCTTCTGTCTTGTTGTTGGTGTAAAGAAATGCAACAGATTTCTGTGCATTGATTTTGTATCCTGACACTTTACTAAATTCTTGCACAAGTTTCAGCAGTTTTGGAATGGAGTCTTTGGGGTTTTCCACATATAGTATCATATCATGTGCAAAGAGTGATATTTTGGCTTCTTCTTTGCCTATTCGGATGCCTTTAACTTCTTTTTCTTGTCTGATTGCTAAGGCTAGGACTTCTAGCACTATGTTGAATAGCAGGGGTTAAAATGGACATCCTGCTGTGTTCCTGACCTTTGCCAAAAAGCTCTCAGGTTTTCTCCATTGAGAATGATATTTGTGGTGGGTTTTTCATAGATGGCTTTGATAATATTGAGGTATGTCCCCTCTATCCCTACACTTGGAAGAGTTTTGATCAGGAAGGGATGCACTACTTTGTCAAATTCTTTTTCAACATCTATTGAGAGTATCATATGGTACTTGTTCTTTTTTTATTATTAATGTATTGTATCATATTGATTGATTTGTGGATGTTGAACCAACCTTGCAGCCCTGGAATAAATCCCACTTGGTCGTGGTAAATAATCCTTTTAATGTACTGTTGAATCCTATTGGCTAGTATTTTGGTGAGAATTTTCGCATCTGTGTTCATCAAGGATATTGGTCTATAGCTCTCTTTTTTGGTGGGATCCTTGTCTGGTTTTGGGATCAAAGTGATGCTGGCCTCATAAAATGAGTTTGGAAGTTTTCCTTCCATTTCTATTTTTTGGAACAGTTTCAGGAGAATAGGAATTAGGTCTTCTTTAAATATATGGTAGAATTCCCCCAGGAAGCCATCTGGCCCTGGGCTTTTGTTTGTTTGGAGATTTTTAATGACTGTTTCAATCTCCTTACTGGTTATGGGTCTGTTCGGGCTTTCTATTTCTTCCTGGTTTAGTTGTGGTAGTTTATATGTTTCTAGGAATGCATCCATTTCTTCCAGACTGTCAGATTTGTTGGCGTAGAGTTGCTCATAGTATGTTCTTTTAATTATTTGTATTTTTTTGGTGTTAGTTGTGATCACTCCTCTTTCATTCATGATTTTATTTATTTGGGTCCTTTCTCTTTTCTTTTTGATAAATCTGGCCAGGGAATTATCAATTGTATTAATTCTTTCAAAGAACCAGCTCCTAGTCCTGTTGATTTATTCCTTTTTTTTTTTTTTTTCAGGGTAAGAGTATTCACTGTTTTTGCATCACACCCAGTTCTATTGCTTTTTTGTTTGTTTTGGTTTGGTTTGGTATGATTTCATTTCTATTTCATTGATTTCTTCTCTGATCTTTATGATTTCTTTTCTCCTGCTGGGCTTAGGTGTTCTTTGTTTTTCTTTCTCCAGCTCCTTTATTTGGAGGGTTAGGTTGTGTGTTTGAGACCTTTCTTGTTCCTTTTAGAAAGGCTTGTACCACTATATATTTTCCTCTCAGGACTGCCTTTGTTGTGTCCCACAGGTTTTGAATATTAATTTTCTTTTTTTTTTTTTAAAGATTTTATTTATTTATTTGAAAGACGGAGATCACAAGTAGGCAGAGAGGCAGGCAGAGAGAGAGAGAGAGGGAAGCAGGCTTCCTGTGGAGCAGGGAGCCCGATGCGGGGCTTGATCCCAGGACCCTGAGATCATGACCCAAGTCAAAGGCAGCAGCCCAAACCACTGAGCCACCCAGGCGCCCCTTGAATATTAATTTTCATTATCATTTGTTTCCATGATATTTTTTTCAATTTTTCTTTAATTTCCTGGTTGACCCATTCATTCTTTGGAAGGATACTATTTAGTCTCCATGTATTTGAGTACTTTCCAAATTTCCTCTTGTGATTGAGTTCTAGCTTCAGAGCAATTTGGTCAAAAGACATGCATGGAATGATTCCAATATTTTCATACTGTTTGAGACGTGATTTATTACCCAGGATGTGATCTATTCTGGAGAATATTCCATGTGCACTAGAGAAGAATGTGTACTCTGTTGCTTTGGGATGGAATGTTCTGAGTATATATGTGATGTCCTTCTGGTCCAGTGTGTCATTTAAGGCCTTTATTTCCTTGTTGATCTTCTGCATGGATGATCAGTCCATTTCAGTGAGAGGAGTGTTAAAATCCCCTACTATTTTTGTATTATTGTTGAAAAATTTCTTTGATTTTGTTATTAATTGGTTTATGTAGTTGGCTGCTCCCATGTTAGGGGCATAAATATTTAAAATTGTTAGATCCTCTTGTTGGACAGACCCTTTGAGTATTATATAGTGTCCTTCCTCATCTCTTATTATAGTCTTTGGCTTATAATCTAATTGATCTAATACAAGGATTGGCACCCCAGATTTCTTCTGATGTCTATTAACATGGTAAATTGTTTTCCACCCTCTCACTTTAAATCTGAAGGTGTCTTGGCATCTAAAATGAGTTTCTTGTAGGCAAGGTATTGATGAGTTTTGTTTTCTTATGCATTATGATACCCTGTGTCTTTTGATTGGGGCATTTAGCCCATTCATATTCAGGGTGACTGTTGAGAGATATAAATTTAGTGCCACTGTATTGCCTGTAAGATGACTGTTACTGTATATTATCTCTGTTCCTTTCTGATCTAGTCCTTTTAGGCCCTCACTTTGCTTAGAAGAGCCCTTTCAATATTTCCTGTAGAGCTGATTTGGTGTTTGCAAGTTCTTGCAGTTTTTGTTTGTCCTGGAAGCTTTTTATCTCTCCTTCTATTTTCAATGATAGCCTAGCTTGATATAGTATTCTTGGCTGCATGTTTTTCTCGTTTAGTGCTCTGAATATTTCATGCCAGTTCTTTCTGGCCTGCCGGGACTCTGTGAACACATCCACTGCTAATCGAATATTTCTTACCCTTGTATGTTTTAGACTTCTTTACCCGGGCTACATTCAGGATTTTCTCTTTGTTGCTAAGACTTGTAAATTTTACTATTAGGTGATGGGGTGTGGACCTATTCTTATGGAGTTTGAGGGGGGTTCTCTGCACCTCCTGGGTTTTGATGCTTGTTCCCTTTGCTATATTAGGGAAATTCTCTCCAATAGACCTTCTGCTCCCCTCTCTCTTTCTTCTTCTTCTGGAATCCCAATTATTCTAATCTTGTTTCATCTTATGGTGTCACTTATCTCTCGAATTCTCCCCTCATGGTCCATTATTTGTTTGTCTCTCTTTTGCTCAGATCCATTATTCTTTGTCATTTGGTCTTCTAGATCACTAATTCTTTCTTCTGCCTGATTTATCCTAGCAATGAGAGCCTCCATTATTGATTGCACCTAATTAAGAGCTCTATTTATTTTGACTTGGTTAGATTTTATTTCTTTGATTTCTCCTGAAAGGGCTTTTATCTCTCTGGCGAGGGTGTCTCTAATATCTTCCATGCCCTTTTCAAACCTGGCTAGAAACTTGAGAATCATCATTCTGAACTCTAGATCTCACATATTACCAGTGTAATATGGACCCAGACAGCATATACTAAAGTGAAATAGGTAAGATATGACAGACAAACACTTGAGGATTTCCCTCCTGTCTGGATTCTGAAATGCAAAACAAATGAATAAAAAAACAAACAAAAATCAGAATTAGAATTTCAATATAGATAACGAAGAGCTGGTTCTCAGAAGCAAGGTGAGGGGGACATGGAAAAAATAGGGGAAGGGGTGTAGGAGACACAGTTTTCCCATTGTGGGTTGAATAAATCACAGGGATGAAATGCACAGCATAGGGAATATGATCAATTGTATTGGAATAGTGTCTCTGGTTATGGATGATAGCTACACTTGTGGTCATTACAATATAAGGTAAAAACTTGTCCAATCATTATAATGTTCACCTGACGTTAACAAATTATTGTGTGTCAACTATGATTCAAAAAAAAAAAAGTTAGAGTCAGAAAGTATACATATGTAATAGGAATGGGTTTGCCTGAGAGTGACAGAAACCTAAAGGCAATCCCACTGGAATTATCCCCAATCCACCATTCTAGGGGCGAAAGTCAACTGGTATCTTGGGGAGACACCACTCCTCACTCCTGTGGTAATTTACTTCTACTTTACTTCTTTGCAGATATCTGTTTCAGCACCTGTTGCCAGCTTAGTCCTGTGTGCCCCTTTGGTTCGTGTTCAGTCCCAGGTCAAATGCTCTTCTTTTCTTCATCATCCTCACGGGTAAGCCCATCTGTTCCCCTTTTTTGAGAGTACTTCTCTGTTCATATTCTTCTCTCCCCTGAGCTCTATAACTTGTGAATCTGCACAGGGATGAGACGGCTCCATCTGACAGCTCACTCGTTCAACAAGTACTTCATGGGAACTTTCTATATGCTGGTGGGGAAGAGCTATGAGATGCCCCCAGAATCATTTTTTCTTCTTTTAAGTTTAGGGGGTGTAATTTAGTGATGCATCAGTTGGATATGATATGTGGTGCTCATTTCATCAAATGCCATCCGTAATGCCCACAACCCAGTTATCCCATGCCCCAGCTTACCTCCTCTCCAGCAATTCTCAGTTTGTTCCTTAGTGTTGAGTCTCTTATGGTTTTCCTCCCTCTCTATATGCATCTTGTTTTATTTTTTTCTACCCTTCCCCTATGTTCATTGGTTTTGTTTCTTATATTATGCTTATGATAGAAATCATATGGCATTTGGCTTTCTGTGACTGACTTCTTTCCATTAGCATTAATACCCTCTGTTTCCATCCTCCTCCTTACAAATGACAAGATGTCAGTCTTTTGGTGGCTGAGTAATGTAACAGTGTATCTAGGTACCACCTCTTCTTTATCCAGACTTCAAAAGGTTCTGTTTTTGCACCCAGCTGATTATATCCCTTTGTGGTATCTTCCTGAAGCAGACCGCCTCCCCTCCACAGTATCGTCAGCAATACTACACCCGATTCAAATCTCCATCCTCCTGCCTTCCCAATGGTGGTCATGTTTATACTTGTAGCCTTGCAGTAATTGCATGATCTCACATTTGATTGATTTCTTGAGTGTTCAGAATGATTCAATGAGTATGCACTTGTATTTGAGGGAGGAGAACAATGTAATTCTTCCCCCCAGAATTTTCTGATTGGATGCTCGACATGAAGACAATGAACCCGGTGACAGGATGGATTTTGTTGTCCCCCTTCTATGAGAACTGAATGCCACTATGATATTGGCAAACAGGTACTGACTGGTGACATAACTTCATCCACTCCAGGTTAACGCTTGTTGTGGGAAGATGTCCTACACATGATGTCTACCATTTTCTCCACTTACTATTTAAGCTTCGAGGGACAAGCTGAGAGTAGCATTTTCTTTTTTTTAAGATTTTATTTATTTATTTGACAGACAGAGATCTCAAGTAGGCAGAGAGGCAGGCAGAGAGAGAGGAAGAAGCAGGCTCCCCACTGAGCAGAGAGCCCAATGTGGGGCTCGATCCCAGGATACTGAGATCATGACCTGAGCTTAAGGCAGAGGCTTTAACCCACTGAGCCACCCAGGCACCCTGAGAGTAGCATTTTTGATGGCAATGTGGTCTGACTTATGTCCAGCTGTGGCCTTTCATTGTGTCTAATGCTCTATCTATTCATTAAAATCCACGTCAGTGTTCTAATTAATGTCACCTCTGTGTGGTAGATTGACCTTTGTAGTGTTTGAATCTTTCAACCTCACTATGCCCATCAGTCTAAATACAACTCAAATAATAATATTTTCTTCTTAAAGGATTTTTTTTTACTTCTTTTCCTTTTAAAACATGGTTTCCAGATGATGATATCAGTCAGGGGTGTCACTGAGAAAGCCACCAATAATTGGCCAGCTGACCTGCCTGGTGGTTGTTCACCACTATGAGGCCAATCTGAGAAATCTCTGGTGATTGGCCAGCACACATTGGTGACAACACATGGTGGTGACATCACATGAAGAAGGCATTGTGATGTCTCAGGGCAGTTATAAAAGCTTGGCAACAGCCCAGGCTGCAGTGAGGAGAGAGATGGCGTTCACTCACAGCTCTTCCTGATCTTCCTCGACTTCTATGTCCTGTTCCCTGCCCCTGCCCATGGTAAGCCCCCTGCCCACTCCTCCTGCCCTGGACCTCTCTCCAATATGCTACACACCATCTTCACGTTAGCACCTATGTTTGTTCCCCTCTGTGGTCCGGAGAGTCCCCGAACCCATACATGGCAACTCGCTGACCCATTTCACACTCGGAGGCTGGCCCAGGTCCTCAGGGAGACATTCTCATTTGGTGTGTGGGAGTGGTACACTGACTACCGGGATACCATGGATTCTCAGCCAGCTGGGCCCCACACCTCTGGGGTCACAGCCGTGTTGATTACAGGAAAGCTGGGTCCATGTCCTGAGGGAACACTGGGCACACTACTACCACAGAGCCCTCCAACCTGGCCCAGCACAGGGCACATGAATGCTCTGAACATAGAGACGACCCAGATGTGCACAGTGTGGAGAATGTCTGGAGACACCAGGCAGAGAGGGAATTTTATGATACAAGTAGGTACTGTGGAAAGGAATCACCACATCTCTGTATGCAGTGTTAGTCATTTCAACAGTGGCCCTCCATCCATGGACTGTCTGGAACAGCTCAGCAGTGGACAAAATAATTCCCCAGAAACCTGGTTAACCCAGAACCTACAGACCATCAATCCTAAAACACAGCCTAAGAAAGAGAAATTCAGGCCTCAGAACAGAGCATGTGTCAAGAATCCAGAGCCTGGGAGGCTTCTGATCTCATTAGACACTGGGCTGATGTGTCACACAGATACTTGGTGGACAAGGAGCCTCTGTACCTCAAGTTGGCCAGCCCAGGGTAGCACAAGGCAAGTAAGCCCCGAGAACAGGTTTGCCAAGTGCCATGAAACCATGATTCCTGCATCCCAGCATTGTGTCAAGAAAGTGCTTCAACTCAACAGAAGCATGACCATGGGCCTTTGTACGTAGTGTACAAAAACTCAGCTCTCCACTAGACCAAGCAGGCACTTAGACATTCCATTCACCAGGTGCTCTTGGACCAGGAGACCAACAACTGAGGTGTCTGATAAGCTAAGTAGGCATCTTGGAAGTGGGCTCCCCATGTATGCTTGGCCCTGGACACCAACAACTCAGCTCTTTGCTTGGTCAAGCAGGCACCATGACCATGCGCTCACTATGTGCCCATCGACCTGGAGAGCCACAGCTCAGCAGTCTGATAGGCTGAACAAACACCTTGACACTGGGCTCAACATGTGGTCTTGGTCTTTGAGACCAACAAATCAGCTCTTTGTGTGGCCAAAGAGACAATTTGACAGGAGGCTCACCATGTGCCCATGGACCTGGAGACCAACAAGTGAGATGTCTGGTAATCCCAGAAAGCACCTTGAGAGTGGGCTCACCATGGGCCCTTGGATACTGAGCCCAAGAAAGGAGCTCTTGGCTAGGCCAAGAAGACAACTGGAATTGATACTCACCATGTGCCCTTGGACCTGGCAACCAACATGCATCTCATTGCTTGGCCAAGGCACCATGACAGTGAGCTTGACATGTGCCCTTGGACCTGGAGACCAACAATGAACCTCCATGATAATCCAAGCAGGCTACTTAACAGCTGGATCACCTCGGGCGCATGGACCTGGAAACCACAACATCAGGTCTCTACTAGGCCAAGCATGCACCTGAACAGCTGGCTCACTATGTGCCTGTGGACATGGAGACCAACAAAGGAGATCTGGTCTAAGCCAAGCAGACCTCTAGACATGTGGCTTACCATGTGCCCTAGATCCCTGAGACCAACAACTCAGCTCTTTGCCTGGCCAAGGGGGTACCTTGCCAAAAGGCTCACCAAGTGCCCTTGGACCTGGAGACCAAAACTGAGCTGTCTGGTGGCTTAAGCAGGCACCATGATAGTGGGCTAAATGTGCGCCATTGGACCTTGAGCCCAAGCAATGAGATCTGGGCTAGGACAAGCAGAGACTGAGATAGGAGTCTCACAATGTGCCCCTGGACTGGGAGACCAGCAACTCAGCCCTTGGCTTGGCCAATTGGCCACCTTTGCAACAGGCTTCCCAGGTGCCCTTGGACCAGGAGAACAACAACTGTGCTTTCTAATGGGGTAAGCAGGCATTTTGACCATCAGTATGCCTGGTGCCTGTCGACCTGGAGACCAACAATCCACCTCTGTGACCAGCCAAGGAGACAGATTCACAGCTGGCTCACCATGGGCCTGTGGACTGGGAGACCAGCATCTCAGCTCTTGATTGGCCAAGTGGCCACCTTCTCAACAGGCTCCCCATGTGTCCTTGGACCTGGAGAACAACTGCACTGTCTAATGTGGTAAGCAGGCATTTTGACCCTCAGTATGCCTGGTGTCCTTCAACCTGGAGACCAACAATCCACCTCTGTGACCAGCCAAGGAGGCCTACTCACAGCTGGCTCCCCAGGGGCCTGTGGACATGGAACACATAAAATCAAGTCTGTATTAGGCCAAGCAGGCACCTGGACAGCGAGTTCAGTATGTTTCCATGGACACAGAACCTTCCTTCTCCCCAGAGGAAAGGTCACTCAAACACTGGGCTTTCCAGCTGGCATCAGATTAGGAGACCTTCCAATCCTGCTCAATTTGTTCAATGCAGACATGGAGACCTGGAAGCCTCCAAAACATGAGCTATCCATCCCAGGACAGCATGGGCCTAAGAAGCCACTGGCACACCAACTTGACCCCCCAATCTATGACTGCATGCTTTTCACCTCTGCAGGGAAGGGAGCATTTAAGTCTCTTCTCATTTTCAATCTCCTTCAGCCTAAGGTCCTTGTGGCCTGCTATCTCTTCATTATTAATTTTGTGGGGAGGTCTCCTGATGAGAAAACTATGCCATGCCGTAAAAGGTGAAACAGGCTAGTGGTTTCAAAACTGTGTTTTCAAATTCATGGCAGGAAATGAAGAAAGTTAATGGGAGAAAGTAGTACAGGAAACCCAGGCACTGAACTAGATGGAGTCATTGGCAGAAATCCTCCAGTTGAAGGAGCAGTGTTCCATCCTTGAGGGAGAGGTGCAGGCCTTAAAGCAAGAAGCCAAGCAGTGCACTGAGAGGCTGACTCAGCTCCATGAGGTGGAGAGATGCTTTATTCAAATGAAGGTCTTCCTCGATGTTTCCACCTTACATGCAGTGCCCAAGGGTTAATCTTAGAGCAGCCACCCACTATGGCAGTGAAGGGGAGTTTGGAAATAGGAGTTCATCTCCCCAATTGATGGTATTTTATGAATTTCAATATTAGGCAAATAAACCTTTTAAATTAAAAAAATTGATTACTTCTAAATAATTGATTCACAGAAAACAAACCCTGGGCGATTATAAAGGGCAGCCTGTCTTAGAGTCACTACTATCCCTTACAATCCATTGCATTCTTCTGAGGTTGGGGTGTCCATGGCTCTGAGACTATGTCGAATAAATATGCAGAGTTGACATTGAGCATAACATTCCTGTCCTCATCAAAACGTTCAGACATACTGAACTCTAGAAGCAAAGCAGAGGACCTAAGTTCAGCAGCATTTGGATTGGAAGGAATAGAGAATCTATATGTCTGCTCGCAAATATTTCTGCCTAAAGCATTGGCAGAGACCATTTTTGTCAGATTTTTCCTAAATTGGAGGTTGGCCCCTGATGTTATGGTTTCAGATTGTTACCAGGAAAACAGCTGTTGTTGGGGGACAGATTCATCTATGATGCAGTCCTTGGAAGAACAAATGTGACAAGACCAGGCAGGAAGGATAGAGTGACTCCAGAGGTGGGGGACGATGCCCTGTCTCTGGTGAGTAGGTTGGGGGTCAGAGCAGGAGGCAGAATGGTGGCCAGGCTGGTGGGCTCCATTATGACCAAAGAATCACTGCAGGAATTGGGGGGACATGTGTGATTCACTTTGGGTGCTTTAGGTGCATGCAGGTTTGCCCAGAGTAAGGCGCAGTGGGACAGAGGTGAGAACAGGGGCACCTTGGAGACTCTAGGGTCTGCTTGGGTGTGAGGAATAGGGCACTCCCAAGAGTGAGTGCTGACCTTCTGATAAATTGGACATTTGGGGTCATAATGGAGTTGGATGGTGAGACCCCTGGCTGACTCCTCCTGGGCTATGCTCCATCTTAGTTCCAGGGATGTGGAATGGGAATGCAGGTGGGGTGCAAATACCAGTAATCTGGCATCTACATTTGACTCCAACTGAGATTGTAGTGCCTAGAGCTGTGGCTCCTGGGATGAGCTCGGTAATGACAGTGTGCTCATAGCACCTGGGCATACACAGATGGGAACCATGAGGAAGTTTCCTCTGGGGACTGAAATGAACTTCAAGGGAACTTGGGAAGTGGGAGACTTGCAACCATAAGATGGATAATATCTGGGCTGATTGGAGGGGCTGCTCCCAGGAGCCTGTGTGGAGGCTGGTTGAGTCCAGGTCACTTAAATGTAAGGGGGGCATGGGTTGCTTATGTGATGCTAGCCCTCGGAAACTCCTGTGATTAGCTGCTCAGATCATCCTCACTGAAACACAGTTCCACAAACATCAGGCCCCTGGGTGGGCTGGCACCCCAAAGCTGCTCCCTTCTTCATTCCCTCTTCCTTCATATGGAAAACAAGGACAACTTCCATGGGAGGTGATTGTGTGATAAGAAGGCAGGAGAAGGCTGGTTTGGGGAGGGGATCTACAAGGGCAGGGACGGATGCAGTCTAGAGGACCAAGGGAAGAGGAGATTGTAGACTGTGAGCCGGGTCCTTGTCCCAGCCTTTTCTCCCCTAAGGCAAAATATCAGCTTTGGGAAGGTAGTGTGTCAGATGACTCTGCCCCATATCCAACATTCCCTGACCCTTTGGGCTATAGGGCATCACAGCACAGCATCTGCCAAGTCACTGACTAGCACGAGACCCATCCTGCCTCCTTCACTGTTGCTTGACAACCACACCTTAAGGTTCTGAGGCCTTTGGGGACATTTCCAACTCCAGTGAGCCAGGGTGGGACTACTAGGCTTAGGGATGTCCTGACAGGTAGAGCACTACTACAGATAGGAGAGGGGGGGTAGAGAGGTAGATTTCTAGATTTCCAGAAGCCACGGGCATTTCAGAATTTCCCTTCGCAGAGGCAATCTTCACTCATTTTGGCTGCTTCCATTCTTTTCAGCAGTTACAAATGAATCTGAAGTGAAAAATTGTGCACTCCGTTTCATGGCATCTCAAATTTTTATTCTCTGGGTTCAGGAAAGTGTTTGCTAGGTTACATGGTTTAGGTTTTGTTTCTTTAGAACCCATCACATGGTCTTACCAGAATGGTTCTTCCATTGACCTTTCCACCTTCAATGTAGGAGAGCTGGCTCTTTCCAACATTTGATATTTGTACTGTATTTTATATTATCCAACTAACCTAAAAGGCGGGTAGTACTGATAACTCAGTCCAGTTTTCAGTTGCATTTTTTTCATGGCTAGAGAAGTTGAACATTTTTTTTCCTTATGCTTTATGTGATATCTGCATGTTCTTTTTGATGTAATGTCTGTCAATTTTCTGTTTATATAGTTTGTTTTTTTTCTATTAAATACTGAGAGTTCTTTACATGCACTCTATAGAAATTCTTTGTCAGATATGTGGTTTGCCAATATGTTCACCTAATCTATAACTTGTATTTTTGTGAACCTAATGGGAACGAAGTTCTTAGCATTATAAAAGTATTCAGTATTGATAAAGTCCTGTTTATCAAATGTTTTCTTTTATGCAGTGTGCTTTTAGTGTCATACAGAGATCACAAGTGGGCGGAGAGGTGGGGGTGGTGATGGAAGCAGGTTCCCTGCTGAGGAGAGAGCCCAATGTGGGGTTCTATCCCAGGACCCTGGGATCATGACCTGATCCAAAGGCACAGGCTTAACCATTGAACCACCCAGGCGCCCCCTTTTTGGTGTTCTACACCCAGCATCATGTCTTCTCATGAGGAGAGAAGAATAAAAATGTTAATTCCTTCATTGCTGATTTGGTCGCCTCTTATTTCCTTTTGTTTTATGATTGTTGATGATAGGACTTCCAGTACAATGTGGACATTCCCTTTCTGTTCCTGACCTTAGTGGAAAAGTTCTACGTGTTTTCTCATTGAAAATGATATCCCCTCTGAGCCCTTCCTCTGTGACTTAAGATATTGAGGTGTTTTCCCTCTGTTCCGACAAACAGTGGGATCTTTTCAAGAAAGATGCTGTGTGTTTTTTTTATGTGCCATTTCAGCATCTATGGAGAAGATGATATGGTTGTTGTTCTTTCTCATGTTAATGTGGTTTATCACTGGGATAGGTTTGCAGATACTGAAGCATTTCTGCAGAAATGGAGGAAATAATTCCTCTGGTCCCAGTAAAGAATCCTCCTGATGTACTCTTGGATCATCTTGGCTAGTATCTTTGTGAGAAGTTCTACACCCATATTCATCAGGGGTATTGGCCTATAATGCTCCTTTCTGGTGGAGTATTCACCTGCTTTGGGGATCCAGGTTATGCTGGCCTTATAGAATGACTTTGGAAGGTTTGTTGGCACAAAATTGGTCATCATATTCTCTTACAATTGTTTCTATTTTTGGGGGTTGGTTGTGATCTCTTCTTTTCCATTCATGATGTTGGTTTCTCAATCTTGTTAGTTCTTTCAAAGAACCAGCTCTTTGTTCCAGTGATATATATATATATATAGATAGATAGATAGATAGATAGATAGATAGATGAATGATAGAAATGATAAAGATTAAAGCACTACACAATATACAGAAATTAAAAATATATATATTTTAATTTCTGCTGGATTTTGGCTTTCTTTGCTGTCATTTTTCCTACTCCTTTATGCTACATTGTGTATTTCAGACTTGTTTTATTTCTAAAAGAAGGCTTATACTGCTGTATACTTCCCTTTTAGGGCAGACTTTGCTGCACCCAAAAGCTTTCCCACTGTCGTGGTTTTCCTTTTCATTTCCTTCCGAGTATTTCAAATAGTCTTCTTAATTTCTTGCTTATCCCATTCATTCTTTAGTAAGACGTTCATTGGCTTCCATGTATTTGTGCCCTTCTACATGTTTCCTTTTTGGTTGACTTCAGGTATCTATGCCATGTGGTCATAAAAATGCATGGGTATAATTCCAATCTTTGTGAACCAGAGGAGAACTGATTTTTGACTTGGTATGTGATCTATTCTGGAAAACATTCCTTGTGCACTCGAGAAAGTGGTATACTCCTCTGCTTTAGGATGAAATGCTCTGAACATCTCTCTGAAGTTCATTAGGCCCAATATGTCACTTAAAGCCATTTTTTCCTTGGTGATCTGCTTAGACAAAATGTCCCTTACTGTGAGTGGGGTGTCAAAGTACCAGACTATTCTTGTATTACTATCAATGTGTATCTTTAATTTAGTTATTAATGAGTTTACATTTTTGGTCTTTTCTCAAGATAGGGCATCAGCAATTGCAATTGATAGATCTTCTTATTGCATAGACACCTTTATTATGACATAGGGTCTTCCTTTACCTCTCACTACAGTTTTGGGTTTACAATCTCTATACCTATGGGTGACTACTCCAGCGGTCTTTTGATGTCCAGTACCATTAAAAATAGTTCCTCAACTCTCATGTTGAATCTGGAAGTGTCTTTTGTCTAAAATGTGTCTCTTGTACAGACCACATCAATGTTTTCTTTTTTTAAGGTTTTATCTATTTATTTGCCAGACATAGATTACAAGTAGGCAGAGAGGCAGAGAGAGACCAGGGGAAACAGGCCTCCTGCCCAGAAGAGAGCCCAACCAGAGTCTCTATCCCAGGACCTGGGGGTCATGCTCTGTGCTGAAGGCAAAAGGTAAAACTCCTGAGCCACTCAGGCGTCCCTCAGTGGGTCTTCTTCTTTCGTTTTTGTTTGTTTCATTCCACTCTGATACCGTATGTATTTCAGTAGGTGCATTTTGTCTATTTACATTCTGAGTAATTATTGAAAGATATGAAGTTAGTGCTATTTAGAATGTGTAATGCCACTGTTTCTTTTCTTTTTTTTTTTTTTACTTTTTATTTCTTTTCAGCATAACAGTATTCATTGTTTTTCACCACACCCAGTGCTCCATGCAAGCCATGCCTTCTCTAATACCCAACACCTGATTCCTGCAACGTACCATCTCTGGCCCCTTAAAAACACTCAGATTGTTATTCAGAGTCCATAGACTCTCATGGTTCACCTCCCCTTCCAATTTCCCTCAACTCCCTTCTCCTCTCCATCGTCCCTAGTCCTCCATGCTATTTGATATGCTTCACAAATAATTGGAACCATAGGATAGTTGAATCTCTCTGCTTGACTTATTTCACTGAGCATAATCTCTTCCAGTCCTGTCCATGTTGATACAAAAGTTGGGTGTTCATCCTTTCTGATGGAGGCATAATACTCTATAGTGTATATGGACCACATCTTCCTTAACCATTCGTCCGTTGAAGGGCATCTTGGTTCTTTCCACAGTTTGGCCATTGCTGCTATAAACATTGGGGTACAGATGGCCCTTCTTTTCACGACATCTGTATATATGGGGTAAATACCTAGTAGTGCAATGGCAGGGTCATAGGAAAGCTCTATTTTTAATTTCCTGAGGAATCTCCACACTGTTTTCCAAAGTGGCTGCACAAACTTGCATTTCCACCCAAAGTGTGGGAGGGTTCCCCTTTCTCCATATCCTCTCCAACAGATGTTGTTTCCTGTCTTGCTAATTTTGGCCATTCTAACTGGTATAAGGTGGTATCTCAGTGTGGTTTTAATTTGACTCTCCCTGATGGCTAGTGATGATGAACATTTTTTCATGTGTCTGATAGCCATTTGTATGTCTTCATTGGAGATGTGTGTGTTTATATCTTCTGCCCGTTTTTTGACATGATTATCTGTTTTGTGTGTGTTGAGTTCTAGGAGTTCTTTATAGATCCTGGATATCAACCTTTTGTCTGTTCTGTCATTTGCAAATATCTTCTCCCATTCCGTTGGTTGCCTCTTTGTTTTGTTGACAGTTTCCTTTGCTGTGCAGAAGCTTTTGATGTTGATGAAGTCCCAAAAGTTCATTTTAGCTTTTTCCTTTGCCTTTGGAGACATATCTTGAAAGAAGTTGCTGTGGCTGATATCAAAGAGATTACTGCCTATGTTCTCCTCTAGGATTCTGGTGGATTCCTCTCTCACGTTGAGGTCTTTTATCCATTTTGAGTTTATCTTTGTGTACGGTGTAAGACAATGGTCAAGTTTCCTTCTTCTACAGATAGCTGTCCAGTTTTCCCAGTGCCAATTTTTGAAGAAACTGTTGTTTTTCCACTGTATGCTTTTTCCTATTTTGTTGAAAATTATTTGACCATAGATTTGAGGGTTTATACCTGGACTCTCTACTCTGTTCCACTGGTCTATGTGTCTGTTTTTATGCCAGTATCATGCTGTCTTGGTGATCACAGCTTTTTAGTAAAGCTTGAAATCAGGTGACGTGATGCCCCCTCTTTTATTTTTGTTTTTCAACATTTCCTTAGCGAGTCCAGGTATCTTCTGATTCCATACTAATTTTAGGATTGTTTTCTCCAGCTATTTGAAAAATACTGGTGGAATTTTGATCAGAATGGCATTAAGAGTGTAGATTGCTCTATACAGTATCGACATTTTAACAATGGTTATTCTTCCGATCCAAGAGCATGGAATGGTCTTCCATCTTTTTGTGTCTTCTTCTTTTTTTTTTTTTTTTTCATGAGTGTTCTGTAGTTCCTCGAGTACAGTTCCTTTACCTCTTTGGTTAGATTTATTCCCAGGTATCTTATGGTTCTTGGTGCTAGAGTAAATGGAATTGATTCTCTAATTTCACTTTCTGTATTTTCATTGTTAGTGTATAAGTAAGCTACTGATTTCTAGACATTGACTTTGTATCCTTCCACGTTGCTGAATTGTTGTATGAGTTCTATTAGTTTGGGGATGGGATTTTGTGAGTTTTCCATATAAAGAATCATGTCATCTGTGAAGAGAGAGAGTTTGACTTCTTCACTGCCAAGTTGGATATATTTTATTTTTCTTTGTTGTCTGATTGCTGTTGCCATGACTTCTAATACTATGTTGAACAAGTGTAGTTAGAGTGGGCATCCTTGTCGTGTTCCTGATGTCAACGGTAAGGCTGCGAGCTTTTTCCCAATGAGGATGATATTTCCTGTGGGTCTTCCATAGATAGATTTGATGAAGTTCAGGAATTTTCCCTCTATCCCTATACTTTGAAGTGTTTTAACCAGGAACGGATGCTGCATTTTGTCAAATGCTTTTTCTGCATCACTTGAGAAGTCCATGTTGTTCTTCTCTCTTCTCTTATTGATTTGTTCTATCACATTGATTGATTTGCAATGTTGAACCATCCTTGTAGACGAGGGATGAATCCCACCTGGTCATGGTGGATAATCTTTTTATGTGCTGTTGGATCCTGTTTGCTAGGATCTTGTTGAGAATCTTAGCATCCATATTCATGAGTGATATTGATCTGAAATTCTTCATTTTAGTAGGATCTTTGCCTGGTTTGGGGATCAGGGTAATGTGCTTCATGCAAAGCATCTGGAAGTTTTCCTTCTGCTTCAATTTTTTGAAACAGCTTCAGGAGAATAGGTGTTATTTCTTCTTTAAAAGTTTGGTAGAATTACCCCGGGGAATCCATCATGTCCTGGGCTCTTGTTTTTTGGGAGGGTTTTGATTACCGCTTCAATCTCATTACTAGATATTGGTCTATTCAGGTTGTCAATTTCTTCATGGTTCAATTTTGGGAGTTTATAGTTTCCAGGAATCCATGCATTTCATCTAGGTTGCTTAGATGATTGGCATATAACTGTTGATAATAACTTCTGATGATTGTTTCTACTTTCTTGGTGTTCCTTGTGATCTCTCACTTTTCATTCATAATTTTATTAATTTCGGTTTTCCCTCTTTTCTTTTGGGTTAGTGTGGCTAATGGGTTTTCAATCTTATTCATTCTTTCAAAAACCAGCTTCTAATTTCATTGATACATTCTACTGTATCTCTGGTTTCTACCTCATTAATCTCTTCTTTATCTTTATTATTTCCCTTCTTATGTGTGGAGTTGGTTTGATTTGTTCTTGATTCTCCAGTTCATTAAGTTATGGATACAGCTGGTGTACTCTGGATTTTTCAATGTTTTGAAGGAGGCTTGGATGGCAATGTCACTGTTTCTGTACCTCCTCTGTGCTCTCTCTCTCTCTCTCTCTCTCTCTCTCTTTGTTGTTGTTGATTTGTTCTAACACATTGATTGATTTGCGAATATTGACCCATCCTTGTGTCCCGGGGGAAAATCCCACGTGGTCATGGTGGATAATGCCTTTATGTACTCTTTGATCTTATTAGCTTGGATCTTCATGAGAACATTGGCCTTTATTTCATTGGAATATTGATCTGAAATTCTCCTTTTGGATGGCATCTTTGCCTGGTTGCATATCAGGGCAATGTGGCCTTCATAGGAAGAGTCTGGAAGTTTTCAGCATGCATTCCTGATTAAAATGCATCACAGTGCAGAAATAAAGGGACCATTTCTCAACTTCATAAAATCTATCTATGAAAAACCCATAGAAAATAATCATTCTCTTGTTTCATTTATTCTTCTCCTACCCACTTAAGCCTCCATGTTGCATCACCACTTCCTCATATCAGGGAGATCATATGATAGTTGTCTTTCTCTGCTTGACTTATTTCGCTAAGCATGATACGCTCTAGTTCCATCCATGTTGTCGCGAATGGCAAGATTTCATTTCTTTTGATGGCTGCATAGTATTCCATTGTGTATATATACCACATCTTCTTGATCCATTCATCTGTGGATGGACATCTAGGTTCTTTCCATAGTTTGGCTATTGTGGACATTGCTGCTATAAACATTCGGGTGCATGTGCCCCTTTGGATCACTACATTTGTATCTTTAGGGTAAATACCCAATAGTGCAATTGCTGGGTCATAAACAAGATGGGATTGGGAGGGAGACAAACCATAAGTGACTCTTAATCTCACAAAACAAACTGAGGGTTGCTGGGGGGAGGGGGTTTGGGAGAAGGGGGTGGGATTATGGACATTGGGGAGGGTATGTGCTTTGGTGAGTGCTGTGAAGTGTGTAAACCTGGTGATTCACAGACCTGTACCCCTGGGGATAAAAATATATGTTTATAAAAAAAAAAAAAAAAAGAAAGGACCAATACCCAACTTTTGTAGCAACATGGACGGGACTGGAAGAGATTATTATGCTGAGTGAAATAAGTCAAGCAGAGAGAGTCAATTATCATATGGTTTCACTTATTTGTGGAGCATAACAAATAGCATGGAGGACATGGGGAGTTAGAGAGGAGAAGGGAGTTGGGGGAAATTGGAAGGGGAGGTGAACCATGAGAGACTATGGACTCTGAAAAACAATCTGAGGGTTTTGAAGGGGTGGGGGGTGGGAGGTTGGGGTACTAGGTGGTGGGTATTATAAAGGGCACGAATTGCATGGAGCACTGGGTGTGGTGAAAAATAATGAATACTGTTATGCTGAAAATAAAAAATAAATTAAAAAAAAAAAAAGAAAATAATCATTCTCAATGAGAAAAAGCTGACAGTCTTTCTATTGAGATCAGGAACATGAAAAGGATGTCCACTCTCGCCACTTTTGATCAACATGACATTTTCCTCTGTGCCCTGACAATCCCCCCTTTTTTGTGACTGTCTCTTATTAAACACCTGGCATCCTAGCCCTTATACATAGATTTATGTAAGTATATCTCATTAAATTGGGAGCTCTTTGAAGGTAGGAATACCTTAATTACTTTGTATGTCCAGTCCTGACCTTACTTCAATCACATAGATTTGCACATTCATGGAATTAGTATTATTAGGGGCTTGATAAATAAAATGTTAAATTGAATTTAACTGCCCTATTTTCCCATCAGCTACCACTTCCTACTGAGAGTATCTAGACTGAGCAAAGCAAGACATCTTGTCTAAGTGTGAATCTGGAGTATATTCTAGTCAGAGTTTAAGATACAGCTGAAGCAGTAAACCATTGGACTGGAGGAGTTGTGTCTTTCATGACCTTCTGGACAGGCTGAGGGTATATTCACATATTTGAGCCATGTTTCTGATACCAGTAATGATATTCTTACTTAGATGTCCCCCAAGAAGATCCTTTCAATGATTCTATTTGCCAAAACTTGTTTCTCTACTTCTTTAAGTAAACTTTCTTCTGTAAGAAAACTGAACTCCAGTGGGTAGGAAAAGAAAGATTAGAAATGACTTTAGAAATGATAAGTAAATTTGTATCTTCCCCTTAATATGTATTTTTATATTAAACATTTTTAAGAAAGATATCAGTCCTTTATTTCTGACAGATAGATTAGGAGATAATGTATTGGAGAGAATAATTGACAACTTCAAAAGACCATGCCACATAAAGCCATTATTCTAAGAATAAAAATGCAGCCAGCTTCAGTTGCCCCTGTCCTTGTCTTTTAATGCAAGGAATTTGTAAACTTGGATTCATATCCTGTAGCCAGCAGCTAAGTCCAGCTCTCAGGGATGTCACAATTGAGTCAGTGTGTTTGGGGGGACCATCCTTCCATCCCCAGGATCTCCTCTCCGGTGCTAGGGCCGCCCATTAGATGGGCCTTTGCCTGCCTCATATCAATTATGCTCTCAAGCATAGGAAAAATATAAACCACGTTGATAACCACTGGGGATGAACAGTTAATTCTGCATTGCTCCAGAAAGAAAAAGAAGAAGAAAGGAAAAGAGGGTGTGAGAAAAGTCCAGAAGTAGGTATTAATCCCAATAATTGAACATTCTTTCAATACAGTGGTTACTTGTACAGAATGTACTCGGAATCTAGCATTATATAAGGGGTCAAATGAATATTAACCTTAATATCACCAGGTCCTTATGTCTAGACGTATACAAGTTTGCTGAGGAGTAAAAGTTATCCCCATAAAATTGTTAGAAGTCCATCATTAAGTGCCAAATGCATCAAGTAGCAACAAATGCAATAGAAGGTAAAAGAAGGGTTCTAGAAAGATAGATAGTCACCAAGAAGTTCATGGGGATAGGACCTCATTATATGTGTTTTGTGATGTAGACATAACATGGCTCCAACTTATTTACCTACACTTCTTTCCTTTTAGTTGGGATTTGTCCTTTTGCATTTCTCCCATTTTGAAACATTTCTTTTTTTTATGCCAATTTAAATCTTTTTTTTTTTAATAAAATGGTAAGGAAATGGAAGGAAAGAAAGAGGGAGGGGAGAATGGCAAGTATCTCCATTAAACCTTGGAGCTTACTATGTTCTAAGCTATGCAGTCCTGAAGCATACTCTTATGTAGACACATCATTCATAGGCATGTGACCTTGGACAAGTTTTTTTCTTGGGAAAAAAAAAACCTTGAAAGGAAAGTTTGGAACTATTTTCTATACTGAGATTTTGATATAATGCTTTTCTATGCCCCTAATTCCATAAACCACATATTGAGGCCTCAGGTTTCTCCTCTATATAATGGAAATTAACGAAAAAAAAAATAAAAAAACAAAACTTTCTTCAATAGGCTATTTGGGAGCAAAAATGAGTGATTTGCATTAAAATGCTCTGGGAAGCCTCATATAATTATTAATTAGTCATTCAACAGCTACTTTCTGAACATTTGCTGTATTCCAACAATTGAGCTAAATCCTGGGAATATGTAAAGAAACCATGTACAGTCCCTATGTTCAAATTTCACAATCTAATGGAAGAACACTAAGCAGATCATTTTAATATAGCTTGATTTTTGATAAGTGAGGAGTTTGTACAGGCATATTTCATGATATATTTTTCTAGCATAACATACAAAAGCTTTCACTTTTTACTAGCTATATCAAACCACTAGTTAAAAGTCAACTTGTGGTCAACTAAAACGTACAGAATTTGTCCTAGGAATCACTGTTTATTCAAGTCCTCTTCTCTTTATAACATGTAATCAAATTTATGTCTGTGTTTTTTCTGTACAATATCTCATCTGCTTTAAGCACATTGTTTTAACTTTTCAGGATGGCTTGAAATCTAAGTGTCCTTGCGGACCCTAACTCCCCTCAGCAAGGATCGCCTCTTCTGTAGATTCAACGAGCATGCCTTCCCCCTCTAGGTTTACTGAAGAGGACAGTCATAAACAGGACCCCATAGCACCATGAAAGACACCTTTCATGTAAATACCTAGTTATTAATTACCCTTTTGAAATGGAACCAATTCTAAATTCTACCTCCCTGTGCTATCAGTCAATCCATGTTTTTCAGTGTTGCCCACCAGAATATTTAACTGAGGAGCCATGTTAAGTGAGAAGGAACCAGGCTGTTTTGTTAAAATTAAGATATATTCTCTGTATAGTACTCCCTGGTCTACAATGAAGGAAAATAAACGCTTTTTCATGGTTCATTCTGCCTCCTGACAATCACAAGTTTTATTTCTAATATTAAAATGCCTAATGATTATCCCACCTCTCCAACTCCACATCCCACCCATTCACACCTCCTAAATTCTGAGCTCTTTTAGGTCAGGACCATATAACTTTTTTCCCATAGTGCTTATCATAATGCCTGACATGGAACATATAATCAATAAAAAGTTGTTGAATAAATGAGTGAAACCATCTGTACTATTTGGTTTTGGTTCAGGTTTTATCCGTTGTAATTCTTTGTTAAATTGCAATTACTACTCCATGCCCAGTATGTGATCACACTTTGGAATTTCTTAAGTTATTTCTTATTAATAATAATACTAAAAACACTATTAATCATTTCAAGCATTAACTTAAGAATGACGTTGAAATGTTAATGGATAACAAAGGAAAAAATAGAGTGCAATTCCTGTTTTACTTTTTCCTTTTCAGGCAAAAATTATCTCTGTATTGAAAAGGATTGAATAAAATGGGTAAGGTAGATATAGGGAATGTAATAAATCATCGCCCACTCCCAGTGAGTTCAAGTTCCCCAGTGGAATAAAACCAGGGGACTCAGAAATCTTGCAGACAAAATCACTGTATCAATACTAGTGAACTCTAGAGTAGAGGAGTCTTAGCAGATATAAGAAGTAAAGGTAAATAAAGAATTCTAATTTTCTAAAGGGGAAAGAAAGTGGATTGGTATTTTATTTATCCAATTTCTTTCTTTGGTATTTTATTTAATGTATTCTCTTTCTCCAGATTTGGTTATTATGATTATAAAGGTCATTTAATATTATAAAATGAGTTGGGAACTTTTTTCGTTTGTTTTTTGTTGTTGCTGTTGTCCTCCCCCCTGCATTATCTTTGCCTCTGTCTCTCTCAAGTAAATATATAAATGTTTAAAGATGTTAACTCACTATATTGTAAACCTGAAACTAATATACTACTATGATGATAGCTATCCTGAAATTAAAAAAAAAAGCACTAAATGTTCTAGGAAAAATTAAATAAGAACTAAATAAAGGTAAAGATACACCATGTTCATGGTTCAAAGAATCGAGACTACGAAAGGATCAATTCTAACCTCCTTAATGATCTATAGATCCAATGCAATCTTTATTAAAATCAAAGGAGATGTTATTGGTTTGTTCAAAAATTAAAAGCTAATTCTCAAATTTTGAGGAAATTCAAAAGACTTTTGAATAGCTAATACAATATTGAAAATGAAGCACCTGGGTGGCTCAGTTGCTTAGACCTCCAAATCTCAGTTTCAGCATGGGTCATGATCTCATGATTCATAGGACTGTGTCCTGTGTTGGGCTCCCCACATAATGGTAGTGTTCCTCCCTGCTGTTCCTCCTCCTACTAGCATTCTCTCATGCGTGCTCTGTCAAATATATAAACAAAATTTTTTTGAAACACTTATCTTGGAATTAATCAGAATGAAAGACTTATCCATAAGACTTTAAAAAGTCCTATCAAGGCAGAGTAATCAAGACAGTGTTCTGTTGACATAAAGATAGAAAAATAGACCAATGTAACCAATTAAAGAATGAAGAAATAGGGCCACATACACATAATAATTGATTTAAGTGACAATATTAATATAGTGAAAAAGAGGGAAATCTTTCACACATTTGTATGGACATTTTTGTTTAAATTACCCTCAGTTCCTCCATCTTATACCATATACAGAATTAATTTCAGGGATGCCAGGGTGGCGTGGTCAGCTCAGTGTCTGACTCTTGGTTCAGCTCAGGTTGTAAGCTCTGTGTCTAGATTTTTTTTTTTTTTTGAGGGGACCAGAGGCAGTCTAGTTGTTACAACACTCTTTACTAAAGAAACTATATTTGCTCCAGTATATTGCCTCTGCACTTTGATCAAAGATCAGTTCACTGTATTCATGAGGGTCTATTTCTGGGATCTATATTCTGTTCCATCAATCTATTTTTTATTTATCAATATAACCCTCATTTGATTACTGAATCTTTACAGTAAGTCTTGAAATTGGGTAACATCAGTCCTCCAACTTTATTTATCACCTTCAGTGTTGGGCCTTCTGGCTCCTTTGCCTCTCTGTGTAAACTTTAGAATAAGTTTATCAATATTCATAAAATAACTTGCTGGGATTTGGGGATTGTACTGAATCCATAGATCAGTTTGGGGATAATTGACACCTTGAAAATATTAAGTCTTCCTATCAATTAATAAGAAATATCACTTCATTTGGTTAGCTCCCCTTTAATATCACTTATCAAAATTTTACAGTTTTCCTCATATGGATCTTGTATATATTTTGATATACCTAAGTATTTCATTTTTCTTTGGTTGGTAATGGAAATGTGACTATGTTTCTACTTTGAAATTCCACATGTTCATTGTTGGGACATAGGAAAGCAATTGACATTTGTATATTAACTGTGTATTGCACACCCTTGCTATAATCACTTATTGGGTCCAGGAGTTAGCTGACTGATTTTTTTTTTTCAATGTTCTGCATAGATGATTGTGTCACTTGAAAATAAAGAGAGAGGGAAAGAATGAAAAATTGTCTTCCTTCCAATTTGTATACCTTTTTGCTTTTCTGCCTGAATTCATTGGCAAAACTTCCAATATAATGTTGAAAACGTCTGGTGAGATGAAACATCCTTGTCTTTTTTTTTTATCTTAGTGGGAGCTTTGAGTTTATCACCATTAAGTATGATGTTAACTGTGTATGTGTGTGGGTATGCAGATGTGTGTGTGTGTGTGTGTGTGTCTGTTTGTGTGTGTGTTTGTGTGTGGCACATGCATAAGCATATATAGCTGAATGCATCACTACTATTATTTTTTAACAAACTGTTACATCAGATTTGTTAAAAGTAAGTAAAAGTGTTTTATTTTATGTTCACTTCTTCTCTTTTAGTTTTTTGCTGTCTCTATGTAGCTCTGAGTTTCTGATCTGCATTAATTCCTGCTGTATAAAGAATTTCTTTTAACATTTCTTGTAAGGCAAGGCTTTTGGCAAGAAATTCCCTTGGTTTTTGTTTGTCTAAGTTTTTATTTCTCCTTCACTTTTTAATAAAATATTTGCTGGGTTCAGAATTCTAAGATGGCATTTTTTTTTCTCTCAGTACCTTAAATATTTCACTCCACTGTCTTCTTGGTTTCTGAGAAGTCACATGAAATTATCTTGGCTTTTCTTTAGGTAAGATGTCCTTTTCCTCTGGCTTCGCTTTCTTTTTTTTTTTTTTTCCTCCTTCTTTTATTTTTTGTGATTTGAGAAGGATACACTTAGGTATAGTCTGTTGGTATTTATCTTCCTTGGTGTTGTTAAGCTTCTTGGATCTGTGGTTTCATGTCTGACATTATTTGGGGGCAATTCTTAGTCATTGTTTCAAACATTTATTCTGTTCCTTTCTCTTTTGGTCTCCCTCCCTCTGGGTATTCCAATGGGTATCTTCATTTTGTGTATCTTACTCATTTTTTTAAAAGATTTTATTTATTTATTTATTTATTTATTTGACAAAGAGTGAGGGATCACAAGTAAGCAGAGCAACAGGCAGTGTGAGAGGGGGAAGCAGGTTCTCCACTGAGCAGAGAGCCCGATGCAGCCCTTGATCCCAGGACCCTGAGATCATGATCTGAGCTGAAGTCAGAGGCTTACCCCACTGAACCTCCCAGGCCCCTCCTACCCTCTTTTTAAAATATTTTATTTCTTTATTTGACACAAAGAGAGAGTTCACAAGTAGGCTGCACAGCAGGCAGAGTGAGAGGGGAATGTGTATGTTACACTTTTAAAGTTCCCCATAGTCCGTAAAACTACATTCTGCTTCAACTTCTGTTCTCTTTCCTTTTTGGTTTTCAGGTATTTTGTTAATATATCCTCTAGCTCAGAGAGTTTTTCTTCAGCCATGTCTAATCTACTAATAAGCCCATCAAACACATTCTTTCAGTTTGTGTGTGTGTCTATTGTGTGTGTGTGTGTGTGTGTGTGTGTGTGTGTGTTTTACTTCTAACATTTCTTTTTGCTCATTATTAGGATTTCCATCTTTTCACTTACATTGTCCATCTATTCTTACATTGTCAACTTCATCCAGTAGAGCCCTACCTATGAAACTCAAAGCTGTTTTAAATTCCATCTGATAATTCAATGCCCCTGCTATGTCTGGAAGTAATGCATAAGCTTTCTCTTCAAATTGTGTGTGTGTGGGGGGGGGTGTTTTGTTTCCTTTTTTTTTTTTTAATGCCTTATAACTCCAATTGATAACTAGACATTCTTTACTGGGTAAAAGGAACTGCAGTAAATGGGCCTTTAGTAATGTGCTGGTGAGGTGATGGAGAGGGAAAACATTCTATAACACTACTATGAGGTCTGCGTTTTAGTGTGCCTATGCTTCTGGACTTTGAATTTCACAAGGGTTTCACGGATTTTTTTCCTATCCCATTAGCTGAGCTCTTGGGTTCTGGGCGTGTCTGCTCAGAGTCATACGCTGGCATAGTCAGTGGGTTGCCTGTCCCCTAGCGGATCTCTGCAAGCAGAGAAAGACACCTTCCCCAACTCGACACAGTCCAAGGATGCTCCTCAGAGTACATCTGCCCAAGGAGGGCTGCTGGGGGCTGGTCCAGTCATGGAGAGCCCTGCTTGGAGGAGGCAGGTCCAAGGCTGTGCAGGGCATGGAACATTCTGCAGCCCAAGGTGCCCAGAACTGTGGTGGTGCATGTCCCCAAAGGGAGGGGGGCCTGCAACACCAGGAGCCTGTCTCCCTGTCTGAGGACGACAGCCACCAGTGTTCCAATGTCTTCACCAGATCCACCAGCAACCTCAGGACATGACTGTGTAGCCTCCTCATGGGTTGAGAATTGTGGGAAAGTCTTCTCCATGGAAACAATGTTCCTCTAGATGAAGACTATAGGGAGGCAGCTGGGGCACTCCACTTCTCTGACAGGCATGGCTCAGTGAGAGGCCCAGGAACCAAAAACATGAGGATGTTGAACAGTGCCCTGCCTAGACCGCAGCCCCCATTTCCCCACATATGCCCTCCACACTGCCACTACCCCACAAGAGCTGGCTGTCTCAAGGTTTTTTTTTTTTTATATTTTTATTTATCTATTTGTTTATTTATTTGTCAGATAGCGATCACAAGTAGGCAAAGAGACAGGTGGAGAGAGGAGGAAGGAGGCTCCCAGCAGAGCAGAGACCCTATGTGGGGCTCGACCCCAGGTCCCTGTGATTATGACCTGAGCAAAGGCAGAGGCTTTAACCCACTGAGCCACCCAGGCACCCCTGTGTCAAGCACTTAATGAAGGCTTGTGGCCTGCTGTGTGAGTTCTGTGACCTTCCTGCCTTCGCTGCCCTCACAGCACCAAGGCCTGAAGCTATCACATATTCCCCAGGTTTCCCATATAGGGTCTTAGAGGCTGAGAGGCCCTGAAAGCTCCCTCCCCATCTCCAGTTGCTGTGGATCATGGGGCAGGGATCCTCCTTTAGACTGGGTGCATGTGCGGGCACTGAGGCCTTGCCTTTCCTGACACCACCCCTTCCCTTGGGTGCCTCCAAGGTCCCCCGGCATTTGCTATCTGGGAATAAGGTCCCTTCCAATTTTTCAGGGACCCTGGCATCAGCCAGGGAGCAGTAGTAGGTGCTCAGGAGGGTAGGTAGGCAGGTGGGCTGTGTCCCTGGGCCTCACACCTGGACACTGAGGTGCTGCCACTGGGCATATTTTTCCTAGTGGGTCGGGTTGGGGGGAGGTTTCTCTGCCCACACCACACTCCTGCCATGATTCTGGGGGCTCAGAGGTGGCGTTCAGATTCACAGGTGTCCTTGTGATGCTCATGGTCCATCAACAGGGGCACGGAGGTTTGGTTTGGCTGCAGCCCAGCTTCAGCAGGGAGTAGACTGCTGCAGAGGTTTGTGAGGGCTGTGGAGGACCAGGCACGGGGGCCTTAGCCCTGTGGGGTCCCCTGGTCCAATTGTGGGAGCACTGGATCAGAGAGGGCCGGCACTAGGAGTGGAGGTGTGGGGCTGCTGAAGTGGTGCTCAAGAAATAACTTCATGCATTCCCTACAGGTGCATTCCCTACAGCCCTTTGGCGTGCTGGTGTTTACTGGCCAGGCGTCTGGCAAAGGGTCCCCTGAGCAAGTGCACTTGGCCAGCCAAGAGTCAGCGCCTCTGCCACTCTGCTCTTTGCAGGCAGAAATTGGGGCTTCCTGGCCCTGTTCACTTCTCCTCCACTCCTTCCCCCAAGACGTTCTGCTATCCCCCCTTTTTTCCCCCTTGTTTCTCTGTAAACAAACTGGGATCAGAGGGATTACTGAACACTTACCTAAGAAATGTCTGGAGGTACTGGGTTTCTAGCATGAGAAACTGGAGGGGCTGTGCAGGCCTTTTCATGGTCCAAACTTCACAGCCTTTCTTGAGTCTGAGCACCAGAATCCTGGGTTGGCAAGAGGACATTTTAGGAGAGGTGAGATGCTGTTATGAGTCTGGAAGGGAAATGGCATTCCCCAGGATCTTGACCACGTCCCCAGGGAACCTAGGGATGCCTGTGAACTTGGTGATATATAAGCCTAAGTGTTGTCCAGCCTCTGATGTATTGAGGCTGTGGTGTATCCTTGTGGCTTTTCCCCTTCTGAGATGAGATGCAGGGATAGGTGTGTGTGTGTGTGTGTGTGTGTGTGTGTGTGTGTGTGTGTGCTTATGATTGCATTTGTGTGTGTGTGGGAGAGAGAGATAGAGAGAAAGAGAGAGAATTCACCAAGCTAGGGCAGCATTCAGGAGGGTAAATGAATGTTCAGAGTAATTAACACGGACTTTAAAGCATTTTTTATTCTTGTAAACTGATAAAGGAATTGGGAAAAATGAAAGATTGATACTCCTGGGCAGTTTTCTTCCTTTACTAAGGGAAATTACGCATACTGGCAGGACATTTGTGTATCTTGATCTTTTAACAAGTAATACTTCTCCAATAAATGAAAGATTGCCTCACATTTTAAACCATTGTTCTTAAGATGCTGTCTTTCACTATATATCCTAATGGGCTGCCACATTATCACCTCTCTGTCTCTCTTTCTATTTCTGCTTCTGTTTCTATTTCTATTTTTCTTTCTTTTCAAAGGACATATATTTTACTAATCTGGGCGTTCTGTAGCTTTTTAATACCTTTGGGGAAAACATGAGATTGAAGAAATTTTTTCTTTTGTTTTTAATATTTTCTTTCCATAAAAGTGCACCTTGGTCATTTTAAATATTAGCAGTCATGCCTTGATTCCACACCTCCATATTAGGAATAGAAAGTAATGATAATATATTTTTTTTATTCCAAACTACTTCATGCATCATTGCCATTTATACTCTTATGGACACTAGTCTTCAGGTAACCCAAATACTCAGTAGACCCATCTTTATGTTTCCTCTTGCCCTTTTGGCATTTGTTATTTTTCTGAGTCATGAAACGTATTTCCTAAAAAGTCTACTATGTGATTGTACTATGTGTGGTAGTGTTGATTACCAAGGTGTAGATCAATGTTGTTTGAATTTCCAGTTTCAATCAAAATTATAAAAATTAAATGGAAAATAAATGTTAGCAAATTAGTAATGTTGAGAACAGTTTTGTATTACTTCTTTTTTCTATTTCATACATGTGTCTGTATTTTGGCTAGTAATGTAAAACATGTTTCTCCTCTGAACGGGCTTAATTTTTAAAGATAATTTTATTGGCCAGATCAATATATGAAGACAGTTTATCTGGATTTTAGTCTGTTACTATCTTCATGGTCTTGAGCAATCACTTGACTTCAGTTTCATTTTCCTCCTTTGTAAAATGGGAATCAAAGGGATAATGCTTCAGAATGTGCTTTGAAAAGTGCATAGATTACAATTAGTCCTATTATTCTAAGATAACAAGGTGATAATTAATAGAAAAAGCAAAACAACATCTTTCAAGCTCATCATCCTGAGAGTCTGTTAATCTGGTAGTACCGACATTGCCTCTAAAGTAGATTGTACTCCCTGAAATTACTGTTAAGGAGACAATTGCATACAATGTGGTGATATTTGGAGTGTGATGACCCAGATTCAAGTCTTCACTGTGTTGGCCCTATTTTTCTGACCTTCACCTTCACCTTCAGTTTCCTATATATACAATGAACATAACAGTAGTGCCTATCTATTCAAGAAGGTTGGATGTATTAACTGTGAAATGGTGTGAATACTGTCATAGAATAAGCACTCAGTAAGTATTAGCTCTTACTGTGTGTAGTTTCTCCATATTTGCGGTTTATACTTTTGTCCCACTTGTTCAAGCTAAAATATGGATTTCATGTTTAACTCCTTCATTTGCTTACTCTACCACAACCATTAGAAAGGCTGGTCAACTATTACTTCACAACATATCTTTAATTTCTTCACTTCCTCTGTATTGCTGCCACATTGGCCCAAGCGAGACCACCACCATCTTTCACTGGTACCTTTCCAGAAACTCCCTAACTTGTCTAACACCTTTCTTGATCTTGCCTGGCCTGGTTTTCAATTAGTAGCACCAGAGGGATCTGTAAAAATGTACACTGATCATACTGCTCCCTTCCTTAAAGTCCTATACTGGCTTTTCATTATACTTAGATAAAAATCAGACGCCATTTCTTAGCCTTCTCAATTTCTCCTTTCTTGCCTACCTTTTCCACCTTGTGTATTCTCCAGCCACATGGGCCTTCTTTTGCACATATCAGGTCTTCTGATTCATTCTTATTTTGAGGGCTTGGGTGTTGCTCTTCCCTTGGATTCTGCCACAAGTCTTTTCAGTGTTGACTCTCTCATGTTTAGATATCTGGTCCTCTCAGGCCTGTCCTGTCTACCTAAGTGAAAGGTTCTGCACTCAGTCATACTCAATACCTCTGTTTAATTTTCATCTTAGCATTCATCCTTGCCTCTTTTCTTATTTACTTCTCATGTGACCTGAACCATTTGCCATATTTTGAAAACCATGGGAATTGGGATATTATTTTCTGTATTGTTGAAGACTGCCTCTCTTGAGCTTAGGACAGTGCACCTATGAAATACTCCATATAAATACTGCTCGAACAAGACAGTGAACAGGACAGATGTAGCCCATGTTCAGAGTGTTTGATTTAGACCAGAATCAGCAAATATTTCCTTAAAGATTCCAGATAGTAAATAATCTAGGTTTGCAGACTATAAGGTCTCTATTGCAACTACCCACATTTCCCTGGTAGTGCTATAGCAGCCACTGATATTATGTAAATGACTAGACATAAGTGTGTTCCAATAAAACTGGTCTTGGAAGAACAGGAAGTATGTCCCTGGTGTACAGTTTGCTCATCCTCTGCTTTAGAGCATTTCTGTTAACTATAAATTTCTATGTTGATGGTACTGCTCTTTATCTACAATGTCCAGTCTGATAGCTACTAGCTACATGTGGTATTGAGCACTTGACATGTGGCTGGTAAAACAGAGGAACAAAAACATTCTGAACAGCTTCACTGAGGTGTAATTGACACAGGAAACTGTACATATTTAAGGTCAATAGATCTGTAAACTTTGGCACATATGTATACTGAGACAATCACAGTCAAGAGAATGGTCATACTTATAATCTCCCAACATTTATGTCCCCTGAAAATTGCTTGGTTTTCTCTCCATTCCAAAGCAACCGCTGGTCTGTTTTCTGTCACTGTACATTATTTTGCACATTGAGAATTATATATAAATAGAATCATATTATGTACTTTTTCTAACATCTTTATATCAATATAATTATTTTAGGATTCATCCATGTTTTCGCATCTATCAGTGGTTCCTTTCATTGCTGAGTAGTATTGAATTATGCAGAGCAGCCACAGTTTTTTATCCATTCACCTAGTAGTGGATATTTGGGTTGTTTCCAGGTTTTGGCTACTACAGTTAAAGTTGCTTTGAACATTCGTGTACAGGTCTTAATATGGACCTATACTTTCATTTCTTTTTGGTATACATCTAGGGGATGAATGACTGGGTCATGTTTTAGCTGTAAAATTAACTTTTGAAGAAGCTATCCAGTTGTTTTCCAAAGTGGCTTTACATTCATTGCAATAGTAGTGTGAGGTCCAATTTCTCCACATCTTCACTCACACTATCTTTTTGATTATAGCTATTTTAGAGGGAATAATATGGTATTTCACTATGCCTTTGACTTGTCTTTTCCTAATTACTATGATGGTGAGCACCTTTGTATGTGCTTAACATCCATGTGTTATGTTGAGTGACGTTCGTATTCAAAGATTTTGCCCAAAATTAGTTCGATTTTTAGTGTTTGTATTATTGAGTTTTGAGAGTTACTTGTATATTCTGATTCAAGTTCTTTATCATATATGTGATCTACAAATATTTTCTCCCGTTCTGTGGCTGGCCATTTTCTTTTTCTTTTTTTAATACTTTATTTATTTGACAAAGAGATCACAAGAGACAGAAAGAAAGGGGGAAACGGTCTCCCTACTAAGCAGAGAGCCTGATTCAGGACAGGATCCGTGGATCCTGAGATCATGATCTGAGCAAAAGGCAGAGGCTTAACCCACTGAGCAACCCAGGCACCCCATCCATTTTATTCTTTTAACAGTGTTTTTCAAGGAACAATGTTCTCAATTTTGTTGATATCCAATTCGTCATTTTTTCTGTAATTCTACTTTATTATAATTTATTTGAATTTAAATTTAAGTTTCCATAAGTGTCTATTGGATAGTAGGCTGGACAGCAGAGTTTGAGAGAAAGAGCAAAATGCAATATTAACAAGGATTAATAAATGGTGATAACTAGCAAACATGGATATGGAGCTCAGCCACTCTGGCATTAAGGTTTCCAGGAAGATCGCTTTTAAGTGAGACCTTCCTCTTTCATGGGTTACAAGATGCTGTAAAAAGATTTCAAGCAGTAGTAGCAATTATTCAAAAGCAGTAGGATTAAATATTCAAGGATCCTGTGGTAGGAAAGGACATGATGTTTTTGAGGAGCCAGTGTGTAGAGGCTGTATAAGAAGCTATTCTCTTTATTTTATAGCCACATTTAGTATTTTCATCTGAAGCATAATCACCCGACTCGTACATCCACATTTATTCACTAGTCAGACGATTTGATTATTTCTAAAAGTCAAGGATTTTCTACCACTTAGACTCTTCAGAATAATGAACAATAGATTTATCTAGTAATTTCTAAAAATGTGGCTCTAAAAGATAGTAGGAGCATATAGATGATGCTTCTGGATAATGCATTCTGGATAGAATCTTGGATTAATCCTTCTGGATAAGATGTCCTAAAGGATATCCACATTTGGGTAGAAAATTTTTTATAGAATGAAATGGAAAGACATATTAGAGTAATTTTTATTAGGGATGATTCCTGTCATACTCAGGCACTGTGACCCTTTTGTTTCCCATAATAATTGAAAACTCCTTGAATAATATGGGTGTTGGGATAGGGAAAAAAGACTTAAAGTCACAGAAAGTCATTTGGAGCAATGGGATTTTAAAATAGCTGCAACATATTAAATTGTAGCAGCTGTTGTTGACCACTTCATTCTGTCTCATCTTTCTGCATTCTCTGGGTCCAAATCCGTTTATAGAAGCTCATGGCAAAATACCCTCGAGAGCCAACTTTGGCCACCTGTGTGTCTTATGCTGGGGTTTGAAGGAAATATCTTGGTGAGTAAGCTTTAGTTCTACTCTATAATACTGAGGAAATATTATGTCTGTGGATGAAACAATATTTTCCTGAATTATTTTCTTGTGTTATTCACAAAGTAACTTGATAAAATCAGGGCCATTTTTTGTTTTGTATCAGAGGAGTCTGAAATGATCAAAATCTGAATCATATTAATCAGAAATAGCCTCTGTTCTCTATGGTGTAATCTCCACACTTGTGAGTGTACTTTGTTTCTTTGTCTGTAAAATGGTGGTCAGAATCCATATCTTAAATAGTTCCCAAGTAGTTTGTTAGGGGTCAGAATAAAGTATGTTCTGCACTTTTAGGTACCGAAGCCAATTAGCTATCTTTTACCATCTTTTACCAGGTGAAAGGAGGTGTAAAACAATAAAAAGAAATTTTAAAAAATTCTTTGAATTTGTTAAGGGGACATTGACATGCAAAATATTGGATGCTATCTCTCTCACTCAGTTCTGGCTGCCATAACAAAATACCCTGAATTGGGTGGTTTAAACATTAGTTATTGATTACTGAAAGATCTGGAGGCTGTGGATGCCTATGATCTGGGTGCCAACCAGTTCAGTTTCTGGTTGAGGGGGTCCCTTGGCTCGTGGTTGGCCATATTCTTCTGTGTCTCCATGAGAGGGGGGAGACCAGGGAATGGAGAAGAGAGGGAGAGATGTGGAGATGGAACTCGATAACTCTGTTCTCTTCTTGTTCACTAATCTCATCCTAGGGGACTTCACTTTCATGAACTCATCCAAACCTAAATCAACTCCCAAAGACCCTTGCCTCCTAATACCATGCATTGGAAATTAGACCTTCAGTACATGACTTTAGGTGTGACACATACATCAGTCAATAGCACTATACTTCCAAGTATATGAAATAAATAACAAATAAATAGAAACTTGAATGGAAAGATAAGAATTCCATGTTTATAATTTATGGGATAAGAACAGAAAATTTGAAAACCTCGTTAGGTGAATACCTAACTACATGAAATACACATCAATTAGATGTGATAAGTATTATTAACTTATTTCTAAAGAAGAAGAGACTAAGCCCTGCCAAGGACACTTGTAGCAAGCAGTAAGATAGAATTTAGACCAGATCTCCCAACTGTGTTTCTTTTTCTAACTATATTATAGATGCTTTCTAACTAGATTATAGATTATAGATGCTTTTTTGTTACTCTTTTTTAACATCAGGTATAGGAGAGAGTAGGTTTGATTTCCATATGACCAGCTGAGAAAAGCACATATGAGAAATTTTTCTCCTGAGAGAATCTCTACTTTCTTCTTCTACCATTGAATGTTATGTTCACTGCTGCCATTCATTAAATAAATTTTAGGTAACTGCTTTAGGCAGGGTTCTCCAGAGAAAGAAATCAATGACAGTCCTGTGATCTGCTGAGTGTATGTTGAAAACCCAGGAAACCTGGTAGTTCAATTCATGTCTTTCATTCCCTATGGCAAGATGAGATGAGATGTCCCAGCTCAACAGTGATGCAGGAAAAAAGGGGCAAATTTCTCCTTCTCTACTCTCTTCTGTAAAGGCCCTAAAGAGGATGGACTGATGCTAACTCACTTTGTGGAGGGCCATATTCCCTATTGAATCCAGTGATATAAATGGCAATCTCATCCAGAAATACTTCACAGACACACCTAGAAATGTTTAATCTGGGCACCTTGTGGGCAGTCAACTTGGAGAATAAAATTAATCAGCCCAGTAAGTATTAACTAATAGTGACAATAAAATAAACAAATTCTAGGTGATTACCTTGGAAATGGGTGATTTTTATGCCTTGTTATCTGTCCTAATCAGAAGTGTTATACAAGGCACTCATCACCCTTCTGGTGTTCCTTAGCCACGTCTGCTTTCTAGGCTGGTATCTCAGTCTTACTTCCTGTCTGAAAGCTTGGCATCTTCCACAAACTTAGAGAATTGTATTTCAGAGTTACATGTGGGGGCTTTGAATTTTGTGCCTCTATGGAAAGTCACATGATTGGCACTTCCAGTTGAAACTCTCTGAATTCAGGAAACACTTTATGTCATGAATCTTGAGTATAGGGAAAAATTCCTGCATCCCTAGTTATATTTACTTACAATGTGAATACAACTGTGTTTTAACAAGGCAAAGAAAAATTAATTTATGACTTTTACATTAATGTATTAGAACAGAATGAATTTTTTCTAAAGATTTTTATTTATTTGACAGAGAGATAGACAGAGGAAGAGGGAACACAAGCTGTGGGAGTGGGAGAATGAGAAGCAGGCTATCTGTAGAGCAAGGAGCACATGTGGGGCTTCAACCCAGGACCCTGAGATCATTACCAGAGCTGAGGGTAGATGCTCAAGCACAGAATCAAGCAGACACAACTAAATTGTATTTCTTATAAAACAAAACATAAGGACAATCATATGTTTATACATTTGTATAAAAAGTAGTGAGCAGCTATTTATAGCAGATTTCTGAACTCTTTGAGTTTTTAGCACTGCCCTGTACAGGGTATAACCAGCTCAGTGAGGTAGTATGGATTTTTAGAAAGTACTTGACTTCAAATCAGAAGATCTGGGTTTGAGGCCCAGATCCTCACTAACCATCTATGAGAACTTATACATCCCCAAACTTGGGCCTCAGTTATATTATTAAAAATAAAAGTTGGAAGGGACAAGATGGCATGGGAGTAGGAAGGGGCGCCTTTTCAGCCGGTACCCCAAAGTGAGCTGATTACCTACCAAAGAACTCCATTCACCCATGAAATCAGCCTGAGATCAGATTCATAAACGTCTGGATCTCTACAGGGGCAGAAGATGCCAGTGGGCAGGTATAGCGGTGTGGGAACAGCGGACTGATATCAGAAGATAAACAAAAGGGGAAAAGAGCCACCAGAGGTGACTGTTGGAAAGTAATACCCCCAATACGAGCAATAGTGCCCTGCTTCTGGGGACCAATATTAACTTGCAGACTGATTGAAAGCACTTCAAAAAAGCAAAGGATCTCGGGGGAAAGTTGTGGGAATTGGGGTGTTTAGGGACAGAGGCTTAAGTCCCCGGTCCCAGGACAGCTTCTCCTGTTGCTGAGACAGAGAGAGTGAGGCCGAGAAACAAGGTCTTAGTCCCTAAGCTGCCAGCGTGGCTGAGAATGCATGGGTTCTGGCTCCTGTGAGGGGAGGCAGCCATGCAGTTCAGCAGAATACGTGAGCCCTACCACAAAGCCTGAGATATGCATGCATGTCCCTCATGCTCCCCTGAGAGAGTGACAAAGGCCCCGCTGGCACTCTTTGACTCGCACTATTGTTTCCAAAGCCTAAGCTGCATGCCCCAAACTCTCCCCTGACAGAGGTGTGCAAAAGCTTCTCCAATCAAGACATACAAATGGCGATCAGACACATGAAAAAATGTTCATCATCACTAGCCCTCAGGGAGATTCAAATTAAAACCACATTGAGATAACACCTTACACCAGTTAGAATGGCCAAAATTAACAAAACAGGGAAACAACTTCCCTATGACCCTGCCATTGCACTCCTGGGTAGTTATCCCAAAGTTACAGATGTTGTACAAAGAAGGGCCATCTGTACCCCAATGTTTATAGCAGCAATGGCCACAGTTGCCAAACTATGGAAAAAACCAAATGCCCTTCAATGGATGAATGGATAAGGAAGATGTGGTCCATATACACTCTGGAGTATTATGCCTCCATCAGAAAGGACGAATACCCAACTTTTGTAGCAACATGGACGGGACTGGAAGAGATTATGCTGAGTGAAATAAGTCAAGCAGAGAGAGTCAATTATCATATGGTCTCACTTATTTGTAGAGCATAACAAATAGCATGGAGGACAAGGGGTGTTAGAGCGGAGAATGGAGTTGGGAGAAATTGGAAGGGGAGGTGAATCATTAGAGATGATGGACTCTGAAAAACAATCTGAGGGGTTGAAGTGGCGGGAGGGTGGGAGGTTGGGGTATCGGGTCGTGGGTATTATGGAGGTCATGGATTGCATGGAACACTGAATGTGGTGAAAAAAATAATGAATACTGTATTTCTGAAAATAAATAAATTAATTTATTAGAAAAAAAAAAAGCCCAGCCTGGTGCTCTTGGACCCGCGCCCCGTTCTCAGTGGCTGAGACGTGTGTACGACACATGGCCGCCCCTAAAAGAGACGCGCACAAACTGGGCACTCTTAGAACCAGTAAGACCAGGCACACCCAGCCCTGGCCAGCGGCAATATCTCAGTGTGCGATTGCTGCTTGGAACCTCTCTGGAGCTCAGGAGTTCCCAGACAGCCGCCACTGCCATGGCTTTGGGTACAAGCAAAAGATCTTGCATCCCCAGGGTCTGCAACTTGGAACCTGCTCTGCCAGCGGCCAAGAGGGAAATTATTTAGGCTCTGCACCCAGACTGAGGTTTCTCTCTGAGAGGGAGATCAGGGTGCAGTTTGTTTTCCTCTAAAACTACAAAAACCATCAAAGGCGGTCAAGGTGAGAGAAAAAAAAGTGAGCAAACATAAAAACCGCCAAAGAACAAAATCCTGAAAAAAAACAGTTTCCTCAGAGCCCACCCCCTTGAGGGGGGCGGGAGGACTTAACTCAGGAAAATTCATTGACTGATAGCCCACGTGGCAGGCCCCTCCACCAGAAAAAAAAAAAAAAAAAAGAGGAAAAAAAAAGGACTGCAAGAGAACAACCACTACTTCTTAGGGAAACTCTTATTGTTCACTCGTTCCCACTATTCTGGTTCTTTTTTTTTTTTTTACACATAGTTAATTTTTTAACCGATTTACCATCACAGCGAGCTGTACAACATCAAATTCCATAATATCCTTCTAACCTGAACTTTTTGATACATACACCTATGTTTTTCTTTTACATTTTTATTTTTTAAATTCCTTTTTTTAAATTTTAGTTTAGTTTACAATAGTTTATTCCTTTTTATTTTTATCCTCTAATATTCATATAGATTTAAACTTCAAAGTAATACCCTTTCCCCAATCAATACTACCCCTATCGGTAAACCAATTTTTAATCCCCTTTATCTTAGGAAAGTTGAGTCCTTTAACAAGATATCAAGATACATCCAGGAAGAATCATAATGACCTTCCTCGCACACACTGACAATTTATAAGAACTCTCCCATCTGCTTCTTCCACCAGTGTTTCTGTGTTTGTCCTGATAGCATATAAATCTTACACTTGGGGCTCTTTTTGATGAGGTTCTTCCTTTATTTGCATATATATATATATACATATATATATATATATGTATATATATATATACATATATATATGTGTATATATATATATTTATGAAGTAGACAAACAAAAAGCGACAAAAGATTGATACACTTATTTCTCTTGTCATATAAGTGTATCAAACTTTTGTCGCTTTTTGTTTGTCTACTTCATAAATCTTACCTTGTGGCCCATTTGGGCTGAACCTTCTCTTTCATCTTCCCTTTCTTTCCTGTCTCTCTCTCTCTCTCTCTTTTTTCTTTTCTACTTTTTTTTTTTCTTTTTCTTTTGTCTCTCGTTTGGGTGGGGAATCCTGATTGCTCAGAAGTGTTCCAGGGTGCACCTTGACTACACCACAGTTGATACATCCAGCTACATCTCTTCAGTCATCTCTAATCAAAATGACTAGGAGGAGGAATGCCCAACAGAAGAACAATACAGAGGATGGACCTTCTGCAACAGAGCTAACGGATATCAACATAGACAATATGTCGGAAAGAGAATTCAGGCTAACAATTATCCAGGCAATAGCTAGGTTGGAGAAATCCATGGATGACCAAACAGAATTGATTAGGGCCGAAATGAAAGCGACCAGACAGGATGTTCACAATGTTAGGGTGGAGCTTATCGCTACCAGGGAAGAGGTTCACAATGATCTCAATGAGTTCCAATCTAATCTAAACTCTCTCAAAGTTAGGGTAACTGAGACAGAAGATAGAATTAGTGATATGGAGGACAAAGAGATAGAGAGAAAGGATCAGGAGAAAGCCTGAAACAAACAGCTTACAAACAAGGAAAACAGTATCAGGGAAATAAATGATGCCATGAAGCACAACAATGTCAGAATTATTGGAATCCCTGAAGGGGAGGAGAAAGAAAGAAGTCTAGAAGATATAGTGGAACAAGTCCTTCAGAAAATTTTCCCAATCTCACAAAAAAAAACAGCGTTCATGTACTAGAGGATGAATGGTCTCCACCCAAGATTATAAATTCCACAAAAAACATCTCGACACCTGATAATCAAACTGAGGAATTATAATTGAAGGTATAATCCCTTGAAAGCAGCCAGGGCAAAGAATCTCCTTACTTACACAGGGAAGCCCATCATAATAATGTCAGACCTGTCCACAGAGACCTGGCAAGCCAGAAAAGTCCGGCAAGATATATTCAGGACACTAAATGAGAAGAACATGCAGCCAAGAATACTTTATCCAGCAAGACTGACATTCAAAATGGGTGGAGAGATAAAGAGTTTCCAATACTGGCAAGGCTTAAAAGACTATGCAACCACCAAGCCGAAACTGCAGGAAATATAAAGGGGGTCTATAAAAGAGGAAAAATCCTAAGAATAGCATTGAACAGAAATATAGAGACAGTCCACAGAAAGAAAGACTTCAAAGGTAACTTGTATGTCAATAAAAACATGTCTATCAATAATCACCCTCAATGTGAATGGCCTAAATGAACCCATAAAACGGCACAGGGTTCCAGATTGGATAAAACGACAGGACCCATCCATATGTTGTCTACAAGATACCCATTTTGAACCTAAAGATACACCCACACTGAAAGTGAAGGGATGGGGAAGCATCTTTCAACCCAATGGGCCTTAAAAAAAGGCTGGGGTAGCAATTCAAATATCGGACAAATTAGATTTTAAACTAAAGACTGTAGTCAGAGATACAGAAGGACACTACATAATCCTTAAAGGGACTATCCACCAAGATGATCTAACAATTTTAAATATCTATTCTCCCAATATGGGAGGAGCCAATTACTTAAGAAAACTTTTAATCAAGATAAAGAGTCATATTGATATGAATACACTAATTGTTGGAGATCTTAACACGTCTCTCTCAGAAATATACAGATCATCGAAGGAGAAAATCAATAAAGAAACAAGAGCATTTAATGACACCTTGGACCCGATGGACTGCATAGATATATACAGAATATTCCACCATAAAACAACAGAATACTCATTCTTCTCAAGTGCACATGGAACATTCTCCAGAATAGACCACATACTGGGTCACAAATCAGGACTCAACCGATACCAAAACACTGAGAAGATTCCTTGCATATTCTCAGATCACAATGCTTTGAAACTGGAGCTTAATCACAAGGAAAAGTTCAGAAGGAACTCAAACACCTGGAAGCTAAAGACCACGTTCCTTAAGAATGCTTGGATCAACCAGGAGATCAAAAAAGAACTGAAACAATTCATGGAAACCAATGAGAATGAAGACACTTTGTTCCAAAACCTATGGGATACAGCAAAGGCAGTCCAAAGGGGGAAATACTTAGCCATCCAAGCCTCCCTCAAAAAAATAGAAATTTCCAGACCACCGCAGCTATCCCTACACCTTAAAGAATTGGAGAATCAACCATAAATCAAACAACGCTACGCATAATAAGGGAAATCATCAAGATTAATGCTGAGATCAATGAGGTAGAAACCAGAGATACAGTGGAACGTATCAATGAAACTACAAGCTGGTTTTATGAAAGAATCAATAAGATCGATAAACCATTGGCCACACTAATCCAAAAGAAAAGAGAGAAAGCCAAAATTCATAAAATTATGAATGAAAAGGGAGAGATCACAACGAACAGCAAGGAAGTAGAAACAATCATAAGAAGTTATTATCAACAGTTATATGCCAATAAGCTAAGCAACCTAGATGAAATGCATGGATTCCTGGAAACTATAAACTCCCAAAATTGAATCAGGAAGAAATTGACAACGTGAATAGACCAATATCTAGTAACGAGATTGAAGCGGTGTCCAAAACCCTCCCATAAAACAAGAGCCCAGGACCTGATCGATTCCCTGGGGAATTATACCAAACTTTCAAAGAAGAAATAACACCTATTCTCCTGAAGCTGTTTCAAAAAAATTGAAGCAGAAGTAAAACTTCCAGACACTTTGTATGAAGTGCATTACGCTGATCCCCAAACCAGGCAAAGACCCAACCAAAAAGGAGAATATTGGACCAATATCAGTGATGAATATGGATGCTGAGATTCTCAACAAGATCCTAGCAAACAGGATCCAACAGCACATTAAAAATATTATCCACCATGAGCAGGTGGGATTCTTCCCTGGGCTACAAGGATGGTTCAACATTCACAAATCAATCAATGTGATACAACAAATTACTATGAGAATAGAGAAGACCCACATGGTCCTCTCAATTGATGCAGAAAAAGCATTTGACAAAATCAAGCATCCGTTCATGTTTAAAATGCTTCAAAGTATAGGGATAGAGGAAACATTCTTGAACTTCATCAAATCTAACTATGAAAGACCCACAGCAAATATCATTTTCAAAGGGAAAAAGCTTGCATCCTTCCCGTTGAGATCAGGAACACGACAAGGATGCCCACTCTCACCACTCTTGTTCAACATAGTATTAGAAGTCATAGCAACAACAATCAGACTGGAAAAGAAAATAAAATTATCCAAATTGGTAATGAAGAAGTCAAACTACCTCTCTTCACAGATGACATTTTCTTTATATGGAAAACCCAAAAGACTCCATCCCAAAACTACTAGAACTCATACAGCAATTCAGTAATGTGGCAGGATACAAAGTCAATGTGCAGAAATCAGTGGCTTTCTTATACACTAATAATGAAAATACAGAAAGTGAAATTAGAGAATCGATTCCATTTACTAGAGCACCAAGAACCATAAGATACCTGGGAATAAACCTAACCAAAGTGGTAAAGAAACTGTACTCTAGAAACTACAGAACACTAATGAAAGACATTGAAAAAGACACAAAAAGATGGAGGACCATTCCATGCTCTTGGATTGGAAGAATACACATTGTTAAAATGTCTATACTTTCTAGAGAAATCTATACTTTTAATCCTATTCCGATCTAAAATTCCACCGGTATTCTTCAAAGAGCTGGAGAAAATAATACTAAAATTTGTATGGGATCAGAAGAGACCCCTAATCGCTAAGGAAATGTTGAAAAACAAAAATAAATCTGGGGGCATCATGTTACCTGATTTCAAGCTTTACTACAAAGCTGTGATCACCAAGACAGCATGGTCCTGGCATAAAAACAGACCCATAGACCAGTGGAACAGATTAGAGAGCCCAGATATGGACCCTCAACTCTATGGTCAAATAATATTTGACAAAACAGAAAAAAATAATCAGTGGGGAAAAGACCGTTTCTTCAATAAATGGTGCTTTGAAAACTGGGCAGCTAATTGTAGAAGAATGAAACTCGAGCATTCTCTTACACCATACACAAAGATAAACTCAAGATGGGTAAAAGACCTCAATGAGACAGAAATCAATAAGAATCCTAGAGGAGAACATAGGCAGTAATCTCTTTGATATCAGCCACAGCAACTTCTTTCAAGATGTGTCTCCAAAGGCAAAGGAAACAAAAGTGAAGATGAACTTTTTGGATTTTATCAAAATCAAAAGCTTCTGCACAGAAAAGGAAACAGTCAAGAAAACAAAGAGCCAACCCACAGAATAGGAGAAGATATTCGCAAATGACAGTACAGACAAAATGTTGATATCCAGGATCTATATGGGTGCATTTAGGCCATTCACATTGAGAGTGAATATTGATAGATATGTCTTTATTGACATTGTGTTACCTTTGAAGCCTTTCTTTCTGTAGATTTTCTCTATATTTCTGCTCAATGCTATTCATAGGATTTTTCTTCTTTTTTAGGATCCCCCTAATATTTCCTGCAGTGTCGGCTTGGTGCTTGCATAGTCTTTTAAGCCTTGCCGGTGTTGGAAACTCTTTATCTCTCCATCCATTTTGAATGTCAGTCTTGCTGGATAAAGTATTCTTGTCTGCATGTTCTTCTCATTTAGTGCCCTGAGTATATCTTGCCAGCCTTTTCTTGCTTGCCAGGTCTCTGTCGACAGGTTTGTTGTTATTTCTGATGGGTTTTCTTCTGTAAGTAAGGATCCTCTTTGCCCTAGCAGCATTCAAGAGATTATACCTACAATTATAATTCCTCAATTTGACTATCAGATGTTGTGATGTTTTTTTTTGTAATGTATAATCTTGGGTGGAGACTTTTCGGCCTCTAGTACATGAATGCAAGTTCCATTCGTGAGATTGGGAAAATTTTCATGAAGGACTTGTTCCACTATATCTTCTGGACTTATTTTTTCTCTTCCATTTTGGGATTCCAATAATTCTAACATAGGAATGCTTCATGGCATCATTTATTTCCCAGATTCTGTTTTTGTGGCTTCTTAGCTGTTTGTTCCGGGTTTTCTCCTGACTTTCTATCTGTTTGTCCTCCAGATCACTAATTCTATCTTCTGTCTCAGTTACCCTAGTTTTGAGAGAGTTTATATTATATTGGAACTCATTGAGAGCATTGTGATCCTCAGCCCTGGTAGCTTTTAGCTCCTCCCTAATATTGTGAACATCATCTCTGGTCACTTTAAGCTCAGCCCTAATCAATCCAGTTTGGTCATCCATGGCTTTCTCTGACCAAGCTATTGCCTGGATAATTGTTAGCCTGAATTCTCTTTCCGACATATTGTCTATGTTGGTAGCTCTTAGCTCTGTTGCAGAAGGTCCATCCTCTGTATTGTTCTTCTGTTGGGCATTCCTCTTCCTAGTCATTTATGTGGGGGATGACTGAACAGATGTAGCTAGATGTATCAACCATGGTGCAGTCAAGGTGCACCCTGGAACACTTCTGAGCAATTAGGTTTCCCCACCCAAATGAGAGACAAATGAAAAGAAAAAGAAAAATAAAGAGAGAGAGATAGAGACAGGAAAGAAAGGGAAGATGCAAGAGAAGGTTCAGCCCAAATGGGCCCCCCCAAAAAATTTATGAAGTAGACAAACAAAAACAGACAAAAAAAAGACTCATAAAAGTATATGACAGTTGAAAAATATATATATGCAAATATAGGAAGAATCTCGTCAAAAAGAACCCTAAGTTTAAGATTTATATACTATCAAGACAAACACAAAAACACAGAAACACTGGTGGAAGTAAAAGATGGGAGAGTGGTTATAAATTTTCAGTGTGTGTGAGGAAATTTGTTTTGATTCTTCCTGGATGTATCTTGATATCTTTGTTAAAGGACTCAACTTTCCTAAGATAAAAGGGGTTTAAAAATCGGTTTACCTATAGGGCTGGTATTGATTGGGGAAAGGGGATTACTTTGAAGTTTAACTCTATATGAATATTAGAAGATAAAAATAAAAAGGAATAAATTAGACTAAATTAAACTAAAATTTAAAAAAAGGAATTCAAAAAAATACAAATGCAAAAGAAAAACATAGGTGTACGTATCAAAAAGTTCAGGTTAGAAGTTTAGTATGGAATTTGATGTACTGGATAGCTCCCTGTGATGGTAAAAAGGTTAAAAATATTACCTATATATTAAAAAAATGTGGTTTTTTTGAACCAGAATATTGGGAACGAGTGAAAAATAAATGTTTTCCTATGAAGTAGTGGTTGTTCTCTTGTAGTCCTTTTTTTATCTTTTTATTTTTTCTTTCTTGGTTTATTTTCTGGGGGAGAGCCCTGCCACATGGGTTCTCAGTCAATGATGATCCCTGAGTTAAGTCCTCCCACCCCCATCAAGGGGGTGGGCTCTGAGGAAACCGTTTTTTTTTTCAGGCTTTTGTTCTCTGGCAGTTTTTATATTTGTTCCTTTTTTTATATATCTTTCTCTCACTGTGAGCACTTTTGATGGTTTTTGTAGTTTTAGAGGAAAAAACTTCAGAGAGAAGCCTCAGTCTGGCTGCAGAGCTCATATAAGTTCCCCCTTGGCTGCTGGAAGAGCAGGTTCTAAGTCGTGGTCCCTGGGGATGCAGGATCTTTTTGCTTGTACCCAAAGCCAAGGCTGTGGCAGGTGTCTGGGCAGCTCCAGTCCGCCAGAGAGGTTCTAAGCAGCAATCGCACACTGAGATTTTCCCACTGGCCCGGGCTGGGAGTGCCTGGTCTTTCTGGGTCTAAGAGTGCCCAGCTTGTGTGCACCAATTTCAGGGGAGGCTGTGGGTCCTGTGCAGGTCTCAGGCTCTGAGAACAGGGCACAGGTCTAAAAGCACCAGGAGGGCCTTCACTCACCTCTCTAGGGGGAGAATTTGGTGCAGGAGTCTTAGGCTCTGAAACAATGGCGCCTATCAAAGGGCACCAGTTGGGCCTTTGTACATCTCTCAGGGGTGTATCTCAGGCTCTATAGTAGGGCTCGCGCGTTCTACCACCCGGTGTGGCTCCCTTCCTCTCACAGGAAATGGACCCCATGGGTTCTCAGGCATACTGGCAGCTTAGGGACCAAGAGCTGGTTTCTCCCCTGCACTCTCTCTGCCTCAGCACCAGGGAAGGCTGTCCTGGGACTGGGGACTTAAGCCCCTGTCCCTAGCCACCCCGAATCCCACAATTACCCCCCCACAATCCTTTGTTCTTTTGGAGTGCTTTCAACCAGTCTCCAAGTTAATGCTTATCCCCAGACACAGAGCACTCTCGCTCGTATTGGGGTATTCCTTTCCAAATGGTCGCCTCTGGTGGCTTCCTCCCCCTTTTCTTTATCTTCCGATATCAGTCCAACTTTCCCACTCCACTTTACCTGCCCACTGGCGTCTTATGCCCCTGTAGAGACCCAGACATGTATAATTTTGATGTCAGGCTGATTTCATGGATGATCGGAGTTCTTTGGTTGGTAATCAGCTCACTTTGGGGTACTGTTTGAAAAGGCTCCTCCTCCTACTTCCCCGCCCTGATCCGAGCATTCTTAAGCAAGGTGGTCTTTAGCTTCCTGGTGTCTGAATTCCTTCTGAACTTCTCCTTGTGATTGAGCTCCAGTTTCAAACCATTGTGATCTGAGAATATGCCGGAATAATCTCAATCTTTTGGTATTGGTTGAGTCCTGATTTGTGACCCAGTATGTGGTCTATTCAGGAGAAGGTTCCAAGTGTACATGAGAAGAATGAGTTTTCTAGTGTTTTAGGATAGAATGTTCTGTATATATCTATGTTTTCCATCTGGTCCAATGTGTCATTCAATGCTCTTGTTTCTTTATTGATTTTCTGCTTTGATGATCTGTCTATTACTGAGAGTGGCATGTTAACATCTCCTACTATTAATGTATTCATATGCATATAACTCTTTATCTTGATTAATAGTTTTCTTATGTAATTTTCTGCTCCCATATTGGGGCATAGATATTTACAATTATTAGATCATCTTGGTGGATAGTTCCTTTAAGGATTATGTAGTGTCCTTCTGGTATCTCTGACTACAGTCTTTAATTTAAAATCTAATTTATCTTATATGAAAATTGCTACCCCAGCCTTCTTTTGGGAGCCATTGGCATGAACGATGCTTCTCTATCCCTTCACTTTCAGTCTGAGTGTATCGTTAGGTTCAAAATGGGTCTCTTGTGGACAACATATGGATGGGTCCTGTCCTTTTACCCAATCTGCAGCCCTGTGTCATTTTATGGGCACATTTTGGCCATTCACACTGAGAGTGATTATTGATAGATACGTTTTTATTGACATTGTGTTATCTTTGAAGCCTTTCTTTCTGTAGATTGTCTCTATATTTCTGTTCAATACTATTCTGAGGATTTTCTTTTTTTTTTTTTAAAGATTTTATTTATTTATTTGAAAGACGGAGATCACAAGTAGGCAGAGAGGCAGGCAGAGAGAGAGAGAGAGGAAGCAGGCTTCCTGCGGAGCAGGGAGCCCGATGCGGGGCTCGATCCCAGGACCCTGAGATCATGACCCGAGCCAAAGGCAGCAGCCCAAACCACTGAGCCACCCAGGCGCCCCTCTGAGGATTTTCTATCTTTTATAGTACCCCCCCAATATTCCCTTCATTGTCAGCTTGGTGGTTGCATAGTCTGTTCAGCCTTGCTGGTCTTGGAAACTCTTTATCTCTCCATCCATTTTGAATGTCAGTCTTGCTGGATAAATTATTCTTGGCTGCATGTTCTTCTCATTCAGTGCCCTGAATATATCTTGCCAGCACTTTTGGCTTTCTAGGTCTCTGTGGACATGTCTGATTTATTCTGATGGACTTTCCTCTGTAAGTAAGGAGCCTCTTTGTCCTGGTGGCTTTCAAGAGATTATGTCTACAATTATGATACCTCATTTTAACTATCAGAAGACAAGGATGCCCACGCTCAACACTCTTGTTCAAAATAGGATTAAAAGTCCTAGAAACAGCAATCAGATGAAAAGGAGAAATAAAAGGTATTCAAATTAGCAATGAAGAAGCCAAACTCTCTATCTTCGCAGATGACATCATTCTTTATATAGAAAACCCAAAAGAGTCCACCCCCAAACTACTAGAACTCATACAGCAATTCAGCAACGTGGGAGGATACAAATTCAATGTACAGAAATCAGTGGATTTCTTATAAACTAACAATGAAAATACAGAAAGGGAAATTAGAGGATCGATTCCATTTACTATAGCACTGAGAACAATAAGATACTTGGCTATAAACCTAACCAAAGAGGTAAAAATACTGTACTTGAGTAACTACAGAATACTCATGCAAGAAATTTAAGAAGACACAAAAAGACAGAAGACCATTCCATGCTCTTGGGTCGGAAGAATAAACATCATTGAAATGTCTATACTACCTAGAGCAAACTATCCTTTTAGTGTCATTCCGAACAAAATTCCACCAGTATTTTTCAAAGAGCTGGAGCAAATAATCCAAAAATTTATATGGAATCAGAAGAGACCCCGAATCACTAAGGAAATGTTGAAAAACAAAAATAAAACTGGGCAGATCACGTTGCCTGATTTCAAGGTTTACTACAAAGCTGTGATCACCAAGACAGCATGGTACTGGCATAAAATCAGACACATAGACCAGTGGAACAGAGTAGAGAGCCCAGAGATGGACCCTCAACTCTATGGTCAATTAAACTTCAAGAAAACAGGAAACAATTATACAGTGGGAAAAAGTCTCTTCAATAAATGGTGTTGGGTAAACTAGACAGCTATATGCAGAAGAATAAAACTCAACCATTCTCTTACATTGTACACAAATGTAAACTCAAAATGGATAAATGAACTCAATGTGAGACAGGAGTCCATCACAATCTTAGAGGAGAACATAGGCATATCTCTTTGATATCAGCCACAGCAACTTCTTTCAAAATATATATCCAAATGCAAAGGAAACAAATGCGAAGATGAACTTTTGGGACCTCATCATGATCAAAAGCTTTTGCACTGCAAAGGAAACAGTCAAGAAAACAAAGAGGCAACCCACGGAAAGGGAGAAGATATTTGCAAATGACAGTACAGACAAAAGGTTGATATCCAGGGTCTATCAAGAACTCCTCAAAGTCAACACACAAAAAAACAGATAATAATACCAAAAAAATGGGCAGAAGATATGAACAGACACTTCTCCAATGAAGACATAGAAATGGCTATCAGACACATGAAAAAATATTCATCTTTACTAGCCATCAGGGAGATTCAAATTAAAACCACCTTGTGATATCATCTTACACCTGTTAGACTGGCCAAAATTAGCAAGTCACAAAATAACATGTGTTGGAGGGGATGTGGAGAAAGGGGAACCCTCTTACACTGTTGGTGGGAATGCAAGGTGTTGCAGCCACTTTGGAAAACAGTGTGGAGATTCCTCAAGAAATTAAAAAATAGAGCTTTCCTACGACCCTGCAATTGTACTCCTGGCTATTTACCCCAAAGGTACAGATGTAGTGACAAGAAGGGCCATCTGTACCCCAATATTTATAGCAGCAATGGCCACAGTCGCCAAACTATGGAAAGAACCAAGATGCCCTTCAACGGACAAATGCATAACGAAGATGTGGTCCATATACCCTATGGAGTATTATGCCTCCATCAGAAAGGATAAATACGCAACTTTTGTAGCAACATAGACAGGACTGGAAGAAATTGTGCTGAGTGAAATAAGTCAAGCAGAGAGAGTCAATTATCATATGGTTTCACTTTTTTGTGGAGCATAACAAATAGCATGGAAGACAAGGGGTGATGGAAAGAAGGGAGTTGATGGAAATTTGAAGGGGGCGTGAACCATGAGAGACTATGGACTCTGTAAAACAATCTGAAGGTTTGAAGGGGCGAGGGGTGGGAGGTTGGGGAACCAGATGGTGGGTGTTGGAGAGGGCACAGATTGCATGGAGCACTGGGTGTCGTGCTAAAGTAATGTATACTGTTATGCTGAAAAAAAAATTTCATGTTAGAAGGTTATTATGGAATTTGATGTACTGGACATCTCACTGTGATGGTAAATATCTTATAAAATTATCTATATAAAAATGAACCAAAATTTTGGGAATGAGTTAAAAATAAATGTTTTCCTATGAAGTAGTGGTGGTTGTTCTCTTGTAGTCTTATTTTTTTTTCCCCTCATTGGTTTTCTGGGGGAGTTGCCTGCCCCTGGTTTTTCAGTCAGTGACGTTCCCTGAGTTAAGTCCTCCCACCCCCCACAAGGGGGTGGGTTCGAAGTAAACCTGTTTTTTTCAGGCTTTTGTTCTCTGGAGGTTTTTATGTTTGTTTACTTTTTATTTTTTTTTTTCTCTCTCCTTGACTGGTTTTGTTGGTTTTGTAGGTTTAGAGGAAAGCAAACTGCACCCTGACCTCCCTCTCAGAGAGAAGCCTCAGCCTGGTACCCTGTGGGCGCTGTAGAGCCCATATAAATTCTCCCTTGGACCCTGGCAGAGAAGGTTCTGAGTCGCAGTCCTTGGGGATGCAAGGTCTTCTGCTTGTACCCAAAACCAAGGCAGCAGTGGCTGTCTGGGCAGCTCCAGACCACCAGAGAGGTTCCAAGTAGCAATCACACACTGAGATTTTCCTGCTGGCCCAGGCTGGGAGTGCCTGTTTTTTCTGGGTCTAGGAGCACTGGGCTTGCAAGCAACTCTTTCAGGTCGCGCATGTGTCTCAGGCTCTGGTAGCAGGGCCTAGGTCCCAGAGCACCTGGCTGGGCCTTTACACACCTCTCCCAGGGGAGGGTTTAGGGTATACGTGCATCTAAGGCTCTGAAAAAATGGTGCAGGTCTAAGATGATCAGGCTGGGCCTTCGTGCACCTCTCTCAGGGGAGCGTGAGGGTTGCGTGCATCTCAGGCTCTGTAGCACAGCTGAGCATTCTGCTGTCTGGTGAGGCTCCCAGTCCCTCACAGAAGCTGGACCCCACGCATTCTTGGGAGCGCTGGAGGCTCAGGGACCAAGACCTGGTTTCTCTGCCACACTCTCTCTGGATCAGCACCAGGGGAGGCTGTCCTGGATCTGGGGACTTAAGCCCCTGCCCCTAGCAGCCCTTATTCCCACAATTTATTCCCCCGCAATCCTTTGCTCTTTCTGAGTGCTTTCAACCAGTCTCCAAGTTAATGGTAGTCTCCAGAGGCAGGGCTCTCTCCTATTAGGGGTATTACTATCCAATTGGTCACCTCTGGTGGCTCCTTCCCCCTTTTGTTTATCTTCCGATATCAGTCTGATGTTCCCACTCCACTTTACCTGCCTACTGGCATGTTCTGCCCCTGTAGAGATCCAGACGTGCATAATTCTGATCTCAGGCTGGTTTCATGGGTGATCAGAGTTCTTTGGTAGGTAGGTAATCAGCTCACTTTAGGGTACAGGTTGAAAAGGTGCCTCCTCCTACTTCCCCACCATCTTGTATTCCTGTATTGCTACTTTTTATAGTTTTTCTTTATCACTCTTTTTGACATTTTATTTACAATATTTCTTGGTGTATATATCCTTTGTTGAATTTGATGGGGGTTTCTCTATGCCTCCTGGATCTGGATATGTTCCTGTTCCTAAATCTGGGAAATTTTAAACTATTATTGCTTCAAACACTTTTTCTGCCCCATTTTCTCTCTTCACTTCTTCTGGGACTTCTATAATAAGAATGCTATTATGTAATAAAGTCAGTGGGTTCTTAGTCTACTCTAATTCTAATTAATTTTTTCTCTATTTTGTTTACCTTGATTACTTCTTTTAATCTGACTTCTAGGCCATTGATGCATTCTTCCAATTCTTCTACCTTGCTGATCTTTTCATCAAGTGTTTTTTTTTTTAATTTAATGTATTGTGCCCATTATATCCTATATGTTATTCCTTATCTTGGTGTTAATGGTCTTACTGATGATTTTGACTGTTTTTCAAGTCCATCCAGTATTTTTATGATAAATACCTAAAATTCTCTATTAGGCACTTTACTTTTATCTGTTTCACTTAGATCTCTGTTCATGGTCTTGTCCTATTCTTTCATTTGGTATAAATTCCTCTGCCTTCTTACCTTCTCTAATCCTCTGTGTCTGTTTCTCTGTGTTAGGAAAACCATCTATGTAGGAACAATAATTTTAAAGAAATTATAAGATACTCATTTACCTAACAAGGGATAGAATGAGATAAAAAAAAGTCTCCCAACTTATTACAGTAAAAACACATACAGATAAAAAACATATACACACTATCTAAGAAATGATTCAGTAGAACAAGACTCTGGAATTGATTACATGTTGTTATATCATATCATTAAAATATATGGACAATATATTTAGATGAGACAATGTATCAATAAACATCAATATATTTTCTGGTTGCTATACTCATTTATGTTTACTTAAGTAGATTATTTTGTTTCTTATAATGTCAGAATTATTCACCACTCTATATGTACACCCTTTTTCGTGAATGTTGTATCTAAAAAATCAAAAGAGTAACATCAATAGATTTTATAGCAATTCAAATGTCCATTGGTAGGGGAGATGTTTCATAAATTATGACATATGAAAAAACAACAGTTTTTGGTATTAAAAATAAAACAAATCTTTATATAACAGCATATTTAAAATATTTATTTATTATTTTTATTTGATTTTTAAAGATTGTATTTATTTATTTGACAGAGAGAGAGCACAGGAAAGGGAAACAGGTAAGGGACAAGCAGAGTCCCCATAAGCAGGAACTCTTTTGTTCCCTTTCCTGACCTAAGTCATGACCTGAGTCCTGACCTAAGTCATGATCTGAGCTGAAGGCAGATACCTAACTGACTGAGCCACCCAAGTGCCCATTATTTATTAAATTTAGAGAGAACAAGAGAGCAAGAGGAGTGGGGCAGAGGTAGAAGGAGAGAGAATACCAAGCAGATTCACCACTGAACATTGAGTCTGACACAGGCCTCCATCTTATGACCCTGAGATCATGACCTGAGGGAAAAGCAAGAGTCAAACCTTTAACTGACTGAGAAATCCGGGTGCCCCTATATGGTAACATATATGCCAGTTACTATAATAAATATACTGATATATACATTAAAACAGTCTTAAATTTTGTACAATACATAATAGAAGATGGTTACTCTGTTTTTGTTTTCAATATAACAGCTTTATTAAGTAGGATTCACATGTCATAAAATTTATTATTTTAAAGTGCACTATTAAGTGAATTTTAGTATATTCAGAGAGTTGGATATCCATTGCTGCTGTCTAAATTTAGAATATTTCTATGATTAAAAAAAAGACAGAAATTTTTTACCAATTGCACTCATACCTAATTTTCTGCTTGACTTTAGTCCCTGACAACCATTAATCTCCTATCTGTCTCTATGAAATATTTTTTTCCTATTCTGGATGTTACATATGAATGGAATCATATATCTGGCTTTTTGAATCAAGCCTTATTAACTGAGCATAATGTTCTCAAGGTTAATCATTGTTGTAACATGGCTATCCCACAAATTTGTACTTTGGAAGAGAAATACTGATACTGATTAGATAGACTTCAAAATTTTCTGTACTGTTTCTTTCTTTTATTTTTTAAAATTATGTTATTGACTTATTTGATACAATTGTATGTATGGGACTAATTATAATTTTCTTCTTTTTGAATTCTCTATTTTTAAAAACTCACAAAATACATATTCAGAAATAAACGCACGTGTATATGTTATCTGTGAGTACCAAGGGAACAGACACAACTAAAGCAAGATTAACTGTTCTCCCAAAGTTACTAAATACTATAACATACAAACTATTCTGTTCTAAGGATTACAATAGTCTTACTAACAGGAAATACAATAACATATTTCACCATTAATCAAATTAAGAATAATTATGTCAGGGAGGACAAAATGGCGGGGAAGTAGGAGGAGGTACCTCTTAAACCTGTACCCTAAAGTGAGCTGATTACCAACCAAAGAACTCCAATCACCCATGAAATCAGCCTGAGATCAGAATTATACGTGTCTAGATCTCTACAGGGGCAGAGGAGACCAGTGTGGGGGTAAAGTGGGGTGGGAACTACAAACTGGTATTGGAAGATAAACAAAAGGGGGAGGGAGCCACCAGAGGCAAAGGGTTAGAAAGTAATAGCCCTAATATGAGCGAGAGTGCCCTGTGTCTGGGGACCAGCATTAACTTGGAGACTGGTTGAAAGCACTTCAAAAGAGAAAAAGATCACAGGGTGAGGGGATGGTGGGAATTGGGGCGGCAAGGGTCAGGGATTTAAGTACCCGGTCCCAGGACAGCCTCCTCTGGCACTGAGCCAGAGAGAGTGCAGTGGAGAAACCAGGTCTTGGTCTCTAAGCCACCAGCTATCCTGAGAACGTGTGGGGTCTGGCTCCTGTGAGGTACTGTCCTCACCAGAGGACAGAACGCGCAAGCCCTTCTATACAGCCAGAGATGCGCGTGCCCCTCGTTCTCCCCTGAAAGAGGTACACAAAGGCCCAGCCAGCACTCTTTGACCCATGCCATTGTTTCAGAGCCTAAGATGTGCGCCCCAAATTCTCCCCTGAAAGAGGTGCACGAAGGCCCAGCCTGGTGCTTTTGGACCTGCGTCCCGTTCTCAAAGCCTGAAAAGCGTGCATGACCCTCAGCCTCCCCTGAAAGAGGTGTGTGCAAGCCAGGCACTTTTAGACCCAGAAAGACCAGGCACTCCCAGCCCAGGCGAAGGGGAAAATTTCAGTGTGCGATTGCTGCTTGGAACCTCTTTGGCGGTCTGGAGTTGCCCAGACAGCCGCCGCTGCTGTGGTTTTGGGTACAATCAAAAGATTTTGACAGATGCTGGAGAGGATGCGGAGAAAGGGGAACCCTCCTCCACTGTTGGTGGGAATGCAAGCTGGTGCAGCCACTCTGGAAAACAGCATGGAGGTTCCTCAAAATGTTGAAAATAGAACTGCCCTATGACCCAGCAATTGCAGTACTGGGTATTTAACCTAAAGATACAAACGTAGTATTCCAAAGGGGCACGTGCACCCGAATGTTTATAGCAGCAATGTCCACAATAGCCAAACTATGGAAAGAAACTAGATGTCCATCAACAGATGAATGGATCAAGAAGATGGTATATATACACAATGGAATACTATGCAGCCATCAAAAGAAATGAAATCTTGCCTTTCGCGACAACATGGATGGAACTAGAGTGTATCATGCTTAGCGAAATAAGTCAAGCAGCAAAAGACAACTATCATATGATCTCCCTGATATGAGGAAGTGGTGATGCAACATGGGAGCTTAAGTGGGTACGAGAAGAATCAATGAAACAAGATGGGATTGGGAGGGAGACAAACCGTAAGTGACTCTTAATCTCACAAAACAAACTGAGGGTTGCTGGGGGGAGGGGGTTTGGGAGAAGGGGATGGGATTATGGACATTGGGGAGGGTATGTGCTTTGGTGAGTGCTGTGAAGTGTGTAAACCTAGTGATTCACAGACCTGTGCCCCTGGGGATAAAAATATATGTTTATAAAAAATAAAAAAATTAAAAGCAAAAAAAAAAAAAAAGATTTTGTGTACCCAGGAACTGGACTTGGAACCTGCTCTACCAGCAGCCAAAGGGGAACTTATTTGCGCTCTGCAGCCAGACTGAGGTTTCTCTCTGAGAGGGAGGCCAGGATGCAGTTTGTTTTCCTCTAAAGCTACAAAAACCATCAAAAGCAGTCAAGGCGAGAGAAAAAAAGAAAAAAAGAGTGAACAAACATAAAAAAAAAACTGCCAGAGTACAAAAGCCTGAAAAAAAAAAACAGTTTCCTCAGAGCCCACTCCCTTGAGAGGGGCAGGGGGGGGACTTAACTCAGGGAACAACATTGACTGAAAACCCACGTGGCAGGCCCCTCCCCCAGAAAACAAACCAGAAAGGAGGAAAAAAAAAAAAAGACTACAAGAGAACAACCACCACTACTTCATAGGAAAACTTTTATTTTTTTTCTCGTTCCCACTATTCTCGTTCTTTTTTTTTATATATATACATAAGTTTTTAACCTATTTACCATCACAGTGAGATGTCCAGTACATCAAATTCCATAATAACCTTTTAACCTAAACTTTTTGAACATTCAGCTGTGATTTTCTTTTGGATTTCTATTTATTGAATTCTTTTTTTTTTTTAATTTTAGTTTAGTTTAGTCTAGTTTATTCCTTTTTATTTTTATTTTCTAATATTCATATAGAGTTAAATTTCAAAATAATCCTCTTTCCCTGATCAATACTGCCCCTATAGGTAAACCAATTTTTAATTTCCCTTTATCTTAGGAAAGTTTTGTCATTTAACAAAGATATCAACACACATCCAGGAGGAATCAAAACAACCTTCCTCACCCACCCTGAGAACATATGACCACTCCTTCATCTTTTTCTTCCACCATTGTTTCTGTGTTTTTGTGTTTGTCCTGATAGTATATAAACCTCACACTTGGGTTCTTTTGACGAGGTTCTTCCTTTATTTATATTTATATAAATATATACATATATATATATATTTCCTCTTGTCATATACATTTATCAGTCTTTGTTTTTGTCTTTCTTTGTTTGTATACTTCATAAATCTTACCTTGGGGTCCACTTGGACTGAAACTTATCTTTCATCTTCCATTTCTTTCCTGTCTATCTCTCTGTATCTCTCACTTTCTTCTTTACTTTTTTTTTCCTTTTTCTTTTCTTTTGTCTCTCATAAGGGTGGGGAATCCTGATTGTTCAGAAGTGTTCCAGAATGAGCCCTGACTGAACCACAGTCGATATATCCAGCTACATCTGTTCAGTCATCTCTCACCAAAATGACTAGGAGGAGAAATGCCCAAGAAAAGAAAAATAAAGAGGATGGAATTTCAGCAACAGAACTAACCACTATCAACATAGACAATATGTCAGAAAGACAATTCAGGCTAACAATTATCCAGGCAATAGCTAGGTTGGAGAAAGCCATGGATTACCAAACAGAATTGATTAGGGCCAATCTGAAAGTGACCAGACAGGATGTTCACAATGTTAGGGCTGAGATGAAACTACCAGGGATGAGCTTCACAATGCTCTCAATGAGTTCCAATCTAATCTAAATTCTCTCAAAGCTAGATAACTGAGACAGAAGATAGAATTAGTGATCTGGAGGACAAACAGATAGAGAAAAAGGATCAGGAGGAAGCCTGGAACAAACAGCTTAGAAACCACAAAAACAGAATCAGGGAAATAAATGATGCCATGAAGCATTCCAACGTCAGAATTATAGGAATGCTTCAAGGGGAGGAGAAAGAAAGAAGTCTAGAAGATATAGTGGAGCAAGTTCTTCATGAAAATTTTGCCAAGCTTGCGAATGGAAACAGCGTTCATATACTAGAGGCTGAACGGTCTCCACCCAAGATTATACATTGCAAAAAAAATCAAGACACCTGATAGTCAAATTGAGGAATCATAATTGTAGGTATAATCTCTTGAAAGCCACTAGGACAAAGAGGCTCCCTACTTACAGAGGAAAGCCCATCAGAATAACGTCGGACCTGTCCACAGACACCTGGCAAGCCAGAGAGGCCTGACAAGATATATTCAGGACACTAAATGAAAAGAACATGAATTCAAGAATATTTTATCCAGCAAGACTGACATTCAAAATGGATGGAGAGAGAAAGAGTTTTCAAGACCAGCAAGGCTTAAAAGACTATGCAACCACCAAGCCGACACTGCAAGAAATATTAAGGGGGGTTCTATAAAAGAGGAAAAATACTAAGAATAGCATTGAACAGAAATATAGAGACAGTCTACAGAAAGAAAGACTTCAAAAGCAACACGACGTCAATAAAAACTTAACTATCAATAAACACTTGCATTGTGAATGGCCTAAATGCACCCATAAAATGGCACATGTGGCAGATTGGATAAAACGACAGGACCCATCCATATGTGGTCTACAAGAGACCCATTTTGAACTAAATATACACCCAGATTGAAAGTGAAGGGATGGAGAAGCATCTTTCATTCCAATAGGCCTCAAAAGAAGGCTGGGGAAGCGATTCTCATATCAGATTAATTAGATTTTAAACTAAAGACTTTAGTCAGAGATACAGAAGTACACTACATCATTCTTAAAGGGACTATCCACCAAGATGATCTAACAATTGTAAATATCTATGCCCCCAATAGGGGAGCAACCAATTACATAAGAAAACTATTAATCAAGATAAAGAGTCATATTGACATGAATACATTAATAGTAGGAGATCATAACATACCTCTCTCAGAAATAGATCACCAAAACATAAAATCAATAAATAAAGAAGAGCATTGAATGACACATTGGACCAGATGGACCTCATAGATATATACAGAACATTCCACCCTAAAATAACAGAATACTCATTCTTCTCAAGTACAGATGAAACGTTCTGTGGAATAGACCACTTACTGGGTCACAAATCAGGATTCAACTGGTACCAAAAAAAAATGAAATTAGTCCCTGTATATTTCAGATCACAATGCCTTGAAACTGGACCTCAATCACAAGGAAAAGTTCTAAAGGAACTCAAACACCTGGAAGCTAAAGACCAACTTGCATTAGAATGCTTGGAACAACCAGGAGATAAAAGAAGAACTGAAACAATTCATGGAAACCAATGAGAATGAATTCACTTTGTTCCAAAACCTATGGAATACAGCAAAACCCATCCTAAGGGGGAAATACATAGCTCTCCAAGCCTCTCTCAAAAAAAAAAAAAATTGAATAATCCAGAACACACCAGTTGTCTCTACACCATAAGAACTGGAGAATTAACAACAAATCAAACCAACTAAGAAAGGAAATCATCAAGATTAGAGCTGAGATCAATCAGGTAGAAACCAGAGATAGAGTAGAACGTATCAATGAAACTAGAAGCTGGTTTTTTGAAAGAATCAATAAGATCAATAAACCATTGGCCACACTAATCCAAAAGAAAAGAGAGAAAGCCCAAATTCATAAAATTATGAATGAAAAGGGAGAGATCACAACGAACACCAAGGAAGTAGAAACAATCATCAGAAGTTATTATCAACAGTTATATGCCAGTAAATTAAGCAACTTACATGAAATGGATGCATTCCTGGAAAACAATAAACTCCCAAAATTGAACAAGGAAGAAATTAGTAAACTGAATAGACCAACATCTAGTAACTAGATTAAAGCAGTGATCAATAACCTCCCAAAAAACCAGAGCCCAGGACCTGACGGATTCTCTGGGGAATTCTACCATACTTTCAAAGAAGAAGTAACACCTATTATCCGGAAGTTGTTTAAAAAAAATTAATCGGAAGGCAAACGTCCAGAATCTTTCTGTGAAGCGAGCATTACCCTTATCTCCAAACCAGGCAAAGACCCTACCAAAAAGGAGAATTTCAGACCAATATCTCTGATGAATATAGATGCTAAAATTCTCAACAAGATCCTAGCCAATAGGATCCAACAGCATATTAAAAAGATTATCCACCATGACCAGGTGGGATTCATCCCTGGGCTACAAGAATGTATCAACAATCGGAAATCAATCAATGTGATAGAACAAATTAGTATGAGAAGAGAGAAGAACCACATGGTCCTCTCAATCGATGCAGCAAAAGCATTTGACAAAATCCAGCATCAGTTCCTAATTAAAACACTTCAAAGTATAGGTATGAAGGGAAAATTCCTGAACTTCATCAAATCTATCTATCAAAGACCCACAGCAAATACCATCCTCAATGGGAAAAAGCTTGCAGCCTTCCCGTTGAGATCAGGGAACACGACAAGGATGCCCACTCTGACCAATCTTGTTCAAAATAGTATTAGAAGTCCTAGCAACAGCAGACAACAAAGAGAAATGAAAGATAGCCAAATTGGCAACGAAGAAGTCAAACTCTCTCTCTTCGCAGATGACATGATTCTATATATGGAAAAACCAAAAACTCCACCCCCAAACTACTAGAACTCATACAGCAATTCAGCAACGTGGCAGGATATAAAGTCAAAGTGCAGAAATCAGTGGCTTTCTTATACACTAACAATGAAAATACAGAAAGGGAAATTAGAGAATCGATTCCATTTACTATAGCACCAAGAACCATAAGATACCTTGTAATAAACCTAACCAAAGAGGTAAAGAATCTGTACTAAAGGAAGTACAGAACAGTTATGAAAGAAATGGAAGAAGACACAAAAAGATGGAAGACCATTACCTGCTCTTGGACCGGAAGAAAAAACATTGTTAAAATGTCTATACTGCGTAGAGCATTTTATACTTTTAATGCCATTCCAATCAAAATTCCACCGGTATTTTTCAAAGAGCTGGGGCAAATAATCCAGAAATTTGTATAGAGCCAGAAGAGACCTCGCATTGCTAAGGAAATGTTGAAAAACAAAAATAAAAGAGGGGGCATCATGTCACCTGATTTCAAGCTTTACTACAAAGCTGTGATCACCAAGACAGCATGGTACTGACATAAAAACAGACACATAGACCAGTGGAACAGAGTAGAGATCCCAGATATGGACCCTCAACTCTATGGGCAAATAATCTTCGACAAAATGGGAAAAATATACAGTAGAAAAAAGACAGTCTCTTCAGTAAATGGTGCTGGGAAAACTGGACAGCTCTATGTAGAAGAAAAACTCGACCATTATCACAAAGATAAACTCAAAATGGATAAAAGACCTCAATTTGAGTCAGAAATCCATCAGAACCCTAGAGGAGAAAATATGAAGTAATCTCTTCGATATCAGCCACAGCAACTTCTTTCAAGATATGTCTCCAAAGGCAAATGAAACAAAAGTGAAAGTAAACTTTTGGGACTTTATCAAAATTAAAAGCTTCTGCACAGTAAAGGAAACAGTCAAGAAAACCAAGAGGCAACCCACAGAATGGGAGAAGATATTTGCAAATGACAGTACAGACCTAAGACTGATATCCAGGATTTATAAAGAACTCCTCAAACTCAACACACACAAAAAAGGCAATCATATCAAAAAATGGTTAGAAGATATGAACAGACACTTCTCCAATGAAGACATACAAATGGCTATCATACACATGAAAAAATGTTCATCATCACTAGCCCTCAGGGAGATTCAAATTAAAACCACTTTGAGATACCACCTTACACCAGTTAGAACGGCAAAATTTAAGAAGACAGGAAACAACATGTGTGGAGGTGATCTGGAGAAATGGGTACCCTTTTCCACTGTTGGTGGGAATGCAAGTTGATGCAGCCACTTTGGAGAACATTGTGGAGATTCCTCAATAAATTTAAAATTGAACTTCCCTATGACCCTGCCATTGGATTCCTGGGTATTTACCCCAAAGATACAGATGTCGTGAACAGAAGGGCTATCTGTACCCCAATGATTATAGCGCCAATGGCCACAGTCGCCAAACTGTGGAAAGAACCAGGATGCCCTTCAACAGACGAATGGATAAGGAAGATGTGGTCCATATACACGATGGAGTATTATGCCTTCATCAGAAAGGGCAAGTATCCAACTTTTGTAGCAACATGGATGCACCTGGAAGATATTGTGCTGAGTGAAATAAGTCAAGCAGAGAGAGTCAATTATCATATGGTTTCACTTATTTGTGGAGCATAACAAATAGCATGGAGGACATGGGTAGTTAGAGAGGAGAAGGGAGTTGGGGAAAATCGGAAGAGGGAGGTGAACCATGAGAGACTATGGACTCTGAATAACAAACTGAGGGTTTTGAAGAGGCGTGGGTGGGAGGTTGTCTTACCAGGTGGTGGGTATTATAGAGGGCCCGGGTTGCATGGAGCACTGGGTTTGGTGCAAAAATAATGAATACTGGTATGCTGAAATTAAATTTAAAAAATTTTAAAAATGAATAATTATCTCATCCTTAAACTCAGCACTAATCTTTAGTAAAACTCAGTATCTTCAAAATTAATTTATTCCATAGTATATGTGAAGTGTACAATGGAGTAGATATTTCCAAAGATTTCAGAAATAAGAAAAGTCTATCTGCTATTCAATAATTTTCTGTTTTTCAATATAACTAAATATGTGAAATATATATGAACTTAAAAATGGAAGAATATTAAAAAATGTTTATTCTTAGAGATTATGATTGCATCTCTAGAAAACTACAAGTAACATGTTGAAGCAATTGTTTAGTAATACGATTTTATAATATCTATATCAGAAAAGCAGTTGTAGTCTGTAGACAATTAGGCAGTTAATACACATGAAAGATAATGGAGGTGTTGACCCACGAATTTAATTTTGTTAACTCTTCTGTAAAATGAGCTAAAGAGAATTTTACAATGGTGTTTTGAAAGTAATAACTTTTAAAATATTTCTGAATGAAGAGGATAATGATGAAGAGTTGAAAAAGAAAACTGTACCCTGCCCTTCTTTTCAAATATTTGCTCATTTGTTTCTTTGTTTTTCTGTTTGTTTGTTTTAGAGAGTGTGTGAGTGGTGGAAGGTGCAGAAGTCAAGGGAGAGAGTCTTCAAGCTGACTCCTCACTGAATGGGGAGCCTGATGTCAGGCTTGATCACAGAACCCTGAGATCAGCACCTTATTCAAAATCTAGGTCAGATACTTAACCAACCGATCCAGCCAGATGCCCCTGTACCTTGTTTTTGTTGTTGTTGTTGTTGTTTAATAGTGTAATCCAAAATACAGAAATGGAGAAAATTATGTTTTGTAGGGGTGCCTGGATGGCTCAGTGGGTTAAGCCTTTGCCTTCAGCTCAGGTCATAATCTCAGGGTCCTGGGATCAAGCCCCATATCGGGCTATCTGCTCAGCAGGGAGTCTGCTTCTTCCCCCTCTCTCTGCCTGCTTCTCTGCCTACTTGTGATCTCTCTCTCTCTGTCAAATAAATAAATAAATAAATAAAATATTTAAAAAAGAAAAAAAAATAATGTTTTGTATACCCGATCTCAAAGCAAGATGCAATGATGAAATAGATCATTTGATCTAGTTGGATTAAATTAAAGCCCATGTCCAAAATATTACCACCAAAAACATTTTAAAAAAGTAGATAACTGCCCTTATATCTGAAAAGCATGGGACTGATAATTTCTGAGATCCCCAATATACAGTAAGCTTAATGACAGCAATAAAGATCAATAAATATAGGGGAGAAAGTTATAAAAAGACTGCTCACACAAAATTAAAGATAATCATTAATATACACTTTAAAACTTGCCCAACCTCATTGTAAATTAGGTGCATGCACTTTAAAGTAATGAAACTTTTTTTCCTCTCATAATGGTAAAGAAAGATCATCCCAGGTAAAGTCAGAATAAGAGTCTGCATCTTTTTAGTTTTTTGTTACAACTTTGATAATAAGTGAGGCAAAACTATAAAGTCCATTTCTTTCCAAGCACGATTTTTAAAAACAATTAATCTAGCTCAATTACCAGGGTACTAACCCAATCAACAATCACTTTAGAACAGTGAAAATGCAAGGACAGAATCCCATTATTCTGAGTGCAGTCTGTCCAGACATAATTTTGAATAAGATCATGTTATCCAGCTGAAAGAATCTGATGATGGTTAAACTTTACTTGCTCTGACTCTGTTTATGCCTCCTATTTTTTTGAAACCATAGTTGGATGATTATACTTCTGTAAGTATTCATTTTCTCATCTTCAAAGAGTGTGTGATAATATGTTTCATAGCTCAGAGGAGTTAACACAGATAAAGTAGGCAGAGTATTATGAACATTAGTTGTCAGTATAAACCTCTGAAAGTCCACAAAAAAAGAGACAAAAAGGGGGAGACCTCATTAAACCAACCCTCTACCATGTACAGGATTTTGGTGTTTCCCATGCTCTAAATAACTGAGACATGAAGTCCGTTTAAATAAAGAGAAGCACTCTGAAGGAAAAAAAGGTTGAAGTAAAACGTCTGCAAAAGCTTTTGATGGTGACCATTAATGATACAGGCAAGTTTAAGTTTGAAAATATAAGACATTCTAACATAAACTTTAGAAGTGAAGCCACTTGTGTTTGAATTCTGCCTTTATCCTGTGTGGTTTGCATGAGACTAGTTTTTTAAGCTGTCCACAGCCCATTCTATCCATCTAATGTGTTGTTTTTAGCATGGATGTAAGTCATATTTAATCACACATGAGAAAAACCTTAGAATGAAGCTAGTGTATGTTCTTAGGCAAGATCTTACTTTCCCAAAAGTGCATTTCACAAACTGTGATTCATTGTTGCCTTTGGCTGCCTGCCAAAATACATGCTTTCTTAGATTCTTTTATTCAAAACAAAAGAAAGCAGTTTCCTCACAAAACAAAACAAAACACACACCTATCTGATACTTAGAAGAAACAGAGCAGAAAAGGATGATGGTTAATAAACCCTCCTTCAGAGGGTATATGGATCTGACCTTTCAGCTATTTAAAACCAAAGATAAACAGTTAACATTAAAATCATTATGAGCCCTGAAATTTTTGAGTCTTCTTAAAATGTAAGATACATTAATTTTATTTCTATGAATGTCTGATTTAGCTTACAAATCATTAAAATAATAAATTCTAATACCCTGGCTTTATCACAGATAGTTAAACACTTAACATTTCTTTCAACATTTACAGCTTGGGGATTTCTTATCACTGGCAGGTCCAAGGAAGTGAAGCTCCCTTAGTGGCCCAGGTATGGAGGCCACAGTGAATTAGGCTGTTGGAAGTGTGCTGATATTTCAAATAAAAAAAGATGGCTTTTTTTTCCTGCTACAAAACTTCTAATAATTCAATAATAATGCAGGGAATTTCTTAATATCAGTGATAGCTTTTTTATTTTCTTTTGTAATTAACTCAGATATACATAACGTTTTTGTAACAAAACACAAAACACCTTGTCCATGCTCTTTGAGGCAAAACAAAACAAAACATAAGACAAACAGAAAAAGAGCCCTCAATTGTAAACTTTTTTTTCTAAGTCTTTAGTTACCAGAACAGTTGGCTATAGCACTAGAGTTCAGAACACAGCAACAGTGTTGCAGTGCGTGGGGGAAACACACACACACACACACACACACACACACACACACACACACACAAGCAGATATCAGTTGGGCACAAACTGGTACATTCTATCTATCTTCTGTCAGTTTTTGGAGCCCATTTGAATAAAAATGTGTCTAGAATTTTATCTGAACCTTGATTTCACTTTTATTATTCAATAAGGCATTCAAACCTTCCACACATCTTCTTTCTCTTAAATTATTTTGTATTTTCTCTTTCCATCTCATTGTTATTGGGGGGACATTTAATATGGACCTTTGTTAAATAACTCATAGGTATACCATTTAAATGATATACTCATTTTTTTATTCTTTCTCAAAAACAAAAACAAAATAAAACAAAACCCACCTTTCTTTCAAAAGTCACTAAACATAAATAACAGTTAAGTTCTCAAAAATACCAATGTTAAATGCCATTCTTTTTAAACTCTGAGAGTGCCACTGGCTGTCAGTGTAGACATCTAAAGGCTGAACCACTTGATTTATGTCCTGCAACCCTGCAGATGCCTATTCCATATCATGTCTGCACGCCATTGCTGTAAAGCATTCTACCTACACAATCTTCAGGCTGCCAAGGTCTTCTTTGTTCACACTACATCTCTGACTTTGGGCAACTTATATTCTCTTCTCTCTTTTATATGGCATTACTATTACAAGGGATAATCTTTTAATTTCCCACATTCTATATCCAAACTACCATGATATCCTCAGAATTCCTGAAGTATTTAGTGTCTGATGATTTGGTCCCATAAATACTACCTTACATGTATATTAGAATTGTGAGGTAGGAATATATTATGTTCTATTTTGTTAAATAAAGTAAAATTCAGAATAAGCAACTTTAAGATAAGTAAATGTGTCTCCAAAGAAAAGTTGAGGTTGCTGTTGAGAACTTATTTTGATTACTGAAATCTCCAAAGTAGACTTTAAAAATAGAAGTGAAGCAGGACATCTGGGTGGCTCAATTAGTTGAGCATCAGGATATGGTAATGCAGCAACCCTCAAATCCTTGCATGCATAGTTAAAACATCTCATTTGGCCTCATTCCTGAACTTCTGATCCAGCATGTTTGGAATGAAGGCCCCCAAATCTGCATTTCTAGAAAATTTCCAAGTGATGCTGATATTGTTGCCCAGGGGCCACATACTTCATGAACCTCTGGTCTAGCTGAGTAGAGATGTTGTAAGGAAAAAAATATCATTTTCCATAAATTCCAAGGGGAGCTCACAGACATAAAGAACAAAAAGGTGCACATTGACATTGGATAATAGAAAACAATTTGCAAAATATTTCATTTTTTTGTCTGCCGGTTGCTTAGCTAATTTTAAGACAAATGATATGAGGTGGGGTAAAAGATAGCATAGGTAGATGCAATTAGAATATAGTATGCATGAAACACCCTTTAAGGAAGTATAAAGATGATGTAGGAGAAACTAAAATGATACTCAGATAAACAGAAGATTTTGTTGATAGTATGATTTTCAACAATGTTATACATTAATTATATGTCAATAAAACTGGGGAAAAAGTAATCACCAAAATTACTTTTACTTCTCTTCTATCTTCCAAGTGTACTTTGGAGTTTCCACCAATCAAAATAAGTTCTTAGTAACAAACTCAACTTATTTCCTCTGGAAATCCAATTACTTAACTTAAACATATTTACTCTGTATTTACACCTTAATTATTCAAAAAAAGAACATAATATTTTCCTACCAAACAATTCTAGAAGAAAATACTTTTCCAGTTAAAAAATATGCAAGATACTATCCTAGATGTAATTACTTTTAAAAGCTGAATTCTACACATTTTTCGATGTTTTAATATGTTTTATGACATACAGTGAACTGCTTTTTATTTTTATCATATTGTGATTACATATAATGATTTTAGTAGAATATGAGTTTACAGTATTTTTTTTACAAAGCATATATATTTACAAAAAATCAAGGCAAGCATTTTTGCTGAACTTTTGTATGTTTATATTAATAATGGAATTTTAAACTTCAGGAGACAGGAAGAGAGCAAATCCCTGGAGTCGAAGTTTTATCAAGAATAAGAGAAAAAGTTTTGCTTGAAAATCAATAATACAGTTTAGGAAACACATTTTGCATTCAATGAATTAATGGTTATTAGATTAGGCATTTAAAATACAAGATGAAATTCAGGATCTACTTAACATAGCCCCATATGGAATCTTGCATAGGATATCTTTTCTGGATGTCATGAATAAATATGTAAATTACATGTGTCATCTAAAGGACATATAACATTTCCACTTTATGACTACACTACAACTTTCTGAAGGAAAGAACCCCTTCTCGTCTCAGCAAAGAGGTAAAGGATATGTGAGCTTGATGGAAAATCACAGGAGCATTTACAATTCTCAGGTATGTAGATGATGGGGTAACCCATACAGAATGGAGACATTGAGGAAAATGTAAAAAGAAATGGAAATCTGGCCAATCAGGTTTAAATCAGAAAGTGAGTTTGTTGCCCTGCATAATTAAATGGGACATGCGGCTACAAATATGATTCAATGTAACAATTCCTGAAAGGCAAAAACAACAATGTTGGAGAATCTGCTGAGAAGATAAAAATTTCTAACACATAAAAAATATAAATGAATATTTTGCTGCACAATTCAAATAGTTTAATACTATTCATACATCGTTTTTAAGCAACAAAATGGAACAAAAGGATTATTTGTGTTCCTGATAACTACCTAAAGTTTTTAACAAGATTTATATCTTTTCATAACTTTTGTGTTTTAATTTGAGCCACTGTTATCCATGGCAGGTGCTACAGGAAAAGTTTTAAAAATGGATAGGTTCATACTTATACAAAAATAAAACAAATACCAGTAAAAGATTTCATTAGTGAATGAGGGTACTGGCAAGATATTGCATGTGGTTCAGAAGAAGAATTATAGATATCATAAATATGAGGACAGATAAAAAATGGTGAAATTAATTTACAAATAAATACAAAATGGGTCTGAGTACAGAGCAATAGTCAATAACATTCCTTAGAAATGTAGCTGATTAGTGTTTTATGAAAAAGAATAATTTATATTATTAAAATTTACTAAGATTCAAGAATTGCAAAACAGCTCAAAGATATTACAATGCAATGATGATCCAATGCAAAGAAAAAGAAGGAAGGAATGAAGGAAAGAAAGAAAAGAAAAGAAGGAAGGAAGAAAGGAGTTTAAAATATAAAATAAAAAGAAAAATTATCATTTGACAATTTCTCAAAATTCTTGACTCAGGTGTAATGAAGATTGGATAAATAGAAGAAATGGTGCTTGTTAAAGACCTTGTTAATGAATTAGGCTAGTGTTTCTTCATTTGTTTGTTGGCTTTTGTTTTATTTTGTTTTTGTGGAGTCCAATGCCGGGCTTGAAACAATGACTCTGAGACCAAGAACTGAGCTGAAATCACATGTCAGACACTTAACTGACTGAGCTACCCAGGCGCCTTGCTGGGTATTTTTATACACATCATTCAGTTCAATAAGATAAGAAAGTTCATTCTGTACATTGGATAAACTAATACTCAGACAATTAATTAAGAATCAAAAAACTAGTAAATGAGTACGATTAAATTATATTTGGGATTGATTGTTCACATTCTATGGCTTTCCTCATTACCTATCACAATATACTTTATGAAAAATTCCATCTTATTGAGATGCAGAGTGTAGTTCTTGATCTGGATAGGTGGATGAAGTAGATGATTTGGAATGGACTGACACTCCGTTCAGTCACACTGTGGTGTGATCAACTGTGGTTCCCTGATGTCAATGGAGGCATTCTGGTGACAGTCTCATGTGATCTTAAATATTTTGATAGATGCATATGACAGTAAGAGAAAGGGAAATTAAGAAAATACAATAGAAAATTATCCTCATCTGAGTCTTAAGTTGCCTACTTTATTTTGTTTAATTTAATTTTATTTTTTAAGTGTTATAAGATTCAGCATTTATACACCACACCCAGTGCTCCATGCAATACATGCCTTCCTTAATACCCACCACCAGCCTCACCCATACCCTCACCCCCTCCCTTCCAAACCTTCCATTTTGTTGTTGTTGTTGTTTTGTTTTGTTTTGTTTTTTGGAGTCAACATGGTTTGTCTTCCCCTCTGATTTATTTTTTAGAGTAATTGATTAAACATACAGAGAAATGGACAACTTCACTTATGGGAGCATATTTTTCCTCATGGGCTTCTCCGATGTTAGGGAAACCCAGGTCGTACATGCAATGCTATTTTTGCTAATTTACCTGGTAGCTCTACTGGGGAATCTTCTCATCATCACCCTTACCACCAAGGATCATCAGCTCCACACCCCTACGTACTTTTTCTTAAAGAACTTCTCTTTTCTAGATCTCTGCCTCATTTCCATCACTGTCCCCAAATCCATCATGAACTCTCTAATGAATCACAACACAATTCCATTACTTGGATGTGTTTCACAGGTGTTTTTCTTCTTTCTATTAGTCAGTACAGAAGTAGCACTACTCACAGTCATGTCCTATGATCGCTATGTTGCTGTCTGCCATCCTCTCAGATATGACATCATCATGGGCCACAGAGCCTGTATGCAGATGGTGACTACTTCATGGGTCAGTGGAGGTCTCAAAGCAATTCTTCATACAGTTTCTACCTTTTCCATTCCCATGTGTGGGCTTCCTGAAATTCATCAGTTCTTCTGTGATGTCCCACAACTGCTCTCTCTTGCCTGTTCATATAACATAGGGGAATTTGTAGTCACTGGGCTCCGTCTAGTGTTAGATTTTTGGCTGTTTTGTGTTTATTGATATTTATTACATTTATATATTTTCCACTGTTCTGAGAATGCCTTCCAAGGAAGGAATGCACAAAGCCATATCCACATGCCTGCCTCACCTCCTTGTTGTGACTCTGTTTCTCTCTTCTGGATTTTTTGCCTATTTACATCCCTTACCCAAATATCCATCACTTTTAGACTTGCTAGTTTCTGTATTCTACACTGTGGTGCCACCCACCATGAACCCCCTCATTTACAGTCTGAGAAATAAAGATATGAAAATGGCACCAAGAAAATTGATAGGGGACACATACAATTTATCAATATAAAGAGTTAATATCACAGATATCATGATTTATGCATTCACTGACATAATCATACAAACAATCCATTGCATAGTCGGGTAATAACATTGGATCTGTAGAGTACAAATTATCATTAAAAAAAATCTCATTGTGTTCATTAAAGTGATACTAAGAAGTATCCTCCTTGTCCAGACCAAGTGTATAGCAAAACCAGATTGGTTCTTCTAGGGATTGGAAAGATGCATGATTTTTATATCTGTCATACTAATGGGCATTCCTTTTCCTGTGAAAAGCATGTAGGGACATGAGAAATAAGCTTTGCTCTCCCAGAAAAACCAATTGTATGGTAACTCTTAGGAAAATCAATATGCAAAATGTCACATGAAAAAAATATGTATAATGTATTCTCAAACAAAAGAAAATAGACAAAGGTAGGTGATATCTGTACAGCATTGTGAATGTATTAAATACCACTAATTGTACATGTTTAGTGTTTAATTTTAAGTTATGTTGATTTCATCTCACAAGGAAAAAAAGGAGAAAAAAGTACTTTGTTATCCAACTGCTTCCCCTCTTCTAACTCAAGCCTATTATATGGCATTTTCTGACATCAATTGTGTCCTTGAAATCTAGTGTAAGAAAAAGATATAAAAAATGTAACTTTGTTGTAGAGAGATACATATGCTTATAATAATATTTTTCAAGTCTTTATTTAAATTCCAGTTACTTTATATATAATGTAATATTAGTTGCATGTGTAGAATTTAGTGACTCAACACTTATATACAATAAACTGTGCTTATTTTAAATGCCCTCCTTAATTTCTATCCCAATTTAACCCATTTCCCCCATCCACATCCCGTATGGGGAAGAAAAGAGAAGAAAGCCAGTAATGCATTCCTTAGCTATAATGGCATAAAGTAATATTAAGACAATCTTCAACAGAAAAAAAAAATTGATAAACACTTAGCCAGAATTTCCAAAATGAAAAGAAAAAAGACCCCCCAAAACAAACAAACAAACAAACAAACAAAAGGGGAGAGAAGTAACAACCAATAAACTATTGCAGGAGAATATTTTGAAAAATTATATGCCAAAAAATCAAACAGTCTGGGAAAAAATGGATAAATTCCTAGAAACATATACACTAACACAACTGAAAAAGGGAAGAAACAGAGAAAGTGATTGGGAAAATACCAGCAAAGGTATTAAATTAGTAATAAACTAAAATCTCTCAACAAACAAAATCCAGGGACAGAGGGCCTCACAGGGGAATTCGACCAAATATTTAAAGAAGTTAATACCTATTCTTATCAAACTATTCAAAAAATATATAAATGTAAGGGAAACTTCCAAATTCATTTGATGAGGCCAGCAGTACCTTGATTCCTAAATGAGACAATGGTCCCATCAATAAAGAGGAGTACAGGACGATATCCTTGATGGACATGGTTGCAAAAATCCTCAACAAAATACTAACAATTCCAGCAGTATATTAAAAGAATCATTCCCCATGACCAAGTGGGATTTATTCCTGAGCTACAAGTGTTGCTCCATATTCAAAAATCAGAATGTGATATACCACATTAGTAGAAAGGATAAAAAACTTATGATCCTTTCAACATATGCAGAAAAAAAAAAGAAAAAGTACAACATCAATTCATTATAAAAACTCTCAGCAAATTTGGGATAAATGACACAAACCTGAAAATAATAAAGACCATGGATGAAAAACCTCACAGCTATTAAATTCTCAGTGGAGAAAATCTGAGAGGTTTTCCTCTAGGTTCAGGAAAAATACAGTAATTCCACTCTCATGACTGTTATTTAATATATTGTTGATAGTCCCAGCACAGCAATCAGACAACAGAAAGAAATAAAATCATGCAAATTAATAAGAAAAAAGTCAAACTTGCACTGTTTGCAGATAACATGATACTCTATATATAAAACCTGAAAGACATAACCAAAGAATTTTTAGAACTGTACACAAATGCAGTAAATTCACAGATTACAAAATCAGCATACAGAAATCTGTTGCTTTTCTATACACTAATAATGAAGAAGCAGAGATATAAATCAAGGAATCAGTCCCATTTAAAATTGCACCAAAAACCATAAGAACCTAGGACTAAACCCAATCAAAGAGGCAAAAGATTTGTACTGTGAAAACTATAAAATACATATACAAGTATGCAGTGGAATATTACTCATAAAAAAGAATGAAATTTTCCCATTTGCAACAATATAGACAGTTATAGAATATTATGCTAAATGAAAAGTCAGATACAGACAAATATCACATGAGTTTACTCATACATGAAATTAAAGAAACAGAACAGATGACCATCTTTTAAAAAAAGAGAGGGTAATCAAAAAAGAGAGTCAACTATGGAAAATAAACTGAGGGTTTAACAGTGGGCAGATGTGCAGGGGAATGGGTTAAACAGGTGATGGTGTTAAGGAGGGCAATTGCAGTGGTGAGCCCCGGGTGTTGTATGTATGTTAAGTGATGAATCACTAAATTAGTTGCAGTTGTACAATTTAGTTATTTTAAAAAGTTATGTATAGCACCCAGTGCTAATCAAAAGGGTACTCCCTAATCCCCATCACCTATTTAACCCATATTATACCAATCTCCCCTCTGGTAACCACCAGTATATTATCTATGGTAAAGAATCTCTTCCTTGGTTTGCCTTTATCTCTCTCTCTCTCTCTCTCTCTCTCTATCTCTATCTCTATCTCCATCCCTCTCTCTCTGCCTCTATTTTCCTTTGTTTTTAATTTAAATATATATATTTTATACTTAAGAGTACATATATAGTATATATCTTCTTTATCCCTTCATCCTTTAATGGACATTGCATTCCCATGAACCGTGAAAGAGGGTTCCCCTTTCTCACATCCTCTCCAACAGTTGTTGTTTCTTGTCTTCTTAATTTTGGCCATTCTAACTGGTGTAAGGTGGTATCTCAGTGTGGTTTTGATTTGAATTTCCCTGATGGCTAACGATGATGAACATTTTTTTTTTCTTTTTAAAATGCATCTCCAAAGGCAAAGGAAACAAAAGTGACAAGAAACTTTTGGGACTTTATAAAGATTAAAAAACTTCTGCACAACCAAGGAAACATTCAACAAAATAAAGAGGGATGGGGCTCAGTGGGTTAAAGCCACTGCCCTGGGTTCAGGTCATGATCCCAGGGTCCTGGGATCAAGCCCCACATTGGGTTCTCTGCTCTGTGGAGAGCTTGCTTCCTGCTCTCTCTCTGCCAGCTTCTCTGCCTATTTGTGATCTCTGTCTGTCAAATAAATAAATAAAATCTTAACAAATAACACACAAAAAAGAAACCCACTGAATGGGAGAAGATATTCGCAAATGACAGTACAAAGGGCTGATATTTAATAGCTTTTGGTTTCATTAACCTGTTCTACTTTGTGTTTTTAGTTTCAATATAGGTTAATTCTGCTGTAACTGTTATTTCTCATTTTCTGATGGCTTTACGCTTTGTTTTTATTTTCCCATAAGCCTTTCTTTATGTTATGTTACTCTCCCTACAGTACTTCATTAGTTTTTTTATGTAGTGTTCCAAGATTCATTGTTTGCGTATAACACCCTGTGCTCCATGCAATCTGTGCCCTGCTTAATACCCCAAAACGGTCTCTCCTATCCCCTACCCCCCACCCCTATGCCTTTTATGTGTAATATTAGGTTGTTTTTTTAGATATCTCTTTTTTCTTGAGATAGATCTGTATCTTTTAAAAAATTTTTTAATATGTTGTGTTTATCACCGTACAATACATCATTAGTTTTTGATGCAGTGTTCCAAGATTCATTATTTATGTACAATACCTCTATGCATTTGAGGTCTCTCCATTTTTTTTTCATGACTGACTTCCTGTTTCATAGTGATGTGGTCAGAATATATGCATGCTATGTTATCTATCTTTCTGTACTTTTTGAGTCCTGATTTGTGACCTAGTAAAAGATGTCTTCTAGAGTATATCCATGTGCACTTGAAAAGATTGTTTATTCTGTTGCTTTAAGGCAGAATGTTCTGAATATATATTTTAAATACATCAGGCCCAGTGTGTCGCTAAAAGACTTTGTTTCATTGTTAATTTTCTACTCAGGAATCTATATTGATCTAAGTCGTGTATCAAGGACCCTATTAGTAGTGTATAATTATCAAGGAGTTCCTTTGTTTGATATTAATTGTTTTATTTTGTATTCTTCCATGTTGGGTGCATGTTTACATTTGTTAGATCTTGTTTAATTGTCCCTTTTGTATGGTATCATACTCTTCTTCAACTCCTATTACTGTCTTTGGTTCAAAATCTAGTTTGTCTCATGTAAGTTTTTTTTTTTATTTTTTCAATTTATTTATTTTCAGAAAAACAGTATTCATTATTTTTTCACCACACCCAGTGCTCCATGCAATCCGTGCCCTCTATAATACCCACAACCTGGTACCCCAACCTCCCATACCCCCACCACTTCAAAACCCTCGGATTGTTTTTCAGAGTCCATAGTCCCTCATGATTCACCTCACCTTTCAATTTAACCCAACTCCCTTCTCCTCTCTAACACCCCTTGTCCTCCATGATATTTGTTATGCTCCACAAATAAGTGAAACCATATGATAATTGACTCTCTCTGCTTGACTTATTTCACTCAGAATAATCTCTTCCATATAAGTATTTTTACTTAATCTTTCTTTTACTTCCACTTACCTGATAAATATTTCTTCTCTTTATTTTCAATCTGAGCATGTCTTTACATCTAAATTGAGCCTCTTACCTGCAGAATATTTATAGGTCTTGTTTTTGCTTTTGTTATTGTTTCAGATTTTTATTTAACATCAGCTAATTTAATATATAGTGTAATATTGAGTTCATGAATAGAACTTATCAATTCCTGTCTTGCATATAACACCCAGTGCTCATCAAATGTCCTCCTTAGTTCCCATCACCCATTTAGCCCATCACCCACTCATCTCTCCTCCAGGAACTCTCAGTTTGTTCTCTAGAGTTGAATCTCTTAGGGTTGCCTTCTTCTCTTTTTCCTCCCTTCCTCTGAGTTCATGTATATTCTTCCTTAAATTCCATAGTAAAATCATATGATATTTTTCTCTTTCTGACTTACTTATTTTGCTTAGCATAATACACTCTAACCCCAACCAAATCATTGCAAATGACAAATTTTTATTCTTTTTGATGAGTAGCAAATATTCTATCATATATAAATATATATATACTTATATAATTACATAAATATATAAATATATATAACATTTATAAAATTATATACTTATATATAAATAAACATGTGTTCATCATATCATATATATGCATCATATCACACATAATATGATGAGCCCATCTTTATTCATCCGTAGATGGGCATATGGACAATTGAGCTCTTTCCATAATTTGGCTAATATTGATAATGTTGGTATAAATATCAGGGTTTATGTGCCCCTTTGAATCAGTATATTTGTATCCTTGGATTAATACCTAATAATGCAATTGATGGTTCATACAGTAGTTCTATTTTTAACTTTTTAAGGACGTGTCATTTTTGTTTTGCAGAGTGGCTTATTTATTTCTTGGTGGTTTTATTTTTTTATCTCTCCTGGCACTCTATGATTTTGTTTGGAGAATTTTTTCCGTTTGCATTCAGAGTAATTATTGTTAGTTATGTATTTAATGTCATTTTATTACCTATTCATTCATTGTTTCTGGAGATTTTCTCAATTCCTTTCTTCTGTGTGCCACTTTTGGTCCTTCATTTCCACTCAAAGTGTCCCCTTTAATATTTCCTGCTAGACTTGCTTTTTTATTAATTTTAAAAGTATTTTTTAAAGACTTATCTATTTTAGAGAGAAAGAGGTGTCAGAGGGAGAGAGAGAATTCTCAAGCATACTTGCCACTGAATAGGGAGCCCAATACAGGGCTCAGTCCCAGGGCCTGTTCATGACCTGAGCCATAATCAACAGCTGGACACTCAATAAACCAATCCACCAAGGTGCCCCAAAGGGCCTGGTTTAATAGTCATAAACTCCTTTAAATTTTGTGTGTAACTATTTGTTTATCTTTCTATTCAAATGTGTGACTTGTTGGATAGAATATTCTTCGTGGCAGATTTTTCCCACTCAGCTCTTTGAATATATCATGCCACTCATTTTTGGCTTCCCATATTTCTGTTGAGAAACCTGCCAGTAGCCTCATGTGTCTTCCCTTGTAAGTTAAGGACTTGTTTGCCTTACTTTTTTTATGAATATTTGTTCTTCACTATATTTGCCAATTTGATTCCAATATTTCTTCATATTGGCCTGCTTTTGTTTATTTTGAGGGAATTCTCTGTGCCTCCTGGACCTAGATGCTTGTTTCCATCCCCAGATTAGGGAGGTTTTCAGTTATTATTTCTTTAAATAAATAAATTTTCAACCCACTTTTCTCTATCTCTGAAAGGACTTCTATAATATAAATTTTATTATATTTTAGGGGTCACTGACTTCCCCAAGTCTATTCTTGAATTCCATAAATCTTTCTCTTTTTTGTTCAGATTTGTCATTTTTCATTATTTTTCCTTCTATATCATTTATTGGTTCCCCTGCTTCTTCCAGCCTTGTGTTCATTGCGTTATGTCTGTTTCTAATTTCAGTTATTGTATTTTTATTTCTGATTGATTCTTTAAGTGGTTTCTTTGAAGTTTTCTGTTCTTTTCTAAGCCTAGCTAATATCCTTATAATCACTGCTTTAAATTCTCCATTAGACATATTATTTATATCTTCCATTCATAGATATTTGGCCATGGCTTAATCTTGTTCTTTCAATCAAGATGAATTCCTCCTTCTTTGCATTTTGTCTATGTCTCTGACTTCTTCACATTAGAATTACCTATTATATATTCTGCTCTTCAGACTAATGGATTTATGAAGAAAATGTCATGTAGTGGTCAGGCCATGTGTTTCAGAAAGTATCACTGGTTTCTGTTGCTGTGTTTTGGTTGCTTCACCCCAAAACATGTCTCCACCCTTCCTATGTGCTTCATTGTATCTTGTTCTATTCCTTTAGTTGTAGAGTTCTGTCAGTCTTCAGATTGATTTTTGGTATATTTAGAATGATTTCAGACTTATCTAGTTGTGTTCGTGGGATACAGATGAGCCCAGGGTACTCCTACTTTGCTGCCATTTTTGCCAACAGAACTAGAACTTTTTGCCCAACCTCTGAGCACTGAAGTACCTCTGTACGTGACATCATGAAGTCTGAATGTTATCAAGAAATGTCACATACCACTATAATCCCTTATCTGATTAAACACTTTAAAAGTGCCTGGGCCAGCTAGAAATTGAGTAACTGAAATTTGAACAAGTGTCTGATTTCTCCCCAGGTAGAAAGCCCCCTGAATAAAGCTCATATTATTTCCAATCTAAACTAAAATCTAAGCATTGACCTTCTGAAAGACAAACAGTGGAACTTGGGTTTGGGTAACATATTTGACAAGAGAGCCATGAGAGTTAGAACTCTCATCCTTTGACAAATGAAATCACCCCTACAGCACACCGGGGCTTACTCTTCACTTTCAGTCTAGTCATTTTGATGGTCATGGTAGATAAGGTCCTTGAGGTTATTTGGCTTTGGAATGAATACTGCTGGTGTCAGCCCTGAAACTGTCAATACTGTTTTTATCATGAAAAAAATCACTGCTGATTACAGACTAGCAACAATTGCCTGTTTCACTTTTCAAATGGAGTAGGAACAAAGGAGCATTTGTGGAATGTGATGAGCTCTTGGACCAGGTAAGTCCATTGGAGTGTTCACCAATGCAAGTTTCCCATTTGTGGCTTTTGGTTGAAACTAAAAGTGACTTTAAAAATAGTCCTTGCAGTTTGAATTTGGAGTATACTTGTTTTGGTGTATGTGTGGTTTATGTTTATTTTGTTGTATTAAATTTGTGTATAATGTGAAGCTATATTTTTGTCCTACTAAACAGTCCAGAAGACAATATTTTATTTTATTTTTTAAAGATTTTTTTTAAATTTATTGACAGATAGAGAATGCAAGTAGGCAGAGAGGCAAGCAGAGAGAGAGAGAGAGAGAGGAGGAAGCAGGCTCCCTGCTAAGCAGAGAGTCCAATGTGGGGCTCGATCCCAGGACCCGGGGATCATGACCTGATCCGAAGGCAGAGGCTTTAACCCACTGAGCCACCCAGGCTCCCCCACAGGACAATATTTTAGATAAATAGAAAGCGTATAAGAGTATAGCCAAAAGATCATGACTAAGAAATGATTTTTTTTTTTTTGTAGCATCACCTGGCCTAAATATATCCGTGAAGATTCTCCAAGCTTGGGAAGAACAAATCTAACAGATTCATCTAGTCAGAATTCTGTTTCTTTTGTGTTTTTCTTGAACTTTTGCCTTGAAAGATAGGAAATACTCTTTTTGTTCACAGAGAGTCCACTTGAGTGTATTTTGAACAGAAGGAGCAAAAAGCTAAAAAGCAATCAGAGAAAAAACTTCCTTGCAAGAAGGATGCACAGGAGACATAGATAAAGGGATGTTAGCAAAAACATTTGATTTTCCTCCAACTTTCCTGTCAATACCTCTGCTACTCTGCCTCCACTTCTCCCTCCTCCTGGTTCTGCACCACAAGGAGCATGGCTCATAGAACCACTCCTACATCACCTTTGGTTCTTTCAGGTGTCACTGGCACCTGCTTCTCATTTCATCACTATTGAGGAACAAAATGCATCTCAAGTTATTAGGTTGCCTCCTTATGAGATTTAAAATGAAACACTTCTAAATTATTACAAAGGAACCCAGGGTCTCTCCTGGACTTAAACCAACTACTTCATATTTCTCTACAGGTGCCCCAAGAAAAATTAACAGTGAGGAACAAATTGATTGATGTTTAATGGACACAAACACACATATTTGGTATTAAAGCTAGTTTAAGTTTGTTGGTATAATTAAAACAAACATGTAGTTAGAGTTATCCACAATAAATATAAAATTTTTATACTACCAAGGTTAATTGAAGGTCAAATAAACTCATATTTCTGTTGTAATTTGTCATTAACGATGACTTAAATTATAGTTAATTTTTTCTCTCTCACAAAGTTCTTTTGGTTTAAGGGAACTATCAAAATCTTTGATAACCTAAAACTTTGAACTTTTGCTAATTTAAATGACAAACTGGATTGAATTTATTATATAGATAAGTATTTTCCAAATAAGATATAATAATGAAATGTTAATTACTAGGCATAAGGTTTCTGCATTTGATTCATACTGCAGATAAGTAAAACATAAGCAAAACATTGGTCTGTTGGAAAACATGCTTTGTGATATATTGAACTATTGCACTATAAGAAATGCATGTTCCTAAAAATTATAAAATGTATTCATAAATCTGTCATCTAAAGAGTCCTGGTGTGATAGATAGTTCACAATTTATGTACTACATTTTCACTGGAGACTAGGCTTCTTAATTTAAAATTATGCTGAATTTAATAAAGCCAGGTGAAAATTTTAAAGAAAGCAACACTGTATGTGGGAGATGTATAAAAAAGTTAAAACTGACAAATATCTATCTACCTATCTATCTGTATTGATCTACCTATCTATCTAGATATATGTGATCTATATGTAATATTAACATATTATATCAAATATTAAGAACTATGGTATATATTAAATTTATTACTAAACATACTAAGTATTATTATAAACCTATAAATATTATATACAAATATCTAAAATGTTGATGTGCATTATATATAATGGAATATTACTCAACTATCAAAAAGAATGAATTATTGCCATTTGCAATGACAAGGAAGGGATAGAAGGTATTATGTTAAGCGAAATAAGTCAGTCAGAGAATGACAAATACCACATATGTGGAATTTAAGAAACAAAACAAATGAACATATGGGAATGGAAGAAAAAGTAAAATAAGATAAAAATTGAGAGGGAGGTAAACCATAAGAAATGCTGAACTCTAGGAAACAAACTGAGGGTTGCTAGAAGAGAGGTGGGTTGAGGAAAGTATAATTGGATGATGGGGATTAAGGAAGGCACTTGATATAGTGAGCACTGGATATTGTATTCAAATGTTGAATCACTAAATTCTACCTCTCAAATAAAAAATAAATTAAAAAATAACTGATAATACATTTCAGTTGACATAAAATAATTTTGCCCTAAAACAAGACTGCCTGTTTAGAGAGAAAAGACTTAGGACAAAATCTGAATGAAAAGAAAGTTGTAGAAAGAAGGAAAGCTTTAGAAAAGATTTTTAGGTATGGCCAGGACTCAGACTAAACAAAGTACACTGATACAAGATTAAAATTCTGCTTTATTGAGTTTTGGCTTTATTTGCTCTTCTTTTACCAGCGCATTTAGGTGTAATACTAGCTTCTGTATTTGATACTTTTCTTGTTTCTTGAAAAAGGCATGTATTGCTATACACTTCCCTCTTAGGACTGCCTGCCCTGGATCCCAAAGGTTCTGAACTATTGTGTTTTCATTTTTAATTATTTACATGATTTCTTTCTAATTATTCTTTAATTTCCTGGTTGACCCATTCAGTCTTTAGTAGAATGCTTTATTTTTTAAAAATATTTTATTTATTTATTTGACAGAGATAGATCACAAGTAGGCGGGGTGGAGGAGAAGCAGGATCCCCGATGAAAAGATAGCCTAATGTGGGGCTTGATCCCAGGAACCTGAGATCATGACCTGAGCCAAAGGTAGAGACTTAACCCACTGAACCGCCCAGCAGCCTTTAGTAGAATACTTTAACCTTCAAAGTATTTGAGTTCCTTCCAAATTTCCTCTTGTGATTGAGTTCAAGTTTCAAAGCATTGTGGTCTGAAAATAGAAAAGGAATAATCCCAGAATTTTGTATCCATTTTAGATCTGATTTGTGATCCATTATGTGATCAATTTTCTAGAATGTTCCATATGTACTTGAGAAGAATGTGTTTTCTGTTGCTTTAGCATCAGATGCTCTCTATATAGCTATGAAGTCCATCTTACCCAGTTTGTCATTCATATTCCTTGTTTTCCTTGTTGATCTTCTGCTTAGATGATCAGTCTATTTCTGTGAGTAGAGTATTAAAGTCTCCTACTACTATTGTATTACTATTAATGTGTTGTTTGAATTTTGTTATTAATTGGCTTATATAATTGAATGCTCTCAAGGTAGGGGCATGAATATTTACAATTGTTAGTTAGATCAAGTCACTGGAAAGACCTTTTAAATATGATATAGCATTGCTCTTCATCTCTTATTACAGAATTTTTTCTAAAATCTAATTTCTCTGGCATAAAGATTGCTATCTCAACACTTGAATGTCCATTAGCACAATGAATTGTTCTCCACCCCATAACTTTGAATCTGGAGGTGCCTTTGGGTCTAAAATGAATTTCTTGTAGCATATCATTCGTTCCTTTTTTTTTTTTAATCAAATTTGATACCTTGCATCTTTTGATTGGAGCATTAACCCATTTACATTCAGAATAATGATTAAACATGTGAATTTAATGCCATTGTTTAACCTCTAAAGCCACTGTTTCTTTCTTTTTTACATTTTTCTTTTTGCTTTATTATTTTATTTTATTTTATTTCTTTTACGTGTATGTATTGCATGGAACACTGGATGTGATGCATAAACAATGAATTTTGTAACACTGTAAAGTCACTCTCTGTAGTTGGCCTCTGTTTCTTACTTGCATATGTTCCGTTTAGAAACTCTTTGTTTACAGGATCCTTTTAATATTTCATATAGGGCTGATTTAGTGATCAGAGATTATTTCAGATTCTATTTGTACTGGAAGCTCTTTATCTCTCCTTCTATTCTGAATGAAAGTATTGCTGGATAAAATACTCTTGGCTGCATGTCTTTCTAATTAATTATACCCTGAATATATCATGCCAGGTCTGTCTGGCCTTTCAGGTCTCTGTGGATTGATATGCTGCCAGACTAATGTTTCTACATCTGTAGGTTAAGGACTGCTTGTCTCAAACAGCTTTCAGGGTTTTCTTTTTATATGTGAAATTTGCAAGCTTTACAATTACATGCTTGTTAATCTATTTTTATTGATTTTGAAGGGGGTTCTCTTTACCTCTTGGAATTCAATGCTTGTTTCCTTTAACAGATTATGTAAGCACTCAGCTCTACTTTATTCAAATAGACCTTCTGCCAGGCTGTCTTTCCTCATCTTCCAGAACCTCTATTATTCAAACATTATTGTGCTTTATGATAACACTTTTTTTTCCCTCAAAGCCTTTCCTCAAAATGATACAGTAGATGTTTCTTTTTTTTTCCCTCTTTTTCTAAGCTTCTGTACTTTCCATCATTTTGTCCTCTATATCACTGATTTTCTTTTCTCCCTTGTATACCTCAGCAGTTAGAATATGGATGCAAAAATTCTCAAGATATTAGCCAATAGTATCTAACAAAGCATAATAAGTATCATTCACGAAAACCAGTTGGGATTTATTCCTGGGTTGCAAGGGTAGTTCAACATTCTCAAATCAATAAATGTGATACATCACATTAGTACAAGAAAGGACAAGAAACATATGATTCTCTTAATTGATGCAGAGAAAGCATTTGACAAAATATAACATACTTTCTTGAATGAAACTCTCCACAGTGTAGGGATAGAGAGGAAATACCTTAGCATCATAAAAGCCAACAGTGAAAAATCCACAAAGAATACCATTTTTAAGAAGATTTTATTTATTTATTTGACAGACAGAGATAACAGGTAGGCAAAGAAGCAGGCAGAAAAAGAGAAGGAAGCAGGCTTCCTGCTGAGCAGAGAGCCCAATGCGGGGCTCTATCCCAGGACCTGGGGATCATGACCTGAGTCGAAGGCAGGGGCCCTAACCCACTGAGCCACAGAGGTGCCACAGGATGTCATTCTTAATGGGGAAATAATGAGACCTTTTCCCCTAATGTCAGGAATATGACAGAGATACCCAAACTTGCACTGCTGTTCAACATGGAATTAGAAGTCTTAGCCTCAGCAGTCAGAAGAAATAAAATAAAATGCATTACAACTGGCAAAGAAGAAATCAGACCTTAACTCTTCACAGAAGGCATGATACTTTATGTGAAAAATACTAAATTAGTAGAACTTATACATGGAAGAATATAAAATAAGGGCACAGAAATCACTTGCATTTCTATACACATATAATGCTAGAGAAGAAAGAGAAATTAAGGAATAAATGCCACTTACAATTGAATCAAAACTCATAAGATACATAGGAATAGACATAACTAAAGAGGTAAAGGATCTGTACTCAAAAACCTGGAGAACGCATATGAAAGAATTTGAGGAAGACACAAAGAAATGGAAAAATATCCATGCCCATATACTAGAAGAATAAATACTGTTAAAATGTTCATGCTAGGGGTGCCTGGGTAGCTTGATGGGTTGAGCCTCTGCCATTTTCTCAGGTCATGATCCCAGAGTCTTGGGATTGATACCCATAGTGGGTTCTCTGCTAAGCAGAGAGCCTGCTTCTCCTTTCTCTGCCTGCCTCTCTACCTACTTGTGATCTCTATCTGTCACATATATATTTTTTTAATGTTCATGCTATGCAGAGAAATATGCACATTCAGGGCACTCCTTAACAAAATACCATAGACATTTTTCACAGACCTGGCAGCACAAATAATCCAAAGACAGTATGGAACAAGAAAAGACCCAAATAGTGAGATGAATGTTGAACAAGTAAACCAAAGCTGGTGGCATCACAATGTGTGACTTCAAGTTATATTACAAAGCTGTAATCATCAAAACACAAATATGAAACACCGATTGATTTTTATTAGGCAAAACTGAATGTTACAAGTCACATCTCCAATTTTTACTTATTTATTTATTTTTTATGAAATGTGCGTTATTTTCTTTGCATGATAAACTAGGAATGTAAAAGCCTAGCCATTCCACTTTACTGAGAAGCTAGAATTTGTGTCCCTTCCTATTTAAATATGAGCTCATAAACATTAAGTCCAGAGCAATTTATCTTAATCTATAATATTTGGGAAATTTAGCACAGAGACTGACAGTTTTCATCAAAATATATTTCTACTGCTGTCAGAGATTTTGTACTTACAAACTGTTGCAACATGTTTATATATATATATATATATATATATATATATATATATATATATATATTTCTTTATTTGTTAATATTAAATATTTTATTGTATTGTATTTATTTACTCGAGAGAGATATTGAGAGAACACAGCAGGGAGAAGGACTGAAGGGGAGGGAGAGAGACAAGCAGACTCTTTGCTATGTGGAAAACCTGATTCTGGGCTAGATCCCAGGACTCTGAGATTGTGGCCCGAGCTAAAGTAGGATGCATAGCAAACTGATTCATGCAGGCACGCCTGATTATTTAAGTAGATGTAGAAAAAAAAATGACAAAGTACAACATCTATTATTGATAAAAACCCTCAACAAAGAAGATTTATACAGAACATGACTTGGCATAATTAATAGAAACCATCTATTAAAAGCTACAGCTAATATCATTCTCAATGGAGAAAACTGAGATATTTTTCTCTATAGTTAAGAATAATACACGGATATCCACTCTTACCACTATTATTTGGCATAATACTGGAAGTACTAGCCACAACTATTAGAAAACAAAAAGAAATAAAATAAAGGCATGCAAGTCATCCAGGAAGAAGCAAAATTTTCACTATTGGCAAATGAAATTTTATATCTATTCCACAAGTAGTTGGTGAAAAACTTCATCAAGCAATAACTAGAACTGAGGAAAAAAATCAGTAGAATCATAGGATGTAAAATCAGTGTGGAAAAATCTGTTTCATTTATATACACCAATGATGAAGCAGCAGAGAGAGAAATTAAGGAATAAATCTCATTTAAAATTGGACCCAAATCAATAAAATACGTATGAATGAATCAAACCAAATGTGAAACATCTGTACTCTGAAACTACAAAACACTGATGAAATTGAAGCTGAAACAAATAAATGAGAAGACATTCCATACTCATGTATGGCAAAAGCAAAGACTGTTAAAATGATTATAATATCCAAAGCAATTTACATATTTTTAATGCAATCCCTATCAAAATGCCAAGAGATTTTTTCACAGAGATAGAAAAAAAAACTCCTAACTTTTTTGGGGAACAAAAATACTTCCCTAAGATTCACTTTCCTTAACTGAAAAAATTGTTTATGATCTTATATAATATATTACTCTAATGATTAAATGTGATAATTCATACAAAGTGTTTATCACCATTTCCAGTGTAAAATAAATATGTATTAAGTTACTACCTTTTATTACTATTACGATGATCACCTGGGAATGCAGTTTTTAAAAAATATATATATTTTTTCAGCATAACAGTATTCATTTGTTTTTGCACCACATCCAGTGCTCTATGCAATCCGTGCCCTCTCTAATACCCACCCCCTAGTTCTCCCAACCTCTGAACTCCACCCCTTCAAAACCCTCAGGTTGTTTTTCAGAGTCCTTAGTCTCTCATGGTTCACGTCCCCTTCCAATTTCCCTCAACTCCCTTTTCCTCTCCATCTCCCCTTCTTCTCATGCTATTTGTTATGCTCAACAAATAATGGAAACCATATGATAATTGATACTCTCTGCTTGACTTATTAAACTCAGCAAATCTCTTCCAGTCCAGTTCATGTTGCTACAAAAGCTAGGTACTCATCCTTTCTGAGAGAGATATAATTCTCCATAGTGTATATGGACCACATCTTCCTTATCCATTCGTCAGTTAAAGGGCATCTTGGTTCTTTTCACAGTTTGGTGACCGTAGCCATTGCTGCTATAAACATTGGGGTACAGATGGCCCTTCTTTTCACTACATCTGTACGTTTGGTGTAAATACCCAGTAGTGCAATTGCAGGGTCATAGGGAAGCTCTATTTTTAATTTCTTGAGGAATCTCCACACTGTTCTCCAAAGTGGCTACACCAAATTACATTCCCACCAAGAGTGTAGGAGGGTTGCCCTTTCTCCACATCCTCTCCAACACATGTCGTTTCATATCTTGCTAATTTTGGCCCTTCTAACTGGTGTAAGGTGATATCTCAATGTAGTTTTGATTTGAATCTCCCTGATGGCTAGTGATGATGAACATTTTTTCATGTGTCTGATAGTCATTTGTATGTATTCATTGGAGAAGTGTCTGTTCATATCTTCTACTCATTTTTTATATGATTGTCTGTTTTGTGCGTGTTGAGTTTGAGCTGTTTTTTTATAGATCCCGGATATCAACCTTTTGTCTGTACTGCCATTTGCAAATATCTTCTCCCATTCCGTGGGTTTCTTTTTTTTTTCTTTTTCTTTTTTTTTTTACTGTTTCCTTTGCTGTGCTGAAGCTTTTGATCTTGAGGAAGTCCCAAAACTTCATCTTTGCTTTTGTTTTCTTCGCCTTTGGAGACATACCTTGAAAGAAGTTGCTGTGACTGATATTGAAGAGGTTACTGCCTATGATCTCCTCTAGGGTTCTGATGGATTCCTGTCTCACGTTGAGGTCTTTTATCCATTTTGAGTTTATCTTTGTGTACAGTGTAAGAGAATGGTCGAGTTTCATTCTTCTACATATAGCTGTCCAGTTTTCCGAGCACCATTTAATAAACAGACTGTCTTTTTACCACTGTATATTTTTTTACTGTTTTGTAGAGGATTATTTGCCCATAGAGTTGAGGGTCCATATATGGGTTCTCTACTCTGTTCCACTGATCTCTCTGTCAGTTTTTATGCCAATACCATGATGTCTTGATGATCAAAGCTTTTTAGTAAAGCTTGAAATCAGGTAACGTAATGACCCAAGTTTTATTTTTGTTTTCAAGATTTCCTTAGCGATTTGGGGTCTCTTCTGATTCCATACGAATTTTTGGATTATTTTCTCCATCTCTTTGAAAAATACCCATGGAATTTTGATCAGAATGGCAATGAAACTATAGATTGCTCTAGGCAGTATAGACATTTTAACAGTGTTTATTCTTCCAATCCAAGAGCATGGAATGGTCTTCCATCTTTTTGTGTCTACTTTATTTTCTTTCATGAGTGTTCTTTAGTTCCTTGAGTACAGATCCTTTAACTCTTTGGTTAGGTTTATTCCCAGATATCTTATGGTACTTGTTGCTATAGTGAATGGAATTGATTCTCTAATTTCCCTTTCTGAATTTTCATTTATAGTGTGTAGGAAAGCCACTGATATCTGTACATTGACTTCATATCCTGCCAAGTTGCTGAATTGCTGTATGAGTTCTTGTAGTTTGGGGTTGGAGTCTTTTGGGTTTTCCATATAAAGAATCATGTCATCTGCAAAAAGAGAGAGTTTGACTTCTTCATTGTCAATTTGGATACCTTCTATTTCTCTTTGTTGTCTGATTGCAGTTGCTAGGAAATCTAATACTATGTTGAATAGAGTGGTGAGAGTGGGCATCCTTGTCATGTTCCTGATCTCAACGGGAAGGCTGCAAGCTTTTTCCCATTGAGGATGATATTTGCTTTGGGTCTTTCATAGATAGATCTTATGAAGTTCAGGAATGTCCCCTCTACTCCTATATTTTGAAGTGTTTTAATGAAGAATGGATGCTGGATTTTATCAAATGCTTTTTCTGAATTAATTGAGAGGACCATGTAGTTCTTCTCTCTTCTCTTAATGATTTCTTCTATTACATTGATTGATTTGCAAATGTTGAACCATCCTTGTAGCCCAGGGATGAATCCCACCTGGTAATGGTGGATAATATTTTTAATGTGATGTTGGATCCTGTTTGCTAGGATCTTGTTGATAATTTTAGCATCAATATTTATCTGTGATATTGGTCTGAAAATCTTCTTTTAGGTAGGGTCTTTGCCTGGTTTGGGGATCAGTGCAATGGTGGCTTCAGAGAAAAAGTCTGGAAGCTTTTCTTCAGCTTCAATTTTTTGAAACATCTTCAGAAGAATAGGTGTTATTTCTTCTTTGAACATTTGGCAGAATTCCCCAGGGAGTCTGTCAGGTCCTGGACTCTTGTTTTTTGGGAGGTTTTTGATCACTGCTCAATCTCGTTCCTAGATATCGGTCTATTCAGGTTTTCAATTTCTTCCTCGTCAAATTTGGGAGTTTATAGTTTTCCAGGAATGCATCCATTTCATGTAGGTTGCTTAACTTATTAGCATATAACTGTTGATAATAACTTCTGATGATTGTTTCTCCTTCTTGCTATTAGTTGTGATCTCTCCCTTTTCATTCATAATTTTATGAATTTGGGCTTTCTCTTTTTTCTTTTGGATTAGCGTGGCCAATGGTTTATTGATATTATTGACTCTTTCAAAAAAAAAACAGCTTCTAGTTTCATTGATACGTTCTACTGTATCTCTGCTTTCTACCTCATTGATCTCTGCTCTAATACTGATGATCTCCCTTCTGATGTGTTAAGTTGATTTGATTTGTTGTTGATTCTCCAGTTCTTTAAGGTGTAGAGATAGCTGGTGTAGTCTGGATTTTTTCATTTTTTTTTTTAGGGAGGCTTGGATGGCTATGTATTTTCCCCTTAGGACCACCTTTGCTGTATCCCATAGGTTTTGGACTGAAGTGTCTTCATTCTCAATGGTTTCCATGAATTCTTTCAGTTCTTCTTTGATCTCCTGGTTGATCCAAGCATTCTTAAGCAAGGTGGACTTTAGCTTCCTGGTGTTTGAATTCCTTCCAAAGATTTTCTTGTGATTGAGCTCCAGTTTCAAATCATTGTGATCAGAGAATATGCAGGGAATAATCTCAGTATTTTGGTATCAGTTGAATCCTAATTTGTGACCATGGTCTATTCTTGAGAAGGTTCCACGTGCACATGAGAAGAATGAGTATTCTGTTGTTTTAGTGTGAAATGTTCTGTATATATCTATGAGGTCCATCTGGTTCAATGTTTCACTCAATGCTCTTGTATCTTTATTGATTATCTGTCTATTTCTGAGAGATGCGTGTTAAGATCTCCTACTATTAAGGTATTTATATCAATATGATTCTTTATCTTGATTAACAGTTTTCTTATGTAATTGGCTACTCCCATATTGGGGACATAAATATTTACAATTGTTAGATCATCTTGGTGGATAATCACTTTAAGGATTATGTAGTGTCCTTCTGCATCTCTGACTACAGTCTTTAGTTTAAAATCTAAATTATCTGATATGAGAATTGCTACCCCAGCTTTCTTTTGAGGTCCATTGGCATTAAAGATGCTTTTCCATCCCTTCACTTTCAGTCTGGGTGTATCGTTAGGTTCAAAATGGGTATCTTGTAGACAACATATGGATGGGTCCTGTCGTTTTATCCCATATGCCACCTTGTGCCATTATATGGGCATATTTAAGCCATTCACATTGAGAGTGATTATTGATAGGCACGTTTTTATTGACATTGTGTTAACTTTGAAGTTTTCTTTCTGTAGATTGTCTCTATAATTCTGTTCAATGCTATTCTTAGGATTTGTCCTCTTTTATAGAACCCCCTTAATATTTCCTGTCATGTCGGCTTGGTGGTTGCATAGTCTTTTAAGCCTTGCTGGTCTAGGAAACTATCTCTCCATCCATTTTGAATGTCAGTCTTGCTGGATAAAGTATTCTTGGCTGCATGTTCTTGTCATTCAGTGACCTGAATATATCTTTACAGTCCTTTCTGGCTTGCCAGGTCTCTGTGGACAGGTCTGACGTTATTCTGATGGGCTTTCCTCTGTAAGTAAGGAGCCTTTTTGTTTTAGAGGCTTTCAAGAGATTATATCTACAATTATGATTACTTAATTTGACTATCAGGTTCCTTGAATTTTTTTTTTTTTTTTGGAATCTGTAATCTTGGTTGGAGACTGTTCAGCCTCTAGTACATGAATGCTGGTTCCATTCAGGAGACTGGGAAAATTTTCATGAAGAACTTATTCCACTATATCTTCTCGACTTCTTTCTTTCTCCTCCCCTTCAGGGATTCCAATAATTCTTTTTTTTTTTAATTAAATTTAATAATTTTCAGCCTAACAGTATTCATTATTTTTTTTCACCACACCCAGTACTCCATGCTATTCGTGCCCTCTATAATAACCCCCACATGGTACCCCAACATCCCACCCCCCGCCACTTCTGACATTGGAACATTTCATGGCATCATTTATTTCTCTTATTCTGTTTTCGTGGTTTCTAAGCTGTTTGTTCCAGTCTTCCTCCTGATCCTTTCTCTCTATCTGTTTGTCCTCCAGATCACTAATTCTATCATCTGTCTCCATTACCCTAGCTTTGAGAAAATTCAGATTAGATTGGGACTCATTGAAAGTATTGTGAACCTCATCCCTGTTGGCTTTCAGCTCAGCCCTGACATTGTGAACATTATCTCTGGTGGCTTTCAGTTCGGCCCTAATCAATTCTGTTTGGTTATCCATGGCTTCTCCAACCTATCAATTGCTTGGATAATTGTTAGCCTGAATTCTCTTTCCGACATACAGTCTATGTTGATAGCCATTAGCTCTGTTGCAGATGCCCCATTCTCTGTATTTTTCTTATGTTGGGCATTCTTCCTCCTAGTCATTTTGGTGAGAGATGACTGAACGAATGTAGCTGGATGTATCGACTGTGGTGCAGTCAAGGTGCACCCTGGAACCCTTCTGAGCAATCAGGATTCCTCACCCAAATGAGAGAAAAAAGAAAAGAAAAAGAAAAAAATAGAGAAAGGGAGAGACAGGAACAAAAGGGAAGATAAAAGTGAAGGTTCAGACCATATGTGCCCCAAGGTAAGATTTATGAAGTATACAAAAACACATAAACAAAAAGACTGATAAAAGTATATTACGATTTATTGAAGAGGCTGTCTTTTTTCCATTGGACATTCTTTCCTGCTTTGTCGAAGATGAGTTGACCATAGATTTGAGGGTCTATTTCTGGGCTCTCTATTCTGTTCCATTGATCTATGTGTCTGTTTTTGTGCCAGTACCATGCTGTCTTGATGATGACAGCTTTGTAATAGAGCTTGAAGTCCGGAATTGTGATGCCACCAACGTTGGCTTTCTTTTTCAATATCCCTTTGGCTATTCGAGGTCTTTTCTGGTTCCATATAAATTTTAGCATTATTTGTTCCATTTCTTTGAAAAAGATGGATGGTACTTTGATAGGAATTGCATTAAATGTGTAGATTGCTTTAGGTAGCATAGACATTTTCACAATATTTATTCTTCCAATCCAGGAGCATGGAACATTTTTCCATTTCTTTGTGTCTTCCTCAATTTCTTTCATGAGTACTTTATAGTTTTCTGAGTATAGATTCTGTGTCTCTTTGGTTAGGTTTATTCCTAGGTATCTTATGGTTTTGGATGCAATTGTAAATGGGATTGACTCCTTAATATCTCTTTCTTCTGTCTTGCTGTTGGTGTAGAGAAATGCAACTGATTTCTGTGCATTGATTTTATATCCTGACACTTTACTGAATTCCTGTATAAGTTCTAGCAGTTTTGGAGTGGAGTCTTTTGGGTTTTCCACATATAGTATCATATCATCTGCGAAGAGTGATAATTTGACTTCTTCTTTGCCGATTTGGATGCCTTTAATTTCCTTTTGTTGTCTGATTGCTGAGGCTAGGACCTCTAGTACTATGTTGAATAGCAGTGGTGATAATGGACATCCCTGCCGTGTTCCTGACCTTAGTGGAAAAGCTTTCAGTTTTTCTCCATTGAGAATGATATTTGCGGTGGGTTTTTCATAGATGGCTTTGATGATATTGAGGTATGTGCCCTCTATCCCTACACTTTGAAGAGTTTTGATCAGGAAGGGATGCTGTACTTTGTCAAATGCTTTTTCAGCATCTATTGAAAGTATCATATGGTTCTTGTTCTTTCTTTTATTGATGTGTTCTATCACATTGACTGATTTGCGGATGTTGAACCAACCTTGCAGCCCTGGAATAAATCCCACTTGGTCGTGGTGAATAATCTTTTTAATGTACTGTTGAATCCTATTGGCTAGTATTTTGTTGAGTATTTTCGCATCTGTGTTCATCAAGGATATCGGTCTATAGCTCTCTTTTTTGGTGGGATCCTTGTCTGGTTTTGGGATCAAGGTGATGCTGGCCTCATAAAATGAGTTTGGAAGTTTTCCTTCCATTTCTATTTTTTGGAACAGTTTCAGGAGAATAGGAATTAGTTCTTCTTTAAATGTTTGGTAGAATTCCCCCGGGAAGCCATCTGGCCCTGGGCTTTTGTTTGTTTGGAGATTTTTAATGACTGTTTCAATCTCCTTACTGGTTATGGGTCTGTTCAGGCTTTCTATTTCTTCCTGGTTCAGTTGTGGTAGTTTATATGTTTCTAGGAATGCATCCATTTCTTCCAGATTGTCAAATTTATTGCCGTAGAGTTGCAGAAAAATGAAATTGGACCATTTCCTTACACCACACACAAAAATAGACTCAAAATGGATGAAGGACCTCAATGTGCGAAAGGAATCCATCAAAATCCTTGAGGAGAACACAGGCAGCAACCTCTTCGACCTCTGCCGCAGCAACATCTTCCTAGGAACAACGCAAAAGGCAAGGGAAGCAAGGGAAAAAATGAACTATTGGGATTTCATCAAGATCAAAAGCTTTTGCACAGCAAAGGAAACAGTTAACAAAATCAAAAGACAACTGACAGAATGGGAGAAGATATTTGCAAACGACATATCAGATAAAGGACTAGTGTCCAGAATCTATAAAGAACTTAGCAAACTCAACACCCAAAGAACAAATAATCCAATCAAGAAATGGGCAGAGGACATGAACAGACATTTCTGCAAAGAAGACATCCAGATGGCCAACAGACACATGAAAAAGTGCTCCATATCACTCGGCATCAGGGAAATACAAATCAAAACCACAATGAGATATCACCTCACACCAGTCAGAATGGCTAAAATCAACAAGTCAGGAAATGACAGATGCTGGCGAGGATGTGGAGAAAGGGGAACCCTCCTACACTGTTGGTGGGAATGCAAGCTGGTGCAGCCACTCTGGAAAACAGCATGGAGGTTCCTCAGAATGTTGAAAATAGAACTGCCCTATGACCCAGCAATTGCACTATTGGGTATTTACCCTAAAGATACAAATGTAGTGATCCAAAGGGGCACATGCACCCGAATGTTTACAGCAGCAATGTCCACAATAGCCAAACTATGGAAAGAACCTAGATGTCCATCCACAGATGAATGGATCACGAAGATGTGGTATATATACACAATGGAATACTATGCAGCCATCAAAAGAAATGAAATCTTGCCATTTGCGACAACATGGATGGAACTAGAGCGTATCATGCTTAGCGAAATAAGTCAAGCAGAGAAAGACAACTATCATATGATCTCCCTGATATGAGGAAGTGGTGATGCAACATGGAGGCTTAAGTGGGTAGGAGAAGAATAAATGAAACAAGATGGGATTGGGAGGGAGACAAACCATAAGTGACTCTTAATCTCACAAAACAAACTGAGGGTTGCTGGGGGGAGGGGGCTTGGGAGAAGGGGGTGGGATTATGGACATTGCGGAGGGTATGTGCTTTGGTGAGTGCTGTGAAGTGTGTAAACCTGGTGATTCACAGACCTGTACCCCTGGGGATAAAAATATATGTTTATAAAAAAAAAAAAAAAGAAAGGACCAATACCTAACTTTTGTAGCAACATGGACGGGACTGGAAGATATTATTATGCTGAGTGAAATAAGTCAAGCAGAGAGAGTCAATTATCATATGGTTTCACTTATTTGTGGAGCATAACAAATAGCATGGAGGACATGGGGAGTTAGAGAGGAGAAGGGAGTTGGGGGAAATTGGAAGGGGAGGTGAACCATGAGAGACTATGGACTCTGAAAAACAATCTGAGGGTTTTGAAGGGGTGGGGGGTGGGAGGTTGGGGTACTAGGTGGTGGGTATTATAAAGGGCACGAATTGCATGGAGCACTGGGTGTGGTGAAAAATAATGAATACTGTTATGCTGAAAATAAAAAATAAATTAAAAAAAAAAAGTATATTACGATATATCTATATCTATATTTATATTTATATATATGCAAATAAAGGAAGAATCTTTATAAACATTTTTTTTTCCCCTTAGGAAGAAACCCAAGTGTAAGATTTATATGCTATCAGGACAAACACAAAAACACAGAAACTCTGGTGGAAGAAAAAGATGGAAGAGTGGTTGTAAATTCTCAGTGTGGGTGAGTAAGGTTGTTTTGATTATTCCTGAATGTATCTTGTTATTTGTGTTAAAGGACTCAACTTTCTTAAGATAAAGGGAGATTAAAAATTGGTTTACCTATAGGGGTAGCATTAATTGGTGAAAAGGTATTACTTTGAAATTTAACTCTATATGAATATTAGAAAATAAAAATAAAAAAGGAATAAACTAGACTGAACTAAGCTAAAATTAAAAACAAAAGAAATTTTGAAAATAGAAATGCAAAAAAAAAAAAAACACAGGTGTATGAATCAAAAAGTTCAGTTTAGAAGGTTATTAAGGAATTTGATGTACTGGACATCTCACTGTGATGGTAAATAGGCTAAAAAAAACTATATAAAAAAACAATGAGGGGCGCCTGGGTGGCTCAGTGGGTTAAGCCACTGCCTTCGGCTCAGGTCATGATCTCAGGGTCCTGGGATCGAGTCCTGCATCGGGCTCTCTGCTCAGCAGGGAGCCTGCTTCTTCCTCTCTCTCTCTGCCTACTTGTGATCTCTCTCAGTCAAATAAATAAATAAAATCTTTAAAAAAAAACAATGAGGGGCACCTGGGTTGCTCTGTGGGTTAAAGCCTCTGTCTTCTGCTCAGGTCATGATCCCAGAGATCTGGGATCGAGCCCCACGTCGGGCTCTCTGCTCAGCAGGGAGCCTGCTTCCTCCTCTCTCTCTGCCTGCCTCTCTGCCTGTTTGTGATCTCTGTCTCTCTGTCAAATAAATAAATAAAATCATAAAAAAATTTAAAAAAAACCATGAGCCAGAAGAGTGGGATCGAATTAAAAATAAAAGTTGTCCTATGAAGTAGTGATGGTTGTTCTTTTGTCATCTTTTTTTTTCTTTCCCTTATCTGGTTGGTATTGGGTGGGGGCTTGTCACGTCAGTTTTCAGTCAGTGATGTTTCCTCAAGGGGGTGGGCTCTGAGGAAACCATTTTTTCCAGGCTTTTTTTCTCTGGAGGTTTTTATGTTTGTCCTTTATTTTCCTCTCTCCTTGACTGCTTTTGCTGGTTTTTGTAGGTTTAGAGAAAAGCAAACTGCACCCTGACCCCCCTCTCAGAGAGAAGCCTCAGTCTGGTACCCTGTGTGTGTTGCAGAGCCCAAATAAATACCCCCTTGGCCGCTGGTAGAGCAGATTCTGAGTCGTGGTCCTTGGGGACATAGGATCTTCTGCTTGTACCCAAAACCAAGGCAGCAGTACCTGTCTGGGAAGCTCCAGACCACCAGAGATGTTCCAAGCAGTGGTCGCACACTGAGATTTTCCCACTGGCCCAGGTTGGGAGTGTCTGGTCTTTCTGGGTCTAAGACTGCTCGGCTTGTGTGCACCCCTCTCAGGGAAAGGTGAGGGGCATGTGCATCTCAGGCTCTGTAGCATGGCTGGGCATTCTGTCGGCTGGCAAGGCTCCAAGCTCCTCACAGAAACCGGATCCCACACGTTCTTGGGCATGCTGGTGACTCAGGGACCATGACCTGATTTCTCCACAGCACTCTCTCTGGCTCAGCTCCAGGGGAGGCTCTCCTGGGCCCCAGGACTTAAGCCCCTGTCCCTCGCCACGCCGATTCTCACAATTACCCCACCCGTGATCCTTTGCTCTTTTTGAGTGCTTTCAGCCAGTCTCCAAGTTAATGTTGGTCCCCTGATGCAGGGCACTCTCATATTAGTGGTATTACTTTCCAATAGGTTGTCACTGGTGGCTCCCTCACACTTTTGTTTATCTTCCGATATCAATCCGATGCTCCCACTCCACTTTTCCTGCCCACTGGCATATTCTGCCCCTGTAGAGACCCAGACGTGTATAATTCGGATCTCATGCTGATTTCATGGTTGATCAGAGTTCTTTGGAAGGTAATCAGCACACTTTAGGGTACAGGTTGAAAAGGCGCTTTCTCCTACTTCCCCGCCATCTTGTCTCCCCTCTGTTGTAATTTTAAATGTTTCCTCCGGGAATGCACTTTTCATGACAATATTCATAACGTTTAATCCAGCCATTGGACATTCATCATTACTGTTGTAAGTGTGCACTTTTGCAAAGCATTTTCTGAAGTACTTTCTACATATTGCTGTTCCTTAGACTGTAGATGAAAGAATTCAGCATTGGAGTCACCAATGTATACATAAGGACTAATAGGGTCTTACTTTTAGGGATAAAGGAGGAGGAGGGGCTGCAATAGACAGCACTTGCTGTGCCATAGATCAACACCACCACTGACAGGTGGCAGCTACATTTGGAGAAAGCTCTCTCTTTCCCCTGAGTAGATGTAATCTTCATGATAGTGGAGAAGATAAGCCCATAATATATGAGGATGGAGATAAGAGGAATGAGAGCAAGTAGACCTCCAACTGTACAAATAACCATCACATTGAGGGATATATCAGGGCAAGGGGGCTTCTGGAGAGGATTGAGATCACAGAAGAAATGGAGGATGTTAATGGAAGCACAGAAGGACAGATGCACTATTAATACAGTGTGTAAAAGGGCATGGAGATAGGTGACAAGCCAGAGCCCAGCCACTAGCCAGACACAAAGGTGAGGATTCATAATGGCAATATAATGTAAAGGGTAACAAATTGCCACTTATCTATCATATGCCATTACACAAAGAAGAAGGCTGTCCATATTCACAAAAGAAATAAAGAAGAAAAGCTGGCCGAGACACCCCACAAAAGGAATAGTCTTTGTATTAGTCAAGAGGTTCACTATCATTTGGGGGATAGTAGTGGAGGAAAAATAGATGTCAACAAAAGCCAAGTTACTAAGGAAGAAATATATGGGTAAGTGGAGGTGAGAATCAAAGCCAACAGCCAAAATGATAAGCATGTTGCCTGATATAGTCATTAAATACAAAGAGAGAAATAGCACGGATAAGAAATATTGTTGCTCTGCTGATCCATAAAGTCCAAGAAGGATGAATTCCTTGATGACTGTTAGATTTCTTATTTCCATATTCCGAAAAAAATCTAGAAAATGAAAATATTAAATTGTGAAGATCAGAAATGTTAAATACCTCACCCACACCCACGTGTGTAATAAAGTACCATGTAAATTCCTTTTCCTTGCCAATTACGTCTTTTTTTTTATATTGTTTGTATCTTAATATGGGTGTGCTGGGTGCAGTGCTCTAAACTTTTTAAAAGAAATAATGATTTCTGCTTTTCAAGAGATAATAGTTTCCTCAAAATGTAAATTCTGTGAATAATGATTTAAATTGTGCCAGCTATGTTGCTTTGTCTATACTATTCATACAATCCATGTTTGAATTTACATCTACATTGATTGTTTTAAGAGGCATGCTATTTATGTACTCTAATGCAATGGTAATATTTACATCCAATGAGTAAATTTTCTCCCAATCTGAAGTTAATATCCATGGATACAGATCTCATTTCAGTTTGTTTTCATCATGTATGGATACAATTTGGCCACAGACAATTCTTCCTTGGGATGATTACCATTTCTTTGGTCTCTTTCCAGTCCTGCAAAATAGCTATGCAATATGGTGGAAATTCACCTGAAGCCTCAGGCTTGTGGCAAGAATATTTAGGCCCCTTCATCACAGCAGCTCATGCACACTACTTTCTCTAAATTCAGTATATTTATTCAGACCTTACTTTTTTTTTTTTTCATAAACTGTCTTGCTGCTTGCGGCTTCTCATTATTCTCTTCAAATTCTCACCTACAGGTGAGTCCAATGAGCACCATTTCATTTCTATACAAATACAGTTAATTGATAATAAAGAACACAGTGTTGTGTAGTTTTGTCTGAACATTTTGAATCCCAGATGGGTTATGGGCCATAACTTTTTCTTAAGATTTTTAAAAAATTTTTATTTATTTGACAGAGAGATACACAGCAAGAGAGAACACAACCGGGGGAGTGGGAGAGGGAGAAGTAGGATTCCCGCTAATTAGATAACCCAATGACGGGGCTTAATCCCAAGACCCTGGGATTATGACCTGAGCCAATGGAAGATGCTTAATGCCTGAGCCACTCAGGTGCCCCAGGAACCACAATTAAAACCTGAAATTTATCTACTATGAATCCTGTATAATTTATTTAATTTTCTTGCATCTCTTTTACACAATCTGAGGTGTAATGATAAAACTCGTACTAAGAAGAAGCATTAGAAATTCCCTATATGCATTCCTATGAGTAAAGCATATTTTTTTCAGATATGGCTTTCCTTCACTTTAAGCAGCATCAGCTATGCCATTTCCCTCAATTGCATAATTATACCTTTTGTGCCATTTTCCTCAATTGCATAATTATTCCTTTTATACCAAGCATAACAATTTATTTTTATTGTTATTGTATATGTGTGAAGATATATACACATATACATACATATACATACACATATACATATATATATATATATATATATACATGAATAAATGAAAAATTGTGGAAATTAAGAAAACAACAACAACAACAACATTAGATTGTGCTTACTCCATTTTAAGCCAAGAAAGTACTGGCTTTTGGGAAAGACACTTCTATATTCTTATAGCAAATCATGTTAATTCTAGATTTTTTTTTCTTAAGCGAGTTTTTAAAAATTTACTATGACATTGAAATATTTAATAGATTAATTTAAAAATGTTTTACATGCTAAAATTTAGGAAATTAGCACATTAGATATGTCTGCAAAAATTTTTAAAAACTATCAGCACATACCTTCTTCTTTGAGACATTTTAGCAATCAAAATTTCATCCCCACTATATATCCATTGGGTCTGTGCATTCATTCGGGTTCCTCATTGAGGGTGAAAAAGGAGGGAATAATAAGGCATAGATAAACACGTATCTCTCTATAGAGAGTTATAGTGTATCACTGAGGGAGTATTTACTTCTTAAAATATATTTACTTATATAATACAAAGAAACAGACCTTGAACCAAGACACCATTTTTTCCTTTGAGGTCAGCACACTGGAGGCTATACAAAATTCCATATTTACCTTCTAATGAATTGTATCATTTTTTTTAAAAGATTTTATTTATTTATTTGACAGAGAACACAAGTAGGCAGAGAGGCAGGCAGAGAGAGTGTATGAAAGTTGGCTCCCTGCTGAGCAGAGAGCATGATGCAACGCTTGATCCCAGGACCCTGGGATCATAAGCTGAGCCAAAGGCAGAGACATTAACCCACTGAGCCACCCAGGTATCCTGTGAATTCTATCCTTTTTTTTTTTTTTTTTTGTAAATTGACCTCTTTCTTATTTTTTAAATATTAACTTTAATTTTAATTTCATAAATATTCATAATCTAAACCATATAAATAGAAAGCCTTTGAGGGTCTTCATTCTTTTAAGTTATATTTTAATTCTAGGTAGGTATTAGTTTTAGATTATGATATAGTAAATCCACAGTTCCATAGCCACACTGTGCTCATCATGACAAGTGTATCCCTTAATTCCATGACTTATTTAACTCAACTCCAACATCCCTATGGTAAACATCAGATTGTTCATTAATTAATAATATGTTTCTTACTTTCCCTCTCTCAGATTTTTGTCCATCACTTGTTGGTTTTATTTCTTAAATTCCACTTCACTTAAATCATGTGTTATCATTCTCTGACTCATTTATTTCACTTATATTAAACACTCTAGTTCTACCCACGTTATTGCAAGTGCTAACATCTCATTCTTTTCTATGGCTGAAGCTCATATCTGTGTGTGTGTGTGTGTGTGTGTGTGTAGAGAGAGAGAGAGAGAGAGAGACTGACTTCATCTCTTGGATTTTCTTTCCTGGTTTATATAAGATTCAAACATACTGTCTTGTTCATTATAGCTTTCTAATATAACTTGAAGTCTGGAATTCTGATGCCTCCTACTTTTCATTTTCAAGATTGCTTTGGCTATGTGGAGTCTTCTGTAGTTCCATATAACTTTGAAAAATTGTTCTAATTCTGTAAAAGATTTTGTTGGTTTTTTGATAAGATTGGTTTAAATGTAAATATTTTCTTTGGATGGTATAGATTTTTTAGCAATTTTTTTTCCCATCCATGAACATGGACTATCTTTCCATTATTTTGGTTTCTCATTGATTTCTTCGATCAGTGTTCCATAGTTTTGAGAGTACATTCCTTTCACCTCTTTCACTAGGTTTATTTCTAGGTCTGTCATTATTATTTTTAAAAATTTTATTTATTTATTTATTTGCTTACTTACTTACTTAGTTTCTTACTTATTTGAGACAGAGAAATAGAGAATGATTGGGGGGCACAGAAGAAGAAGGAGAAGCAGACTCCACAGGAACCTGGGATTATTACTTGAGCCAAATGTAGGCACTTAAACCACTGGGCCACCCAGGCACCCCTAGTCTGTTATTATTTTTGTTTCAAATGCAAATAGGATTGGGATTGTTTTCTTAATTTCTCTTTCTGCTGCTTTATTTTTGGTTTATAGATACACAACACATTTTTGTACATTGATTTTGTATGTTTCCACTTTACTGAATTTGTTTATCAGTTCTAGCTGTTTTGGGGTGGCCTTTCAGGTTTTTTTGTGATTAATATAATGTATTATTTTTTCAGGAGTACAGGTCTGTGATTCATCAGTTTTACACAATTCATAGCACTCAGAATAGCATATATACTCCCCAATGTTCATTGCCCAGTCACCCAATCCCTCCAAACCCCTGTCCCCCTAGCAATCTTCACTTTTGTTTCCTGAGATTAAGAGTCTCTTACGGTTTGTCTCCCTCTCTGGTTTCATCTTGTTTTATTTTTCCCTCCTTTACCTTGTGATCTTCTGTCTTGTTTCACAAGTTTCTCAAGTCAGTGAGATCATATGATAATTATCTTTTTCTGATTGCCTTATTTCACTTAGAATAAAATCTTCTAGTTCCATCTACATCATTGTAAGTGGCAATAGATCATTTTTGATAGCTGTATTATATTCCATCACACACACACACACACACACACACACACACACTCAATCTCTCTCTCTCTCTCTCTCTCTCTCTCTCCACATCTTTTTACCCATTTATCTGTTGTTGGATATATAGGTTCCTTCTATAGTTTGGCTATTGTGAACATTGCTGCTATAAACATTGCACATGCCTCTTTGGATCACCACATTTGTATCTTTAAGGTAAATACCCATTAGTGCAATTGCTGGGTCATAGTGTAGCTCCATTTTAAACTTTTCAAGAACCTCCATACTGTTTTCCAGAGTGGCTGCACTTGATTACATTCCCACTGACAGAGAAGGAGAGTTCCCCTTTCTCTGCATCCAGTCAACATCTGTTGTTTCCAGATTGGTTAACTTTTGCCACTCTGACTGCTGTGAAGTGGTATTCTTAATACCATTACATCTGCAAATTGTGAAAGTTTTACTTTTTCTGCCTGGTTTGGATTTGTTTTATTTCTTTTTGTTGTCTGAATTCTGTGACTAGGAAATCCAGTAATGTGTTTAAAAAAATGGTGAGAGTGGACATGTTCATCTTGTTCCTGACCTTAGGAGAACAATTCTCAGTTGTTCCTCATTAAGATGATGTCATCCCTGCTTTGTTTTTGTTTTTGTTGTTGTTTGTTTGTTTTTGCTTTTGTTTTCAATAAGTCCTGTTTTATATTGATGTATGTTCCCTCCAAGCCTACTAGGTTGTTTTTATCATGCGTAGATGTAGTACTTTGTCATTTTTTCATTTGTTGAAATGATCATTTAGATCTTATCCTTTCTTTTATGATGTGCTGGATCATTTTGATTGATTTGTGAATATTGAACCACACTTGAAACCCAGGAAACATTTTCAAGTGATGGTATTGAATATTTTTTAATGTATTGTTGACCTTGCTAGTATTTTACTTGGTTTCTTGCTTTCCTTTTTTTTTTTTTCAATCTATGCTCATCAGGGATATTGGCCTCTAGTTCTCTTTTTTAGTACTGTTTTTATCTGGTTTTGGTATCTGGATTATTTTTGCCTAATAGTCAAATTTGAAAGTTTTCCTTTCTTTTCTATTTTTTGTGGAATATTTTGAGAAGAATTGGTATTAATTTTTTTTTTTTTTTAGAATTACCTGTGAAACCATCTGGCCCTGGACTTTTATATTATTTTATTTGAATTACTGTTTAAACTATTACCTGGGACGCCTGGATGGCTCAGTTGGTTAGGCAGCTGCCTTCGGCTCAGGTCATGATCCCAGCATCCTGGGATCGAGTCCCACATCGGGCTCCTTGCCCCGCAGGGAGCCTGCCTCTCCCTCTGATTCTGCCTGCCACTCTGCCTGTGCTCTCTCTCTCTGACAAATAAATAAAATAAAATCTTAAAAAAAAAAAAAAACTATTACCTGATCATTAGTCTGTTCAAGTTTTCTATTTCTTCCTGTTTCAGTTTTGCTGTTTTATATGTTTGTAGAAATGTATCCATTTCTTTTTAGGTTGTCCAATTATTGGCATGTACTTATTCATAATTTTCTCTTATATTGTATTTCTGTTCTGTTGGTTGTTGTTTTTACTGTTGTTGGGATTTTTTTTTTTTTTTTTTTTTTTTTTTTTTTTTTTTAGTGAAGAGTATATATTTATTAAATGCTACATAATGACAAGATGACAGGTTGTGAACAAATAGCATTTTAAAAGCTCTACTCATAATGGAACGGAAGGTGTCATTTCCCTATAATTTTATATATGTCATTAATTTACTATATCTGGATACAACACATTACCAAACAGATGTTCATCAAAGACTAAATCATTTTTTTTTACCATTTTTTTTAACTTTTTATTTTTTATAAACATATATTTTTATCCCCAGGGGTACAGGTCTGTGAATCACCAGGTTTACAAACTTCACAGCACTCACCAAAGCACACACCCTCCCCAATGTCCATAATCCCACCCCCTTCTCCCAAAACCCCTGCCCCCAGCAACCCTCAGTTTGTTTTGTGAGATTAAGAGTCACTTATGGTTTGTCTCCCTCCCAATCCCATCTTGTTTCATTTATTCTTCTCCTACCCACTTAAGTCTCCATGTTGCATCACCACTTCCTCATATCAGGGAGATCATATGATAGTTGTCTTTCTCTGCTTGACTTATTTCGCTAAGCATGATACGCTCTAGTTCCATCCATGTTGTCGCAAATGGCAAGATTTCATTTCTTTTGATGGCTGCATAGTATTCCATTGTGTATATATACCACATCTTCTTGATCCATTCATCTGTGGATGGACATCTAGGTTCTTTCCATAGTTTGGCTATTGTGGACATTGCTGCTGTAAACATTCGGGTGCATGTGCCCCTTTGGATCACTACATTTGTATCTTTAGGGTAAATACCCAATAGTGCAATTGCTGGGTCATAGGGCAGTTCTATTTTCAACATTCTGAGGAACCTCCATGCTGTTTTCCAGAGTGGCTGCACCAGCTTGCATTCCCACCAACAGTGTAGGAGGGTTCCCCTTTCTCCACATCCTCGCCAGCATCTGTCATTTCTTGACTTGTTGATTTTAGCCATTCTGACTGGTGTGAGGTGATATCTCATTGTGGTTTTGATTTGTATTTCCCTGATGCCGAGTGATATGGAGCACTTTTTCATGTGTCTATTGGCCATCTGGATGTCTTCTTTGCAGAAATGTCTGTTCATGTCCTCTGCCCATTTCTTGATTGGATTATTTGTTCTTTGGGTGTTGAGTTTGCTAAGTTCTTTATAGATTCTGGACACTAGTCCTTTATCTGATATGTCGTTTGCAAATATCTTCTCCCATTCTGTCAGTTGTCTTTTGATTTTGTTAACTGTTTCCTTTGCTGTGCAAAAGCTTTTGATCTTGATGAAATCCCAATAGTTCATTTTTTCCCTTGCTTCCCTTGCCTTTTGCGTTGTTCCTAGGAAGATGTTGCTGCGGCAGAGGTCGAAGAGGTTGCTGCCTGTGTTCTCCTCAAGGATTTTGATGGATTCCTTTCGCACATTGAGGTCCTTCATCCATTTTGAGTCTATTTTTGTGTGTGGTGTAAGGAAATGGTCCAATTTCATTTTTCTGCATGTGGCTGTCCAATTTTCCCAGCACCATTTATTGAAGAGGCTGTCCTTTTTCCATTGAACATTCTTTCCTGCTTTGTCGAAGATGAGTTGACCATAGATTTGAGGGTCTATTTCTGGGCTCTCTATTCTGTTCCATTGATCTATGTGTCTGTTTTTGTGCCAGTACCATGCTGTCTTGATGATGACAGCTTTGTTATAGAGCTTGAAGTCCGGAATCGTGATGCCACCAACGTTGGCTTTCTTTTTCAATATCCCTTTGGCTATTCGAGGTCTTTTCTGGTTCCATATAAATTTTAGCATTATTTGTTCCATTTCTTTGAAAAAGATGGATGGTACTTTGATAGGAATTGCATTAAATGTGTAGATTGCTTTAGGTAGCATAGACATTTTCACAATATTTATTCTTCCAATCCAGGAGCATGGAACACTTTTCCATTTCTTTGTGTCTTCCTCAATTTCTTTCATGAGTACTTTATAGTTTTCTGAGTATAGATTCTGTGTCTCTTTGGTTAGGTTTATTTCTAGGTATCTTATGGTTTTGGATGCAATTGTAAATGGGATTGACTCCTTAATATCTCTTTCTTCTGTCTTGCTGTTGGTGTAGAGAAATGCAACTGATTTCTGTGCATTGATTTTATATCCTGACACGTTACTGAATTCCTGTATAAGTTCTAGCAGTTTTGGAGTGGAGTCTTTTGGGTTTTCCACATATAGTATCATATCATCTGCGAAGAGTGATAATTTGTCTTCTTCTTTGCCAATTTGGATGCCTTTAATTTCCTTTTGTTGTCTGATTGCTGAGGCTAGGACCTCTAGTACTATGTTGAATAGCAGTGGTGATAATGGACATCCCTGCCGTGTTCCTGACCTTAGTGGGAAAGCTTTCAGTTTTTCTCCATTGAGAATGATATTTGCGGTGGGTTTTTCATAGATGGCTTTGATGATATTGAGGTATGTGCCCTCTATCCCTACACTATGAAGAGTTTTGATCAGGAAGGGATGCTGTACTTTGTCAAATGCTTTTTCAGCATCTATTGAAAGTATCATATGGTTCTTGTTCTTTCTTTTATTGATGTGTTGTATCACATTGACTGATTTGCGGATGTTGAACCAACCTTGCAGCCCTGGAATAAATCCCCCTAGGTCGTGGTGAATAATCTTTTTAATGTACTGTTGAATCCTATTGGCTAGTATTTTGTTGAGTATTTTCGCATCTGTGTTCATCAAGGATATCGGTCTATAGCTCTCTTTTTTGGTGGGATCCTTGTCTGGTTTTGGGATCAAGGTGATGCTGGCCTCATAAAATGAGTTTGGAAGTTTTCCTTCCATTTCTATTTTTTGGAACAGTTTCAGGAGAATAGGAATTAGTTCTTCTTTAAATGTTTGGTAGAATTCCCACGGGAAGCCATCTGGCCCTGGGCTTTTGTTTGTTTGGAGATTTTTAATGACTGTTTCAATCTCCTTACTGGTTATGGGTCTGTTCAGGCTTTCTATTTCTTCCTGGTTCAGTTGTGGTAGTTTATATGTTTCTAGGAATGCATCCATTTCTTCCAGATTGTCAAATTTATTGCCGTAGAGTTGCTCATAGTATGTTCTTATAATAGTTTGTATTTCTTTGGTGTTAGTTGTGATCTCTCCTCTTTCATTCATGATTTTATTTATTTGGGTCCTTTCTCTTTTCTTTTTGATAAGTCGGGCCAGGGGTTTATCAATTTTATTAATTCTTTCAAAGACCCAGCTCCTACTTTCGTTGATTTTTTCTATTGTTTTTTTGGTTTCTATTTCATTGATTTCTGCTCTGATCTTTATGATTTCTCTTCTCCTGCTGGGCTTAGGGTTTCTTTCTTGTTCTTTCTCCAGCTCCTTTAGGTGTAGGGTTAGGTTGTGTACCTGAGACCTTTCTTGTTTCTTGAGAAAGGCTTGTACCGCTATATATTTTCCTCTCAGGACTGCCTTTGTTGTGTCCCACATGTTTTGAACCGTTGTATTTTCATTATCATTTGTTTCCATGATTTTTTTCAATTCTTCTTTAATTTCCCGGTTGACCCATTCATTCTTTAGAAGGATACTGTTTAGTCTCCATGTATTTGGGTTCTTTCCAAACTTCCTTTTGTGGTTGAGTTCTAGCTTTAGAGCATTGTGGTCTGAAAATATGCAGGGAATGATCCCAATCTTTTGATACCGGTTGAGTCCTGATTTAGGACCGAGGATGTGATCTATTCTGGAGAATGTTCCATGTGCACTAGAGAAGAATGTGTATTCAGTTGCTTTGGGATGAAATGTTCTGAATATATCTGTGATGTCCATCTGGTCCAGTGTGTCGTTTAAGGCCTTTATTTCCTTGCTGATCTTTTGCTTGGATGACCTGTCCATTTCAGTGAGGGGAGTGTTAAAGTCCCCTACTATTATTGTATTGTTGTTGATGTGTTTTTTTGTTTTTGTTATTAATTGGTTTATATAGTTGGCTGCTCCCACGTTGGGGGCATAGATATTTAAAATTGTTAAATCTTCTTGTTGGACAGACCCTTTGAGTATGATATAGTGTTTTTCCTCATCTCTTATTATAGTCTTTGGCTTAAAATCTAATTGATCTGATATAAGGATTGCCACTCCTGCTTTCTTCTGATGTCCATTAGCATGGTAAATTCTTTTCCACCCCCTCACTTTAAATCTGGAGGTGTCTTCGGGCTTAAAATGAGTTTCTTGGAGGCAACATATAGATGGGTTTTGTTTTTTTATCCATTCTGATACCCTGTGTCTTTTGACAGGGGCATTTAGCCCATTCACATTCAGGGTAACTACTGAGAGATATGAATTTAGTGCCATTGTATTGCCTGTAAGGTGACTATTACTGTATATGGTCTCTGTTCCTTTCTGATCTACCACTTGTAGGCTCTCTCTTTGCTTAGAGGACCCCTTTCAATATTTCCTGTAGAGCTGGTTTGGTATTTGCAAATTATTTCAGTTGTTGTTTGTCCTGGAAGCTTTTAATCTCTCCTTCTATTTTCAATGATAGCCTAGCTGGATATAGTATTCTGGGCTGCATGTTTTTCTCGTTTAGTGCTCTGAAAATATCATGCCAGCTCTTTCTGGCCTGCCAGGTCTCTGTGGATAAGTCAGCTGCCAATCTAACATTTTTACCATTGTATGTTACAGACTTCTTTTCCCGGGCTGCTTTCAGGATTTTCTCTTTGTCACTGAGACTTGTAAATTTTACTATTAGGTGACGGGGTGTGGGCCTATTCTTATTGATTTTGAGGGGCATTCTCTGAACCTCCTGAATTTTGATGCTCATTCCCTTTGCCATATTGGGGAAATTCTCCCCAATAATTCTCTCCAGTATACCTTCTGCTCCCCTCTCTCTTTCTTCTTCTTCTGGAATCCCAATTATTCTAATGTTGTTTCGTCTTATGGTGTCACTTAATTCTCGAATTCTCCCCTCGTGGTCCAGTAGCTGTTTGTCCCTCTTTTGCTCAGCTTCTTTATTCTCTGTCATTTGGTCTTCTATATCACTAATTCTTTCTTCTGCCTCATTTATCCTAGCAGTTAGAGCCTCCATTTTTGATTGCACCTCATTAATAGCTTTTTTGATTTCAACTTGGTTAGATTTTAGTTCTTTTATTTCTCCAGAAAGGGCTTTTATATCTCTCGAGAGGGTTTCTCTAATATCTTCCATGCCTTTTTCGAGCCCGGCTAGAACCTTGAGAATTGTCATTCTGAACTCTAGATCTGACATATTACCAATGTCTGTATTGATTAGGTCCCTAGCCTTCGGTACTGCCTCTTGTTTTTTTTTTTGCGTTGAATTTTTACGTCTTGTCATTTTGGCCAGATAAGAGTAAATGAAGGGGCAAGTAAAATACTAAAAGGGTGGCAACAACCCCAGGAAAATATGCTTTAACTAAATTAGAAGAGATCCAAAATCGTGAGTGGGGAGAAAGGGGATAAAAAGAGGTTCAAAAAGAAAGAAAGAAAAAAAAAGAAAGGAAAAAAAAATTTTTTTAAAAAAAGAAAACACCTGAGAAAAATGTAAAAAAGAAAAAATATATATATTAGATAAACTAGTAAAAAATCGTTTCAAAAGAAAAAGGTAACAGTTAAAAAAAAAAAAATTTACCCGAAGGCGAGAAGAAAAAGAAAAAAGAAAAAAAAAATGAAAAAAAAATTAAATTAACTGCAAGACTAAAAAAAAAATCACAGGAAAAAAGCCATGAGTTCAGTGCTTGGCTTTCTCCTCCTCTGGAATTCTGCTGCTCTCCTTGGTATTGAAACCGCACTCCTTGGTAGGTGAACTTGGTCTCGGCTGGATTTCTTGTTGATCTTCTGGGGGAGGGGCCTGTTGTAGTGATTCTCAAGTGTCTTTGCCCCAGGCGGAATTACACCTCCCTTACTCAGGGCCGGGGTGAGTAATCCGCTTGGGTTTGCTTTCAGGAGCTTTTGTTCCCTGAGCGCTTTCCGTAGAGTTCCTGGAGGACGGGAACACAAATGGCGGCCTCCTGGTCTCCGGCCTGGAGGAGCCGAGAGCCCAGGGCCCCACTCCTCAGTGCGCCCTCAGAGAACAGCGCCCAGTTACTCCCGTCTGCCTGACCTCCGGCCGCGCTCCGAGCTCACCGAGCCTGCGACCGGTTCAAGGTAACACCGAGCTGCGAGCTTACTGTCGGCTCTGTTTCTGTAGCCGGCTTTCCCGTTCCAATACCCGCAAGCTCTGCGACACTCAGACACCCCCGATCCTTCTGTGACCCTGCGGGACCTGAGGCCACGCTGACCCCGCGTGGGCTTTGCCCCGGTTTAGCCTCTGGAGCGATGTCCCTCAGCGGAACAGACTTTTAAAAGTCCTGATTTTGTGCGCGGTTGCTCCGCCACTTGCCGGGAGCCGGCCCCTCCCCCCGGGGTCTATCTTCCCGTCGCTTTGGATTCACTTCTCCGCCGGTCCTACCTTTCAGAAAGTGGTTGTTTTTCTGTTTCCAGAATTGCTGTTCTTCTTCTCTTCGATCTGCCGATGGATTTTCAGGTGTTTGCAATCTTTAGATAAGCTATCTAGCTGATCTCCGGCTAGCTGAAGCAGTCTCAGCTTGCTACTTCTCCGCCATCTTGACTCCTCCCCCGGGATTTTGTTTTTGAATCTTTTCTTTTTCCTGATAAGTCTGGCTAGAGATTTATCAATGTTATTGACTTTTTTTTTTTTTCAAATAAGCTGTCCTGGTTTCAATAATGTGTTCTATTTTTCTTTGTTTGTTACTTTGTTTGTTTATATATAATTTATCCTTACTCTTTCTATACTTCTGCAGGATTGGGTTTTGTTTATTTTTCTTTGTCTAGTTCCTTAAGGTGTAAAGTCAGTTTGTTTATTGGAGGTTTCTCACACTTCTTGAAGCAGGCTGGATTGCTATAAACTTCCCACTTAATACCCCTTTTGCTTCATCCCAGACATTTTTTTTTAAGATTTAATTTATTTATTTGATGGACAGAGATCACAAGTTGTCAGAGAGATAGGTGGGGGTTGGGGGGGAGAAGCAGACTTCCTGCTGAGCACACAGCCTGATGTGGGGTTCAATCCAAGGACCCTAAGATAATGACCTGGGCTGAAGGGAGAGGCTTATCCCACTGAGCCATGCAGGCACTGCTCCCCCCAGATGTTTTTGACTGTTGTATTTTCATTATTTTTTTTACATACTTTTAAAAATTTCTTATTTGTTTACCAGTTGTTCCTTCATTGCTTATAAGCATGTTATTTAACCTTGATGTGTTTGTGGTATTTCTAAAATTTTTCTTCTGATGCACTTACAATTTCATACTACTATGTTAAGATAAGATGCATGAGATGACTTGGATATTTTTTAATGCATTAAAACTCGTTTTGTGGTCTAATATAGAATCTATTCTGGAGAATGTTCCATGTGCATTTGAAATAATGTGTATTATGCTGTTTTAGAATGGAAAGTTCTAAATACATTTGTTAAATCCTCCCATTTCAGTGTGTCATTGGAGGTATTGTTTCCTTGTTCTTCTGTTCAGAAAATCTGTACAGTGATGCAAGAGGGGTGTTAAAGTCCTATACTATTATTGTACTATTATTATCAATTTAAATATTGTATGCATTTGGGTGCTTCTTTGTTAGATGCATAAATATTTATAATTGTTATACCTTTCTGTTGGATTTTCTTGCTTATGATTTTATACAGTCTGTCCTCATTAATTGTTACAGTTTTTGTTTTAAAGTTTAGTTTCTCCAATATAAATATTGACACCCCAGCTTTCTTTTGGCATATATCTATATATCTATACCTATATCTACCTATCTCTCTCTCTCTCTATTTGCCACATATTTTTATCCATTCATCATTTGATGGACATTTGGGCTCTTTTCACATTTTGGCATTCTTCACAATGCTGCTATAATCATTGGGGTTCATGTAAGCCTTTAATCTGTATTTTTATATATATTGAGTAAGGACCTAGTTGTGCAATGACTGATTCAAACGGTGGTTCTAGGGGCCCTGGGTGGCTCAGTGTGTTAAAGCCTCTGTCTTCGGCTCATGTCATGATTCCAGGGTCCTGGGATCAATCCTCTCTGCTCAACAGGGAGTCTGATTCCCTCATTCTCTCTCTGCCTTCCTCTCTGCCTACTTGTGATCTCTGTCTGTCAAATAAATAAAATCTTTAAGAAAAAAAAGGGGGTTCTATTTTTAACATTTTGAGAAACCTCCATCCTCTTCTCCAGAATGGCTGCAACAGTTTGAATTCCCAACAAAAGTGCATCTTTCTCTGCATCCTTGCCAAATATGGTTGTTTCCTGTGTCTTTAATTTTATCATTATGGCCAGTGTGATGTGCTATCTCATCATGGTTTTATTTATTTATTTATTTATTTATTTGACAGACAGAGATCACAAGTAGACAGAGAGAGAAAGAGGAGGAAGCAGGCTCCCCGCCATGTAAAGAGCCTGATGTGGGGCTCGATCCCAGGATCCTGGGATCATGACCTGAGCCGAAGGTAGGGGATTTAACCCACTTAACAACCCAGGTGCCCCTCATCATGGTTTTTATTTGTATTGGTCTCATGATAAGTGATGTTAGCCATCTTTTCATGTCTTTTAGGCATCTGAGTGTCTTTTATAGAAATTTGTCTATTAAAGTTTTGTGACCATTACTTAACTGGATTATTTGATTTTTGGATGTTGAGTTGTAAGTTCTTTATAAATTTTGGATACTAACCTTTTCTCAGATAAGTAATTTGCTAGTATCTTCTCCCGTTGAATAGTCTGCTTCTTAGTTTGGTAATTGTTTCCTTTGTTGTGCAGAATCTTTTTATCTTAATGGAGTACCAATAGTTCATTTTTGTTTGTTTTCATTGCCTCCATATATGTGTCTAGTAAGATGTTGCTACTGTGAAAGTCAAATAGGTGACTGTCTGTGTTCTTCTCCGGGATTTTGATGGATTCCTATCTCACATTAGGTTTTTTCATCCATTTTGAGTTTATTTTTGTGTCTGGGGTGAGAAAGTGGTTCAGTTTCATTCTTCTTCATGTTGCTGTCCTATTTTCCAAATACCATTTGTTAAAGATACTGTATTTCCTCCAAAGGATAATCTTTCTTGCTTTGTTGAGGATTTAGTTGACCATATAATTTTGGGTTTATTTCTGTGTTTTCTACTGTGGTCCATTTATCTATGTGTCTCTTTTTGTTCTAATACTATAGTGTCATGATGACTTCAACTTTGTAATATATCTTGAACTCTAGAATAATGATATCTTCAGCTTTCCTTTTTTTTTCAGGATTGGTTTGGCTATTCGGGGTCTTTTGTTGTTCCATGCAATTCTTAGGAGTGTTTGTTCTAGCTCTGTGATAAAAACTAATGGTATTTTGATAAGTATTATATTAAATGTGTAGACTGTCTTGAGAGATAAATAACTCCCAAAAAGAAACCAAAATGTCTCCAAATTGGCAAGGATGAAGTCCACACATTCACTATTTGCAGAAGACATGATACTCTATGTATAAATCCCCAAAACATACCAAAAAATGCTAAAACTAATACATGAATTCACAAAGTTGCAGGATATAAAAACAATATACAGAAATGTGTTGTCTTTCTATACACCATTTATGCAGCAGTATAAATGGAAATCACGGAATTCATCCAATTTACAATTGCCTTTCAAACAATAAGATACTTAAGAATAAATCTAACCAAAGGGAGAAATTCCTGTAATCTGCATAAAAGCAAACACTTATGAAAGAAATTGTAGAAAACCCACAAAGAAATGGAAAAACATCCCGTGCCTAAGGTTTGGAGGAGCACTGGGTATGGTGCATAAACAGTGACTTTTGGAACATTGAAAAGAAATTAAAAAAATAAATTAAAAAAAAGTAAAAATAAACATTTCATAAATGTCTATACTACCCAAAGCAATCTAGTGATTGGAAGATATGGGGAGTTAGAGAGGAGAAGGGAGTTGGGGTAATTTGAAAGGGGAGGTGAATCACAAGAGATTATGGACTCTGAAAAACAATTTGAGGGGTTTGAAGTGGCGGGGGGGTGGGAGGTTGGGGTACCAGGTTGTGGGTATTATAGAGGGCACGGATTGCATGGAGCACTGGGTGTGGTGAAAAAATAATGAATACTGTTTTTCTGAAAATAAATAAATTGAAAAAATTTTAAAAAACTAAGTAAAAAAAAGAAATCATTAATGTAGATTTGGGGACAATACCTAGTTTAAATGTTATTTTAATTGGTAATATTAAACAATATCAATCTAAAATATTTTCAAAATTAAATTTTAAAAACCATGAAATTGCTCAAACTTAAAACTTCTCACTATCAAGGTCTTTTTTTAATTTCCAGTTGTAAATTCAATATCTACTTTATAGTAAGCTTTTATATTGCCTTATAAGAAGCATACTGTAGTAGCCTCTAATACCAAGTTCCAATCCCCTCATCATGATCATTTTTCTACAAAATATAGTATCATTTATGGATCCTAGAGAATACAAAATATAAGCAGAAAATGCTAGATCATTTTGTAGGAGCATATAAACCCTAATATTGTAACTTAATAATTCTTTTCAATTCACTAAGATTTGAAACCTCATATAACATGAGGATATTTCCAGCATAATATGAGCTCTAGTGCTGTTTTATTATTATTAGTCAACTTTGTTTTGCTTGCCTGTGTCTTTTGCTGGTACATCCCACACATATTTTGAGATCCATTTAAAAAGCCAAATTCCTCTTCAAATATACTGGATCACCTCCTGTTAATGAATGAATTTCCTCTACATCTATCTTCGTTAATCTTAAAGCATTTAAAAATTCATATTTAATACATCCTCGTACTTAATTGATCAAAACTATTATGTGACTTTATATACTTAATTTTATCAATATTCCATTTACAAATTATCACCTGAATGAATAATACTCTTTCTTGTTGTGTTTCAGACATGGTATTTCACAATCTTACCCCTGGTGTGTATTTCCATTAATTAAAAACAAATAAGCCACATGGCTCAATTTTATACAAAATTGGCATGTAGAGACTTAGAGGAGTCTCATAACCTGCCTGAAAACTTACAGGATAAAATTTTAAACCCAGGTCTATTTGACTCAAGATCCATGATCAGCAGAAATATTCCAGGGGGTGAGCCCTAAAAGTATTGGTCACTGGTGGACCAGAATGATGAGACGTATATATAATACATCCCCAAATACCATGGAGGTATAACCTGACCAAAAACATACCTAGGACATAATGTCACTCTGACAAGTGTTTAACAACCAAGTGACTCTGGTACACTCCCTCACAGAGTTTTTTTTTTTTTTTTTAATTTTTTATTTTTTATAAACATATATTTTTATCCCCAGGGGTACAGGTCTGTGAATCACCAGGTTTACACACTTCACAGCACTCACCAAAGCACATACCCTCCCCAATGTCCATAATCCCACCCCCTTCTCCCAAACCCCCTCCCCCCAGCAACCCTCAGTTTGTTTTGTGAGATTAAGAGTCACTTATGGTTTGTCTCCCTCCCAATCCCATCTTCTTTCATTTATTCTTCTCCTACCCACTTAAGCCTCCATGTTGCATCACCACTTCCTCATATCAGGGAGATCATATGATAGTTGTCTTTCTCTGCTTGACTTATTTCGCTAAGCATGATATGCTCTAGTTCCATCCATGTTGTCGCAAATGGCAAGATTTTATTTCTTTTGATGGCCGCATAGTATTCCATTGTGTATATATACCACATCTTCTTGATCCATTCATCTGTTTATGGACATCTAGTTTCTTTCCATAGTTTGGCTATTGTGGACATTGCTGCTATAAACATTCGGGTGCATGTGCCCCTTTGGATCACTACATTTGTATCTTTAGGGTAAATACCCAATAGTGCAATTGCTGGGTCATAGGGCAGTTCTATTTTCAACATTCTGAGGAACCTCCATGCTGTTTTCCAGAGTGGCTGCACCAGCTTGCATTTCCACCAACAGTGTAGGAGGGTTCCCCTTTCTCCACATCCTTGCCAGCATCTGTCATTTCCTGACTTGTTGATTTTAGCCATTCTGACTGGTGTGAGGTGATATCTCATTGTGGTTTTGATTTGTATTTCCCTGATGCCGAGTGATATGGAGCACTTTTTCATGTGTCTGTTGGCCATCTGGATGTCTTCTTTGCAGAAATGTCTGTTCATGTCCTCTGCCCATTTCTTGATTGGATTATTTGTTCTTTGGGTGTTGAGTTTGCTAAGTTCAAGCCTCACAGAGTTTTTATGAAAACTACATTAGATATTCCATGGAAAGTGCTTTGAACTTCCTCTGCAAAAGTCAGAACTATATAAATATGTCACTCATTTTTTGTTGTTGTTAAAATGAAGTGATCTTTATTTTATTATTATTTATTATTATCAACATAGGGATTCAGGTACTGTAGTGTCAATGATTGGTCACATAAAGGTGATTAAGAGCATGGCTTGTTTATATATTTTTAGAGCCCATGGCGAAATAAAAAGGTAGAGTATCTTGTTCTAAAAATAGTAAAAGCAAGTGGCATTTAAAATATTAATACATAAAGGCTTTTTCCCATTTTTTCTTATTTCTCAGTCATTTTTATTATATTTGTTGTTTAATGTCCTTCAATATAAAATTAAAATTTTAAATTTCTAACATGAATCTCACTGTTTATCTTAATATTGTGGAGAAATGTTTTTCACAGTTATTGTAAATCCTTTTCTATTTTTTAAGTTTTTATTTTAGTTTCAGTTAGTGAATATACAGTGTTATATTATTTCAGGTGTACAATATCATGATTCAAAAAGTCCATATATCACTTGGTGTTCTTCACAAATGGCATCTTTAACTCCCATTACTTATTTCACTGATCCATCAGTCTGTATTATATAATTAAGAATCTTCTCTTGGCTTGTTTCTCTATCTCTCTCTTCTTCTTTTTTTTTTTCTTTGTAAGTTCCACATAAGAGTGGAATCATAGGCTATTTGGATTTCTCTGAGTGACTTATTTTGCTTAGCATAATAGTCACTAGTTTCATCCATGTAATTGTAAATGGTATGATTTCATTCCTTTTAAGGTCAAGTAATATTCCATTATATATTCATTAATCAATCCATGGGCACATGGACACGGGATGTTTCATATCTTAGCTATTGCAAATAATGTGGCTATAAATATAGGGATGCCTGTATTCCTTTGAATTAATAACTTTGTATTTTTTAGGTAAATACCCAATAGTGTGATTGCACTATAAGAGGACAGATATATTTTTAACTTTTTGAGGAACCTCCATCCTCTTTTCCAGAGTGGTTGCACTTGTATGATTCCTAGCAACAGTGCAAAAGGGCACATTTTCCTGCACATCCTCAACAGCATCATTTATGAGTGTGTGTGTGAGTGTGTGTGTGTGTGTGTGTGTGTGTGTGTGTGTGTGTGTGTTGTTGATTTTAGCCATTCTGACAGCTGGGAAGTGATATCATATAGTAGTTTTAATTTGCATTTCCTTGTTGATGAGTGATGTTGAACATCCTTCCCTATATCTGTCAGTCATCTTGATGTTTTCTGTTGACAAATGTCTATTCATGTCTTTTGCCCATTTTAAAATTGGATTATTAGTGATTTTTGTTTTGTTTTGTTTTCTAAGTTCTTCATATATTTTAGACACTAACCCTTCATCAGATCATTTGTAAATATCTTTCCACATTCCAAAAGTTGCCTTTTAATTTTGTTGGTTGTTTCCTTTGCTGTGCAAAAGTTTTTAATTTTAATGTAGTTACAATACTTTTGTCCTGATATATATTTTTAAAGATTTTATTTATTTGACAGACAGAGATCACAAGTAGGCAGAGAGGCAGGCAGAGAGAGAAGAAGGGAAGCAGGCACCCTGCTGAGCAGAGAGCCTGATGCAGGTCTTGATTCCAGGGCCCTGGGATCAAAACCTGATCCGAAGACAGAGGCTTTAACCCACTGAGCCACCCAGGGGCCACTTGTCTTGTTATTTTAGAAAATTTTAATAATTATATTATCTCATTCTATTTTATTTTTCTTTCATCCAAATTTGCATTTACATTCCAGTTAGTTAACATATAGTGTAACATTAGTTTCAGGTAGAGAATTTAGTGATTTATCACTTACATACAACACTCAGTGCTCAGCACAACAACTGTCTTCCTTAATATATATCACTTATTAAATCCCTCCCCCGCCCCCCTTCCGTCCAGTAATCATCTGTTTGCTTTCTGTAGTTAAATCTGTTTCTTGGTTTGCTTCTCTTTTATCCCCTATAGTAATTTTTTTCTTTCTTAAATTCCACACATGAGTGAAATCATGTGGCATTTGTCTTTACCTGATGGACTGATTTTGTTTAGCATAATACTATCTACCTTCATCCAGGATGTTCTAAATGACAAGATTTTATTATATTTTATGTCTGAGTAATATTCCACTATAATATTCCATTGAATTCCAATATATATACACATACCATATGTTCCTTATCTATTCATCAGTCGATTGACACATTCTTGCCATAATTTAGCTCTTTTTGATAGTGGTCATATAAATATCAGGATGCATGTATACCTTTAAATTAGAATTTTTGTATATTGTGGTAAATACCCAATAGTGTAATTGTTGAATCAGAGGGTAGTTCTACTGCTAATATTTTGAGGAAATTCCATACGGTTTTGCAGTGGGTTCACAGTTTGCATTACCACTAACAGTTATGAGGATGTTCTTTTCTCCACATGCTTTCCAACACAAGTTATTTCCTGTGTTGTTAATATACCTATTATGTCATGTGAGAAGGGATATCTCGTTGTATTTTTGACTTGTAATTCCCTGATAATTAGTGACGTTTGGCATCTTTTCCATCTCTAGGACTTCTTTAGAAAAATGTCTATTCATGTCTTCTTCCCATTTTTAAGTGCACTATTTGTTTTGGGCGTATTGATATTGATAGTTTCTTTACACGTTTAGGTTATTAACCCTTTCTCAGACATGTTGTTTGTAAATATCTTCTGCCATTCTAAAGGCTGTCTTTTAGTTTTGTTGATTATTCCATTTGCTGAGCAGAATATTTTCATTTGGATGAGGTCCCAATAATTTATTTTTGCCTTTGTTTCCTTTCCATAAGGAGACATAGGATTTGCTAGGGTTGTTGTCTAAGAGGTTACTGACTGTGCTCTCCTCTAGGATTTTCATGATTTCCTGTCTCACATTGAGGTCTGTTCTCCATTTTACCCCTCATTTTTTAAATTTAAATTTGATTAGCCAAGTCATAATATATTATTAGTTTTTGATAAACTGTTCAGTAATTTATTGTTTCAGTATAATACTCAGTGTTACGGGTTCCTGGGTGGCTCAGTGGGTTAAACCTCTGCCTTTGGCTCAGGTCATGGTCTCAGGATCCTGGGATCAAGCCCCACATTAGGTTCTGTGCTCGGCAGGAAGACTGCTCCCTCCCTCACCTCTCTGCCTACTTGTGATCTATGTCAAATTAAAATCTTTAAAAAATATATTCAGTGCTCACCATATCATGTGTTCTCTCTAATGTCCAAAATCTAGTTACCCCATCCCTCCAACCACCTACCTTTCAAAATACTTAGTTTGTTTCCTGGAATCAAAATTTTCATATGGTTTGCCTCACTATCCGATTTCTTACCACCCAGATTCCTACCTCACCCCTATTGTCCTCTGCACTATGCCTTATGTACCACATATGAGTGAAACCATATGATAATTCTTTTTCTGATTGACATTTTACTTACATAATCCACTCCAGTTTCATCCATGTTGATGTAAATGTTAGATATTCATCGTTTTGATGACAGTGTAATATTCCATTGTATGTACAATCCACATATTCTTTATATATTCATCCATTGAAAGACATCTTGACCCCTTACACAGTTTGGCTATTGTGGAGATTGCTGCCATGAACATTGGGGTGCATGTGTCCCTTCTTTTAATTATATATGTATCTTTGGGCTAAATAACCAGTAGTGCAATTCCTTTGTCAAAGGGTAATTTGATTTTTACATCCTGAGAAACCTTAATAATAGTTTCCAGAGTTGCTATACCAGCTTGCATTCCCACCAACAATGTAAGAGTGTTCCACTTTCTCCACTTCGCCAACATTTTTTGTTCCTTGACTCATTAATTTTTTGTTATTCTAACTGTTGCAAGTTGGTCTCTCATTGTGGTTTTGATTTGTATTTCCCTGATGGCAAATGATACAGGTATTTTTTCATGTGTTTTTTGGTCATTTGTAAGTCTTTTCTGGAGAAGAGTCTTTTCAAGTCTTCTGTCCATTTTTTGACTGGATTATTTTTTGAGTGTTGAGTTTGAGAAGTTCATTATAGATCTCTGATACCAGCCCTTTATCTGATATGTCATTTGCAAATGTCTTCTCCCATTCCGTTGATTGCCTTTTAGTTTTGTTGATTGTTTCCTTTGCTGTGCAGAAACATTTTTTTTATCTTGATGAAGTCCCAATAGTTCATATTTGCTTTTGTTTCCCTTGTCTTTAGAGACTTATCTTGCAATAAGTTGCTTTTTTTCAAATTTGAAGAGTGTCCTGCTTGTGTTCTCCTCTAGAATTTTGTTGTATTTCTGTCTCACAATGAAATTTTTCATCCATTTTTAATTTATCTTTGTGTATGGTGTAAGAGAATTTTCCAGTTTAATTCTTCTGCATGTGGCTGTCCAATTTACCCAGCACCATTTATTGAAAAGACTGTTTTTTGTTTGGTTGGTTGGTTTTGTTTACATTGGATAATCTCTTCTGCTTTGTCGAAGATTATTTGGTTATAGAGTTGATGGTCCATTTCCGGGCACTCTGTTCTGTTCCATTGATCTGTGTATCTGTGCTTGTGCCAGTAACATACAGCCTTGGTCACTATAGCTTTGTAATATAGTAATGTCTGGAATAGCGATGCCTCCAGCTTTGCTTTTTCTTTCTTTTCTTTTTTCTTTTAAATATTTTATTTATTTATTTGATAGAGATCACAAGTAGGCAGAGAGGCAGTCAAAAAGAGAAAGGGGGAAGCAGGCTCCTTGCTGAGCAAAGAGCCCAATGCGTGGCTTTATCCAAGGACCCTGAGATCTTGACCTGAGCTGAAGGCAGAGACTTAACACACTAACCATCCAGGCATCCCTCAGCTTTGCTTTTCCAAGATTGCTTTGACTCTTTGGAGTCTTTTGTTGTGCCAAACATATTTTAGTATTGTTCTACTTCTGTGAAAAATGCTTGAGATATTTTGATAGTGATTGCATTAAATGTGTATTATGTTTTGTGTAGAACAGAATAATATTTTTTTCTTCTAATCCATGAACATGGAATGTTTTCCCATTTTTCTTGTCATTTTCTGTTTATTTTGTAAGTGTTTTACAGTTCTCAGAGTATATATATTTTACCTTTTGTTGAGGTTTATTCCTAGGTACCTAGGTACCTAGGTTTTGGGTGCAATATTTTTAATTATAATTTTTATTTACTTTTTACAGTAAGGTATTGTCAATCAAGTGAAATTTGTGAAGAAAATACTCCAATATCTAATGCATGTACTTTTGGCTCCTAAAAATTCCTAAGCTGAGTTAATGGGGTCATTTTATGAATCCCATACTTCAAAATGACTTGAGTCCTGTGAAATCTCATTAGGGTTAAATTACTTCAGGGATCCTTAATGGTCTTTCTTTCTTTCTTTCTATGATTATTTATCCAGCATATAGTACATCATGTTTCTGATGTAGTGTTCAATGATTAATTAGTTGTTTATAACACTCAGTGCTCATTACTACATGTGCCCTCCTTAATACCCATCAACCAGCTACCCCATCCCCCAATATTATCCCTTCTGTAACCCTCAGTTTGTTTCCTGGAGTCCAGACTCTCTCATGATTTGTCTCACTTTCTGATTTCCTCCCATTCAGTTTTCCCTCCTTTCTCTTAGGGTGCTTAATGCTATTCCTTATGTCCCATATATGAATGAAATCATATGATAACTGTCTTTCTCTGCTTGACTAGATTCACTTAGCGTAATATCTCCATTTCATCCATTTCAATACAAAATGTAAATATTCATCCTTTCTGTTGGCTGAGTAATATTCCATTGTATATATGAACCATATATTTATCCATTTATCTATTGAAGGACATCTATGTTTTGGATGCAATTTTAAATCAGATTGATTCTCTTTTTTTCCTAACATTTAATTATTGTATAAAAATGAAAAAGATTTCTCTATGTTGATTTTGTACCATGTGACTTTACTCAATATTTTACTTCTGTTTATGGGCACAATACATGAATAAACATTTTTCCAAAGAAGACATAGAGATTCATAAGAGACACATGAAAAGATGTTAAACATCACTTATCATCAGTGAAATGAAAATCAAAACTGCATTGAAATATCACTTCATACCTGTCAAAATGGCTAAAAACAACAGAAAAAATCAGATGTTTTAAAAGACGTGGAGGAAGGGGAACCATCTTACACTGTTGATGAGAATGCATAGTGGAGCTGTCACTATCAGAAATTGTATGAAGTTTCCTCACAAAGTTAAAAATGGAACTATCCTATTTATGACCCAACAATTGCACTACTAGATATTTACCCAGAAGATTAAAAAATAAATACTGATTTGAAGGAACACGTACAACCTGATATTTATAGCAACATTATCAACTATAGCCAAATTATGGAAAGTGTCTAAATGCCCATCAGTTGATGAATTGGTAAAGATATCACATATACATACAATGGAATGTTACTCAGCCATAAAAAAGGATGAGATTTTTGTCATTTATAAAGGTGTTGATGGAGATCCAGTGTATTATGCCAAGCAAAATAAGTGACTCAGAGAAATAAAATACCATATTTGGAATTTAATAAACAAAACAGATAAATATAGGGAAAGAACACAAGCAAAAAAAAAAAAAAAGACAGACGGTTTCTCAAAGGTAAGTGGGTGCAGGGATCGCTGAGGGGGGATTAAAGAGGGCACCGAGGGGTGCCTGGGTGGCTCAGTGGGTTAAAGCTTCTGCCTTTGGCTCAGGTCATGATCCCAGGGTCCTGGAATCAAGCCCCACATCGGGCTCTCTACTCCACGGGGAGCCTGCTTCCTCCTCTCTCTGTCTGCCTCTCTGCCTACTACTTGTGAACTATGTCTGTCAAATAAATAAATAAAATATTTAAAAAAATTAAAAAAAATAAAAAAAATAAAGATGGCACTGATATTTACCAGCAAGTGATGAATTATCAAATTCTACCCCAGAAATTAATTTTATTCCTTATTTTAAATAAAAACCTGAAACGTAAAAAAAGAATAATTTCATAGTGTATAAAAGTCTAAGTATTCTTTTTAAATTTGAATGCTTTATTTAATTCTACTTTCTTTTTGTTTACAGTGTTCTTGAGAAAAGTCAAATGTAATATCTTAGTGTGTAATTTGTTTTAGTTTGTTTTTGTCTGGTTGGTTTCAAGGTTTCTTTCTTTATCCTTGAATGTCTGTAGTTTGATAATGATGTGCCTAATTGTAACTATTCTGGTATTTATTCTGCTGGTGTCTTCTGAGATTTCTGGATCTGTAACTTGAAAACATTAATTTAGAAAATTCTCAGTCATGCTTTTTTTTCAAATATTTCTTTTTTTGCTTTCTCATAGTCGCATATTCCCATTAATCTAATATTCATTTTTTGTAGTTGCCACACTGTCCTTGGATTTTCTGTTCTATTTTTATCTATTTTTATTATTTATCTGTCTTGTTTGCTTTTAGGTTTTGACTATTCCTATAATATATTATCTAGCTTAGAGTTTCTTTTCTCAGATAGTTCCAGTCTGCAAATAAGACCATTAAAAATATGTTTTTTATGTTAAAGTGTTTTTGATCTGTAACTTTTGTGTTTTTAGTTTTTTTCTTAGAATTAATCTGTCGATTACATAACTCATTTTTCATTATATCTACTTCATACATTACATTTCATTGAATATTAATTGTATTTGTTTTGAATTGCATGATCTAATAAGTGCAACATCCTTGTATATCTGGATCTGATTATTATTCTGTGTCTTCATATTTTAATAACTTTTTTTTCTTCATAGCTGGAGTTACTATCCTGGATAAATAAGAATAAATGTACATAGGTCTTTAAAAATGTGGTGATAGGCTGTTGGTGGATGGAATGCATTCTATAGTGCTATGACTAGATCTCAGTCCTTTGGAGCATCTATGTCTCTGGTCTGTGAGCTTCACAAGTGTTTCTATCTCTTTCTCTCTTTTTTTCCTTTATTTTTCTCACCTAACAGATTTTTAAGAATGCCTGTTATGAGCTCTATTTGAGTATTTCCTGTTTCCCATGTTGATGTCTAGACTGGGATGGAGTTGGGTATTTCTCTTTTCCAACTAGAGATGACTGGTGTTTGTTATTTTTCTTCTCTTAGTGTGCTATACCCTGATAAGAGCCCAGAAGTTTACTTTATGCTTAACTGTTTTCTTCTGAGGGAAGACCTTGTTAAGAACTACAGAATGTTGTCATATTTTAAAACGTTTCATTGTTCTCTCCTTTTATCAGAAGAATGCGGGGATTGGTCAAGTTTCTTGAGGTAAAACTCACAAAAGTTTGGAAGCCTCACAAATAACTGGAGACCCCTGCTGTTTTTAAATCTCGAACTTGCTTACATAGAGTTCATAGAATCTAACTGATTACAGTCCAGATTCTCTTAGTCCAGCACTGATTCCCATAGTAGTTTTTTCTTGTAAATCTCTAATCAATCAAACTATGATTCTCAATATGTGTATTTCTTTTCAGTCTTGGTGCAGGGCCTTGTGTTGTGTTGCATCTCATTTTCATATCCAAGATGGGGTTGTTAATTTTTCAGTGTGCTCACTTTTTACTTGTTAGGATGACCTTATGACTTCCAAGCTACTTAACTGTGTGATCAGAAACCAGAAGTCAGCATTATTTAATTTGTGGTAGAAAGCTATATATTTTGTCATTTTTTTAATTATACCTTGTTTCTTTATACTTAAGTGTGCTTTTATGTTCACATTTTGCATTTTTATCCAATGTTATAATACCTTTTAATTAAAATATTTGGAACATATAAACCTAACATAATTATTTTATATGGTTAATTTTAAGTCTATCTCATTTTTGTTTCCTCTTTGGCTTTGCTATTTATTGATTTTTATAGGGGGTTGGTGCCTACCCATGACTTCAAAATAGTGGAGCAGAGAGTGCATGTGAGCCCATAACAGCTCACACTCCCTTATTCACAAAATGCAGGGATGTATACATGTTCCAGGAATTCCTCCCTGAAGAACTGCAATAAATGCAAACTATGGTAATCTGTGAAGATAGGTGCACACAGAAGTGGAAATGGTTTGACCCAGAGAGTTTATTGAAGATGGGTCCATGATCTTGTGGCTTCCAGCAAGATATCCTGTCACAATAATTTTTGCTCTGACCCTCTGAAGAAGCATGAAAAGCCACCAGGAAACAAAAGCCTACATAGAGAACCAGCTTACATTAAGCCCATCCTTCTGACAAAGTGTGGGGAAGCTCTGCTCAGGAAAAGATACTTGTACAGAAACACGAATCCCTTCTCTCAGAATACAGCCTGGAAGAACAGGTGAATAACAAACTGAAGGATCACACAAAACTGTAAAACTCCAGATACAGGGGAAAACAGATTTGGGTATTTCCTCACTACATGTTTATCCTTCATTCTATTGTTTAATTTACATTTTACCCATTTAATAGATTCTTATTTTACCAGCTTTTTTAAAGATTTTATATTCATTTGACAGAGAGAGAGAAAGAGAGAGAGAGAGAGAGATCACAAGTAGGCAGAGAGAGATGGAGAAGCAGGCTCCCCCCCGAGCAGAGATCCTGATATGGGGCTCAATCCCAGGACCCCCGGAAAATGACCCTAGCTGAAGGCAGAGACTTTAGCTCACTGAGCCACCCAGATGTCCCACCAGCCTTTGCTTTTAAGTCATTACTTTAACTTATATTTTTCACGTCTACGTTTTAAAGATATGTGCTTCATTCTAGTTCTTTTATCTCTCGGTTCAATTTAATTTTTATATAAATAAAAATGTGGATTTTGTTGCAATTTTAGGATGTGGTGTCCTCTAACAGAATGGAATTCAATCAGGAACAAACAGACCACCCTTCTTTTCCACCCTGTGATGTTATAGTCCCTCCTACCCTTTTTAAATATATTTTTATTGTATCTTGACTTTGTGTTTTATATTGTTTCTTTTCCATCGTGGCTTCCAACTACTTTGGATTTTTTTTCTAGGGTGAATTCTACTTGGGTCACGGTTGATATTTTAGACTCTGTTTATTCTCTTACCCACCTTTCCCTGGGCAGAGTGACTAATAGGAACTCACAACAAAGAAGAGAACCAGAGGTAATGTTCTCTAACAGAACTAATCAATATAGATATAAGAGGTTGTCAGATATGGCATACAGCATAGCAAAAATAGTTAAGAGCTAGGCTTGGGAAAAGCATACATTACAATACTGAATCTCTGCTGGCAGAAATGAGATATAATCAGGCTGAACATAAAACTGCTGTGAATTAGATGCTGTCCAAATTGGATGTTCTAACAGCTAGGGTCAATGAGTCAGAAGAGAGAATAAGTGACCTAGAGGGCAAGCTTATGGAAATGAAGGAAGTTGAGTAAAAGAGAAAAATACAACTAGTAGCTCAAGAAGAAAGGCTTAGAGATGCCTTGAAACAAATGAATGTCCTTATTATTGGGATCCCAGAGAGTGTGGAAAGAGAGAAGACTAGAAGGCTTATTTCAGCAAATTATGGCTAAGAATTTACCTATTCTGGGGAAAGAAATAAGCATCCGTGTCCAAGAGACAGAGAAGCCAGTTTCCCAAATTAATAAAAATAAATCAACATCCCAAAATATAATATTGAGTAACATAGACAAAAAATAATAGATAATCTACAGAAACAGGGACTTTACAGGCAATAAAATGCAAATCTTAGAGCCAAAGATGCTATCCTGAGAGCAGCTAGGGAGAGAATGTTTCTTATATAAGGAACAAGGGACATCAGAATAACAACAGGTCTATCCAAAGAAACATGGCAGGCCAGAAAGTGTTGGCAAGATATATTAAAGATATTAAAAGAGAAGAACATGTAGATTTTCCTGCAAGGCTGTCATTCAGAATTAAAAGTGAGAAAATGAGCTTCCAAGACAGATAGAAAATGAAAGATTGAAAATGAAGATAGAAAGAAATATTAATGGGGGATACTGTACATGAAAAGAGAACTTAAGAGTAACATAGACAAAAAATAATAGATAATCTACAGAAACAGGGACTTTACAGGCAATAAAATGTCACTAAATTAATATATTTTTATGGCTACTCTGAATATAAATGGGATGAATATTCCAATCAAAAGAAACATATTTTATCAGATTGGATATAAAAAGCAACAGCCATCCATATGTTGTCCACAAGAGACTCATTTTATACCTAAAGATAACTTCAGACTGAAGATGAGAGAGTAGAAAACTATTTAGCACATTAATGGACTTTGAAAGAAAGCAGTGGTAATAATCCTCATATCAGACAAATTAGACTTTAAACCAAATACTGTAGTAGAGGGGCAAAATATCAGACTTACAGAGTCTATCCTACAAGAAGATCTAACGATTGCAAATATCTATGTACCCAACGTGGAAGCAGCCAATTATATATACCAACTAAAAACCAAAGTAAAGAAACATATTGATAATAATGCATTAATAGTAGGAGACTTTAATAACCCACTTGCAGAAATGGACAGATGATCTAAGCAGAAGATCAACAATGAAATAAGAACATTGGGGGCGCCCTGGTGGCTGAGTGGGTTAAAGCCTCTGCTTTCAGCTCAGGTCATGATCTCAGGGTCCTGTGATCGAGCCCCGCATTGGGCTCCTCTCTCTCTCTACTTGCCTCTCTATCTACTTGTGATCACTGTCTGTCAAATAAATAAATTAAAAAAAAAAGAAAGAAAGAAACAAGGACTTTGAATGACACAGTGGACCAGATGGACTTTCCAGGTATATATATAGAACATTCCATCCTAAATCAATACAATACTCATTCTTCTTAAATGCACATGGGGTTTTCTCCAGAATAGATCACATAGTAGCACACAAAATCATGTATCTACCAATACCAAAAGTTTGAGATTGGATATTTTCAGACCACAATACTTTGAACCTGGAACTCAATCACAAGAAAAAAAAAATGAAAGGAACACAAACACTTGAAGTTTAAAGAGCATCCTACTAAAGAATGAATGGGTCAACCAGGAAATTAAATAAGAACTTAAACTATTCATGCAAGCCAATGAATATGAAAGCATATCATTTCAAAACCTATGGGATACTGAGAGAGTAGTCCTAAGGGGGAAAAACTGCCATCCAAACCTCTCTCAAATATTAGAAAAGAACCTAAATGCACAACCTAAACTTACACTTAAATGACCTAGAAAAAGAACTTGAAATAAAACCTAAATAAATCAAGAGAAGAATAATAATAAAGACTAGAACAGAGATTAAAGAAATAGAAACTAGAACATCAGAACAGATCAACAAAAGTAGAAGATGTGTCCTTGAAAGAATTAATAAGACAAACAAACAAGCAAACAAAATACCTCTGGTGAGATTTATTCAAAATAAAAGAGAAGCAAATAAAATTGATAAAATCATGAACAAAAATGGAGAAGTCACGATCAATACCAAGGAAATACAGAAAATTTTTAGAACATATTATGAACAAGTATGTATCAACAAATGAGCTAATCTGGAAGAAATGAATTTATTTCTGAAAATTTATAAATGGTCAATACTGACACAGGAAGAAATATAAAATCTGAACAGACTCATTTCAAGCAAGGAAGTTGAAGGAGTAATCAAAATCTACCCCAAAAAACAAGATTCTTGGGCCAGGTAGCTTCCCAGAGAAATTCTACTAACATTTAAAAATAAAATAATACCTATTGTAGTGAAGCTGTTTCAAAAAAAAAAAAAAAAAAAAGGAAGAACTGCCAAACTCAATGAGGCCATCATTACCTTGATCCCTTAACCAGATAAAAACACCATTGAAAAGGAAAATTTGGGGCCAATATCCCTGATGAACATGGATGACAAAATACTCATCAAGACACTAGCCAAGAGGATCCATCAGTACATTAAAAGTATTATTCACCATGACCAGGTGGGATTTATTCTTGGGATTCAAGGGTTACTCAAAATTCACAAATCAATCAATCAATGTGATAGAGCACATTAATAGAAGAAACAGAATAACAGACAATCCTCTCCATCATTTGCAAGAAAGGAATTTGACAAAATACAGCATCCTTTCTCATTAAAACTCTTCATAATATAGGGATAGAGGGAAAATTCCTCAATATCATAAAAAATCTATAAAAAGTCCACAGTGAAGATAATTCTCAATGGGGAAAAACTAAGAGCTTTTCCCTTAAGTTCAGGAGCACAGCAAGAATATCCACTTTCACCACTATTCTTCAACATAGTACTATCAGTCCTAACCTCATCCATCATACCACAAAAATAAATTTTAAAAAATTCAAATTGACAAAGAAAAAGTTAACCTCTATCTCTTCACAGATGACATGACACTTTATGTGGAATACCCAAAAGACCAACTCAATATTGTTAGAACTCATACAGAAATACAGCAATATTGCAGGATACAAAATCAATGCACAGAAATAAGTTATATTGGTATATAATACCAATGTTATTGAAGAAAGCTAAATTAGGAAATTTATCCTATTTATAATTGCACCAAAACCCATAACATTACTACGAGTAATCCTAACCAATGAGGCAAATTATCTGTATTCTGGAAACTACACAATATTTATGAAAATAAACTGGGGCAGACACAAAGAAATGGAAAACATTTCATGTTCATGGATCAGAAGAATAAATATTATTAAAATGTCTTTGTTTAGAGCAATCTATAAATTTAATGCAATCTCTATCAAAATACAGTGGACATTTTTTCACAGAGCTGGAACATATAGTCTTATAATTTGTATGGAAACAAACAAAAAAAATGCTAATTCACCAGGGAATGTTGGAAAAGAAAACCGAAGCTGGTGGCATCATAATGCCTGAGTTCAAGCTATATTACAGGGCTGTGATCTCTGTAATTACAGCATGGTAATGGCACAAAAATAGACCGATCAATGGAACAATATGGAGTGTCCAGAATTGTACCCTCAACTCTAGGGTCCATTAATCTTTGTCAAATCAGGAAATACTATACAATGGGGAGGGAAAGGCTCCTAACTAAATTATGCTGTGATAGTTGGACAGCCACATTAAGAACAATGAAATTGGACCATTCTCTTACACCATACACAAAGATAAACTCAAAAGAGGTGAATGACATAAATATCAGAGAGGAATCCTTCAAAATCCTAAAAGAGAACATGGGCAATAACCTCTTTAATCTTGAATGCAACAATTTCTTGCAAGACACATCTTAAAGACAAGGGAAACAAAAGCAAAAATGAACTATTGAGATATTATCAAGATAAAAATCTTCTGCAGAGTGAAGGAAATAATCAACAAAACGAAAATGCAACCAGCAATATGAGAAAATGCATTTGCAAATAACATACCAGGTAAAAGGCTGGTATCCAAATTCTAAAGACCTTCTCAAACTCAACACCTAAAAAACAAATAATCCAGTCAAAAAATGGGCAGAAAACATGAACAAAGAAGACAAACAAACGGCCAACAGACACATAGATAATGCTTTATATCACTTGCTATCAGGGCAATACAAATCAAAACCACAATGACATACTAAATTACACAAGTTAGAATGGCTAAAATTAACAGGACAGGAAGCAACAAATGATGGCAAGGATTCAGAGGAAGAGAAATCTTATACTCTTGGTGGGAATGCAAGGTGGTACAACCACTATGGAAAACAGCACGGAGTTTCCTTAGGATGCTAAAAATAGAAGTACCCTATGACCCAGCAATTACATACCTAAGTATTTACCCGAAACATACAGATGTAGTGAAAGAAGGGGCATATGCACCCCAATGTTTATAGCAACAATTTCCACAGTAGCCAAACTGTGGAAGGAGCCAAAATGTCCTTTGGCAGATGAATAAGTAAATATTGTGTGGTTTATATATACAATGGAATATTACTCAGCCATCAGTCAGATTAATATGTATCATTTACATCAACATGAATGGAACTGGAGGATATTATGCTGAGTGATGTAAGTCAAGCTGAGGAAGACAATTATATGTCATATGACACACATGAGTTTTACTCATATGTGGAATATAAAGAATAGTGTAGAGGACAATAGGAGAAGGGAGGATAAAACTGAATGGGAAGAAATCAGGGAGAATAACAATGGGAGACTCTCACTCAGGAAACAAAGATTTGCAGATAGGGTGGTGGGTAGGGGTTGGGGTAACTTCTTGATGGGCATTAATGAATGTATGTGATGTGAGGAGCACTGGGTATTTTATGCAAGAAATATATCATTGAACATTTTCCCAAAGCCTATTGATGTACTATATGTTGGCTAATTGAATTTAAATTAAAAAAAAAAAAAGAAAAGAAAATAGGGGAAGAAGTCATGAGTGATGTTTCCCTATAGAAGATATCCAGATGGTGACCAGACACATGAAAATATGCTCATCCTCACTCATCATCAGGGGAATGTAATTGAAACATTCAATATGATATCACCTTACACCTCTCTGAATGGCAAAAATGAAAAACAGAAGAAACAATAAGTGTTGGTGAAGGTCATGAGATAGTGAAACCCTCTTGCACTACTGCTGGAAATGCAAACTGGTGCAGCTACTGTGGAAAAGAGCATGGAAGTTCCTCAAAACGTTAAAAATAGAATTACCTTTCAACCCAGTAATAGATCTACTGGGCATTTTCCTCAAAATGCAGAAACACTAACACAAAGGTGTACAATCAACCCCCCCAATTTTTTTAGCCATGTTATTTACAAAGATAAATGATGGAAGCAACCTGTGTCTATTAATTGATGAAGAGTAAAAGAAAAGTTACAATGGGATAATAGTTGGCCATAAAATAATAAAAATTAAATATTTGGGAGGCTCAGTCAATAAGGTCAGGTCATGATCTCAAGGTTCAGGGACTGAGTCTCCTGTCAGGTCCCCAGTCAGCAAGAAACCTACTTCCCTCTTCCTCTCTGCCTGTCTCCCCATTTCCATGCTATCTGTCTTTCAAATAAATTAATTAAAAAAAAAGAAATCTTGCTATTTAAATGACATGGATGTAGCTAGAGAATAATATTAAGTTAAATAAAGTAGTCAGAGAAAGACAAATACAACACGGTTTCACTCATATTTAGAATTTAAGAAACAAAAAAAAATGAAAAAATAGACAAACAAGAAGCAGACTCTTAACTTATAGAGAAAATGCTGATGATTGCCGGAGAGGATGTCTGTTGGGGGAATAGTGAAATAAGTGAAGTGGCCTAAGGTGTGCACTTGTAATGAGCATAGGATGATAGAGGGAGCTGTTGAATCACTATATTGTATACCTGAAACTAATTTAGCACTGCATGTTAGTTATACTGGAATTAAAAAAAAAAAAAAAACAGTATGTCAGTATGTTACTAACATAAAATATAACCACAGATCAATGGAAGAGGATAGAGAAACCAGAAATACAGCGATGCCTGTATGGTTAATTTACCTATGAAAAAATAAGTGAGACAATGCAATTAGGAAAAGGTTGTCTCTTCAATAAATGGTGTTGGGAAAACTAGACAGCAACAAGCAAAGGGATGAAATTGGGCCACTTTTTCGCATCAAACACACACACACACACACGCACACACACACACCCCAAAATAAATTAAAGACCTAAATACGAAACCTAAAACCATAAAATTTCTAAAAAATAGACAATTATTTCTTGTACACTAGCATTAGCATCATACTTATAAGCATGATTCCTCATCCAAGGGAAAGAAAAGAAAATTAAACTGGGATTACATTAAAAAAAAAGAAAAACTTTTTCATGGTGGATGAAACCAAAATTTACACAACACAAGAAAACCAAAATGCAAACTAGTTAATGAAAGAAGATATTTATAAATAATATATCTTTTAAGTTCCTGTCTGAAATATATAAAGAACTTGCACAGCTCAACACCATAAAGAACAAATAATCCAATGAAATTATGGGCATTAAAGCTGAATAGGTATTTTCCCACAGATACACAGGTGACCAATATACATGACTCAACATCAGTTATCATCAGGAAAATTTAAATCCAAATAAAATGAGATCATCACCTCAAACTAAGTGCTGGCAAGGATGTAGGGGATAAAAGAAACCTTGTGTACCGCTGGTAAATTGGTGTACCCATTGTGTACCATTGCACTGTGGTGCAACATAATGGAGTTTACTCAAGAAATTAAAAATAGAAATACAATGTTATGCAGTAATTTCACTATTGGATATTTACCCAAATAGAATGAAAGCACCCATTTAGAAGGTTAGGGGCTCTCATATTTATCACATAATTGTTTACAACCCAAGTTGTTCATGAAAGAGTGTATATCACATAAAAAACCTGAGATCCTGTCTTTTGCAAAAACATGGATAAACATAGAAAGTATTATGTTAACTGATATAAGTCAGACAGAGACAAATGCCATGTATTCATTATATCTGGCATCCAAAAAACAAAGCATTAACAAACAAGAAAATGGAAACAGACTGATAAATACAGGGAACAAACTGGTAATTGTCAGAGGAAAAACAGTGAGGAGATACACAAAGTAAATAAAATTAAGAGATACAAACTTCAAGTTGTAAAATATATAAATCAAAGAGACAAAAAGTACAGCATATGGTATGTGCATAAAATATTGTAAAATATTTTTAATTATTATAGTTATTATTGTTATTTTATATATAATAAAATATATATGTTATAATAATAACATGATTGGAGATGGCATATATTGAGCTTTGAGTAATATGTAGAGTTGTTGAATCACTATACATACAAAACTAATATGGCATTGCATGCTAACTATAATTTAATAAAAAAAAGAAATAGATAAAATTAGGTTTCTTTTTTTAATATTTTATTTATTTATTTGACAGAGAGAGATCACAAGTAGGCAGAGAGGCAGGCAGAGAGAGAGAGGAGGAAGCAGGCTCCCTTAAAATTAGGTTTCTGTTAGAAAACTGAATATACAATGGGGAAAAGGAATTCAAATATTTGGTGTTGTGGAAAACTGGAAAGCTACGAATAAAATGATAAAACTGGACCACTATTTTACATTATATAGAAAAATAAATTCAAAATGGATTAAAGACTTGAATATAAAAAATTAAATCATACAAATCCCATACCAGGTGGTGGGTATTATAGAGGGCAAGGATTGCATGGAGCACTGGGTGTGGTTAAAAAATAATGAATACTGTTTTTCTGAAAATAAATAAATTGAAAAAATTAAAAAAAAACATAAAGTGTAAGCTCCTTGACATCAGTCTTAATAATATACTTTTTGTACCAATCACCTCAGGCAATGGCAACAAAAGCTAAAACAAACACATGGCATTGCATCAAAATAGGCTATTGTGTAATAAAATAAATCACCAACAGGGGCATTCTATGAAACATTTAAAGAAGTATTAATAAATCTTCTGAAGCTGTTTCAAAAAATAGAAATAGAAAGAACACTTCTAATCTTGTCCAATAAGGCTAGCATTACCTTGATCTAAAAACCAGAAAAAGACCCCACTCAAAAGGAGAATTACAGACTAATATGCTTGATGAACATGGATGCAAAAATCCTCACTTATGTATTAGCTAATAGGATCCAACAGTACACTAAAAGGATTATTCATCACAACAAAGTGGGCTTTATTCCTGAGCTTCAAGGATGGCTTATTATCTGCAAGTTAATTACTGTGATGCATCACATTAACAAAAGAAAGGAAAAGAACCACATGATTCCCTCAATAGATGCAGAAAAAAGAAACATTTATCAAATACAGCATATGTTCTTGATTAAAACTCTCTAAAGCATAGTGATAGAGGGAACATACCTCAACAACAGAGAAGACATTTATGAAAAACCCTGCAAGAATATCATTCTCAATGAGAGAACACTGAGAGCTCTTCTGCTAAGGTCAGGAACACAACAGGGATGTCCACTCTCACCACTCTTGTTCAAAATAGAACTAGAAGTGTTAGCATCAGCAGTCAGACAACAAAAAGAATAAAAGACACTCACATCAGCAAAGAAGAAGTCAAAATTTCACTCTTCACAAATGATATGATACAGTATTTTGAAAACCGAAAAGTTGCCAACCAAAAATTGCTAGAACTCAAACAAGAATTCAGCAAAGTGGCAGGATACAAATTGTACAAAATTCAGTTGAATTTCTGTACAAAATAAACCACCAAAAGAACAAAAAGTCCCCTGACCAAGTAAAAGGAAACATTTGAAAAAAAATTTTTATTTATAATTATGTATACATTTAAATTAACTTATACATCTGATAAGGGGTTACTATTCAAAATTTTAAGAATTTATCTGACTGTAAGGGCCTATTTAGCCAGAGTGATTCCATCTGGTTAAACAGTGATTTTGTTGTTTATGCAGTAAAATGAAATGACCCTGCCCCCCCCCCCCAGGGTAACTTACTTAAAAGCAAGTCCAGGAAACCAGTAAAATGTGGTTGACTAATCCCTGATAATAGGGCCCAAATACAAGGATGGGTCAGGTCAGGCGGAGATAATAGCCCAAATGCAAGGATGAGTCAGGTCAGGTGGAGACATCCAATCAGTGGGGCATGCATACTGTCTCCCTAGCTACAAAGGAGTGTGGGCCCTGCCTTTTGGGCACCAATTCTGACCAAGGTGATAGGGTAGTTTAAATAACTACTATGGGGTGAATTGTAATTCAATTGGCCACCCGTGTGTGACCTAGCATGACTATGTAGCTTTCTCTGTGTGTTGCAATCTCATCGGCCACCTGTGTGTGGCCAGGCTCAACCACATGGTCTTTGCTCTATAAAAGTTAGTCTGTGAGGCTGGGAGGGGTCGGCCTGTCTATAAGAGGCAGCCTGAATGATTGGTTAGATTCTTGATGCTTGGCACAAAATAAAGCTTTGCTTGACTTTCACTTCGTATCAGTCTCACTCCTTTGATCATGGACATATCATTGGGAGACTCATCACTGGGTGACCTTTCGTGACTAAGTATAAAAAGCAAACAACATGACCAAATCATGGCCAGAGGTCTTAAATACACATTTTTCCAAGAAGACATAGAAATGACCCATAGGAACCATTAGAAGTTGCTCAATACCAATAATCATCACAATGCTAACCAAAAGTACAGTTAGATATCTCCTCACACTTGTAAAATTAGCTATTATCAAGAAGGCAAAAAATAAGAAGTGTTGGCAAATATGTGGACAAAAGGGAACCCTTATACACTGTTGGTGGGATTGCAAATTGGTTTAACTACTATAAAAACAATATGGAGGTTCCTCCAAAAATTAAATTAGAACTATTGTACAATTCAGCAATTTCACCTCTGGATATTTATCTTGAGAAAATAAAAACACCAATTCAAGAGGATATATGTACTCATATGTTCATTGAAGCATTATTTGTGATATCCAAGATATAAAAGCAAAGTATCCATTGATAAAAGAATTGATAAATAATATATACATAATCAGTCATTAAAAAAAATTTCCATTTCCAACGCATATGGTTTTAATGGTATTATACAAAGTGAAGGAAGTCAAACAAAGGAAGACAAACATTGTATGATTTCACTTACATATAAAAACAAAAAAATAAAAAAAAAGGAAAATAAACAAAACAAAACAGAGATACAATCATAGATAAAGGACATGAACTGTAAGTTTCCACTGTAGGGGAAATGATAAGGGTGCATAAAATAGGTAAATTGCATTTTTTAATTTTTTAAAGATTTTATTTATTTGATAGACAGAGATCACAAGTAGGCAGAGAGGCAGGCAGAGAGAGAGGAGGAAGCAGGCTCCCTACCAAGCAGAGAGCCCAATGCAGGGCTTGATCCTGGGACCCTGGGATCACAACCTGAGCCAAAGGCAGAGGCTATAACTCACTGAGCCATCCAGGCATCCCGGCAAAGTGTATTAAAGGGACAAATTGACAGTTGTGATACAAATAAGTTAATGGATATTGCAATGTACAGCATATGATATATAGTCAATTATATTGTATTAACTTTGTGGTAAGAAATGGTAGCAAGGGGGCACCTGGGTTCTCAGTGGGTTAAGGCCTCTGCCTTCAGTTCAGGTCATGATCCCAGGGTCTTGGGATCAAGCCCCACATCAGGCTCCCTGCTCTGCAGGGAGCCTGCTTTCTCCTCCTCTCTTTCTGCCTGCCTCTCTGCATACTTTTGATCTTTCTCTCTGTAAAATAAATAAAATAATAAAAAAAGAAATGGTAACAAGACTTATTGTGGAGATTATTATGTAATGTACCACAACATTGAAGTACTATGATGTTTCATACTGGATCCCAATTATATTTCAGCTAAAACAATTTTACAAGTAAAAAAAAAATTCTGTAAATTATAGCAACACTTACAATTTTATATTGGCTTAACCAATATACTTAAATCTAATAACTTAATGGGTCATTCCCCACCTTAATCATTATGTCTTTTTCCCCTAAATATAGATCATGAAAAATATATTTTATATCATATACAAAAGGGGGGAATACGACTATCATGCAATCAATTTTGGAGATATTGAGTCATAGCTAGAGACTCGTTTTAGATTCCATCTTTTAGAAATGTCTTGTTCAACTAAAGGTGACAATTCTCTCTCTCTCCATTTTTTTATATTTTTAATTAATATCAGCATGAAAATAATTAAGTAAAATATGTCTAAGATAGTAGAAGTATAATATTTATAAATATACATTTATATTCATATTGTTGGGATTCTTTTTTAAACTCCAAATTTCCAAATAAGTTACTAGACTTGCCATGCTTAAAAAATAGAGACCTATAAGAACTGAACACACTTCAGTTCTTATTATGATAGATGTGTTATCTTTTCTAAGAAGCCCTCGTGACTTCACTATTAGACTTAATACTTGAACTATATTTGAATTTCCATTGTACTATATACATACATTATCATACCTTACTAATAATGCGTGTCTAATGATTTACTGTTCTTGAACTCCTGGATAAGAGTTCATTTTATTTTGTATCCCATCAGTTTAATGGAGGACTTGGAAAATTATGTGTTTGATTAAAATTAAAAAAAAATAAGTAAATTCATTAAGTGTTATTTATATATATCTAATTTTTTATTGTTTTCATGTTTGTTTGTTTTTCTTCTTCTACTGAAAAGACACTTTTCTAATTAAACATCCTCTGTTCCAGGAAATGTAGACCTTAATGTACTTGTGCTTTAACAAATTTGAATTATTCTATTTTTACTGTGATTAACTCTATGTATAAATCTTGAGGTATTGTGTACATGGAGGCACATTTTTTGACTGTACTGTAATTTCCTTAAACTGAAATCTTGATTCCATCCATTACTATTTCTTACCAAATATAGTGTCTAGCAGTGTATTAGCAATGTAAATGAATTTACATTGAATAAAAACATAGAGATAGATTATAAAAGTATATATTTCTTTCTTACATATTTATTTTCCTCAACTATTTCTATTCAGATTAAAGTTTCCTATGTGGTTCTAATGAAGATACAGAGGTAGGTGGCATAGTTTTTTCATTGTATCTAAGAGGTAATCTGTGGCAGCCTTGCATATTCAAGCTATTGGAAAGGGTAAGGACATTTTCCTGGAAGCCCACAAAGAAGAGATTGACAGACTAACAGAGATGTGGAAACATAAGATAAAAATGTATACTTATAATAATATGTAAAGTATTATACACCAAAGTTTTTTTTTTAGATATTTATTTTCTAATGAGCTCACAAGGTGAAAATTGAATAAAAATACGTCAACAGTTTACTCATACAGACCCTCAGAGCATGACCTCTTATCAAGCAACTACATATAACTCTCAGAATATACAAATAGTTTTTTGGGGGGAGCATAAAACATATGCTATTAAATTAGTTATGTTTATTTTATACTTATGTTACTCAAAAATCTAAGCTGAATTATCCTGGTATAAGGCACAGTATTTCTCCTGATGATTGTTTTATATTTATATATTTTTAAATAAATGTATATTGAGGATTTTGAAGGCAATTTATTTATTTTTTAAGATTTTATTTATTTGGCCCAGAGAGGCACAGCGTGAGAGAGAGAACACAAGCAGGGGGAGTGGGAGAGGGAGAAAAAAGCAGGCTTCTCCCTGAGCAGGGATCCAGATGCAGGCCTTGATCAAAGGACCCTGGAATCATGACCTGAGCTGAAAGGCAGATGCTTACTGACTGAGCCACCCAGGTGCCCCATACTTTTTTTTTTCTAAGATTTAAAATAAAATTATTTGACAGAGAGAGATCACAAGCAGGCAGAGAGGCAGTCAGAAAGGAGGCAGAAGCAGGTTCCCTGCCAAGCAGAGAGCCTGATGCGGGGCTCGATCCCAGGACCCTGAGATCATGACCTGAGCAGAAGACAGAGGCTTAACCCACTCAGCCACCCAGGCGCTCCACCCCATACTTTGTAAACATAATGTTGTGAGCTAATTCTGAAATTGATGTCTCCAGAGTTGTCTTTCTACAACCCACCTTTAAATTGTGCTCACACTTGGTCTGATGTTTCCCCAAACAGCCCCCATATATTAGTGTGTTAACCCCAGTGATGTGGTCACAAATAATCATCACTATGAGTCATGGATATTAGTCTCAGTAAGGTATTTATGTGTTCCCTGTGGCCTCTAGGCCTATCTCTGTGATTTTTATTTTTGGGACCCTGGGGGAGAAAGAGTTGTATATCTGATATGCATCTGTAAGTGGCAGAGATTCTTACACAACATCAAAAAAAATGCCTTGGGAGTTTTCAATGTCACACATGTAGTCAATGTCTGGTGAGAGACACTTTACAATTTCTTATTCTGTGATGAGTAGGATTAGTGCTATGTTAATCTGATATTATTATCTAAATTTCAGGCATTGCCTAATAATTTATATTAAATCCATAGCATCTTCAGCACAATCATATCCAGACCCACTCAGAAGATATGCACTACTTTCTGTTTAGGAAAAACATATTATATTGACTGAGAAAATCTCTCTCTTGGCATCAAAATCTACCTAATCCATCAGTGACATGAAATTATCCATATGAATTTTTAATTATTAAACTAAATTTTCCAACCTTGCCTCGTGGTAAGAAAAAAGAAAAAGAAAAGACAAAAAGTATGGCTTCTTCTGCTCTCCAGGTAGTACAGAATCATTTATAAATTTAAAGTTGTTAACTACTTCTATCTCTATTTATATATATACCATAAATAAATATTTGATATACACTGTGTGAAATAAAACACCCACCTATATAGAATTCTGAAACTCTTGAATGCTTCTATTAGAGGTTTTTTTTGTTGTTGTTGTGGTTGTTGTTATATTCAATAGCATAATTCTAACTGTTAGTGAACTGTATGATGCACCATGACCCTGAAATTTGGATTATCAGAATGGCTAATGGAAACTCAGTGAACTATAGTATTTTCAGGCTTGGGGTTTAATAATTTTTAAGTTTTGTGATCTTTAGTAATATAGTCACTCATGTTCTAAGAACTAGAGATGTATCAGTAAATAAGATTGACAGAGGTTCCTGCTCCCATATTATCTCTATAACTCCATGGGAGAGAAAGGAAATACAAATACGTAATGTATGGATGGTGGTAAATACTCTGGTGAAAGACAACACAAGGAAGGGAATGGGGTTCAGGTTCTGGGGAGGATTACATTAAGGGAAGATCACGCACCCAAACCTTATTTGAAAGCAACACCCTGTGAACACATTTCACTTTGCCGAATTTCTTAGGTGACACTCTTTGGGAGTCCAAAATAGTCAATATAAACGATAACCCTTCATCTCTACATGATGTTTTAGTTATTTTTATGTTTGTCATTTCAATGTAATTAATAGTATTTTATGCAGAGACCATTCATGTCTTATCCTCATAGTCGAGCATGATGACTGTCACATTCTCTGTACTCAGTAAAATGTTTCATGAAAGAAAAAAAAAAGAATGCATCTATTAGCCATTGCTAAGAGCAAACACCAAATGCTTCTAAAGAAATTTCATGGAGTTGGACTAAATTCTACTAGCAAAGACTTCCAAGGGAGTATAATTACTGGAGTGACAATATCATTACCTCCAGTTTAGAGCATTTTAATGAATTAATTCATGATAAATATTTTATTATTAAGAAATTATGGAAGACAGGGTCCCTGGCTGGCTTAGCTCATAGAGGCTGCAACTATTGATCTTTGGGTTGTGAGTTCAAGCCCCCTGTTTGGAAAGAGATTACTTAAAAGTAAATAAAATAAATTATGGAAGGTAAAAACTAAACCAATAATAATAAGGGTGAAGTAAATTCAAACAATTCTGTAAATTGTTAAAAAGTTATTTAATAATAATTGAGTGTGGGGGAACATAAAATAAAATGACTTAGAAATGATGAGGTGTCATGCATCTCAAAGATTCAGGAAATTATCCTGTACATAACGTTTAGATACAGACTTTTCTTTAAAACATTATTCAGCCACCAGAAAGAACAAATACTCATATTTTCATAACTTGAAAAGGACTGTAGGAGATTATGCTAAGTGAAATAAGTCAAACAGAAAAAGTCAATTATCACATGGCTTCACTTATTTTTGGAGTATAAGGAATAGGAAGGGGGACATTAGGAGAAGGGAAAAATGAAAGGGGAGAAACTGGAGTGAGAGACAAACTATGAGAGACTATGGACCCTGAGAAACAAATGGAGAGTTTCAGAAGGGAAGTGGGTTTGGGGAATGGGTGAGCCTGGTGATTGGGTGAGCCTGGTGATGAGTATTAAGGAGGGCATGGATTGCATGGAGCACTGAGTATTATATGCAAACAATAAATCATGGAACACTACATGAAAAATTAGTGATGTCCTAATGGTGACTAACATAACATGGATATATATATAATTTTTTTCTTGTCAAAGATTTTACTTACCACCAAACCTAATTTAAAGGGTTGTGATAGGGGCATCTGGGTGGTTCAGTCAGTTAAGCCTCTGCCTTCAGCTCAGGTCATGATCTCATGATCCTGGTATTGAGCCCCACATTGGGCTCTCTGCTCAGCGGGAAGCCTGCTTCCCCCTCTCTCTCCCTGCCTCTCTAACTACTTGTGATTTCTCTCTATGTCAAATAAATAAATAAAATGTTAAAAAAAAGATTGTGATACATGGACTCCAGGTAAAGGTATGTGGACTTACATTAGTAAAGAGATTAATATTTTGAAATAAGTCAAGCAAAGTGAGTCAATTATCATATGTTTTCACTTATTTGTGGAGCATAAGGGATAACATAGAGGACATGGAGAGTTGGAAAGAAGAAGGGAGATGAGGGTAATTGAAGGGGGAGATGGAACATGAGAGACTCTGTTCCATCTGAAAAACAATCTGAGGCTTTTGAATGGGCAAGGGGTGGGAAGTTGGGTAAGCCTGGTGGTGGGTATTATGGAGGGCACCTTTTGCATGGAGCACTGGGTGTGGTGCTTAAACAATGAATTCTGGTACACTGGAAAGAAATTTAAGAAATTTTTTAAAAATTTAAAAAGTCTCTTTGGGTGTTGAGTTTGCTAAGTTCTTTATAGATTCTGGATACTAGTCCTTTATCTGATATGTCGTTTGCAAATATCTTCTCCCATTCTGTCAGTTGTCTTTTGATTTTGTTAACTGTTTCCTTTGCTGTGCAAAAGCTTTTGATCTTGATGAAATCCCAATAGTTCATTTTTGCCCTTGCTTCCCTTGCCTTTTGCGTTGTTCCTAGGGAGATGTTGCTGCGGCTGAGGTGGAAGAGGTTGCTGCCTGTGTTCTCCTCAAGTATTTTGATGGATTCCTTTCGCACATTGAGGTCCTTCATCCATTTTGAGTCTATTTTCGTGTGTGGTGTAAGGAAATGGTCCAATTTCATTTTTTCTGCATGTGGCTGTCCAATTTTCCCAGCACCATTTATTGAAGAGGCTCTCTTTTTTCCATTGGACATTCTTTCCTGCTTTGTCGAAGATTAGTTGACCATTGAGTTGAGGGTCTATTTCTGGACTCTCTATTCTGTTGCATTGATCTATGTGTGTGTTTTTGTGCCAGTACTATGCTGTCTTGATGATGACAGCTTTGTAATAGAGCTTGAAGTCTGGAATTGTGATGCCACCAACGTTGGCTTTCTTTTTCAATATCCCTTTGGCTATTCGAGGTCTTTTCTGGTTCCATATAAATTTTAGAATTATTTGTTCCATTTTCTTGAAAAAGATGGATGGTACTTTGATAGAAATTGCATTAAATATGTAGATTGCTTTAGGTAGCATAGACATTTTCACAATATTTATTCTTCCAATCCAGGAGCATGGAACATTTTTCCATTTCTTTGTGACTCTTAATCTCACAAAACAAACTGAGGGTTGCTGGGGGGAGGGGGTTTGGGAGAAGGGGGTGGGATTATGGACATTGGGGAGGGTATGTGCTTTGGTGAGTGCTGTGAAGTGTGTAAACCTGGTGATTCACAGACCTGTAACCCTGGGGATAAAAATATATGTTTATAAAAAATAAAAAAATTTAAAAAGTCTCCAAAAAAGAGATTAAGATTTTATAGTAATTTTAAATGATGTAATTGATCATACAATAAGTGTCAGTCAAGTAGCCATATGTTTAAAAATAGATTACCTTAGGGGGAGGAGTCAAGATGGCAGAGAAGTAGCAGGCTGAGACTACATCAGCTAGCAGGAGATCAGCTAGATAGCTTATCTAAAGACTGCAAACACCTGCAAAACCATCGGCAGATCGAAGAGAAGAACAACAGAAATTCTGGAAACAGAAAAACAACCACTTTCTGGAAGGTAGGACTGGCGGAGAAGTGAATCCAAAGCGATGGAAAGATAAACCCTGGGGGGAGGGGCCGGCTCCCAGCAAGTGATGGAGCAACGGAGCACAAAATCAGGACTTTTAAAAGTCTGTTCTGCTGAGGGATATCGCTCCAGAGGCTAAACTGGGGCAAAGCCCACGCAGGGTCAGCGTGGCCCCAGGTCCTGCAGGATCAAAAAAGGATCGGAGGTGTCTTAGTGTCGCAGAGCTTGCGGTTATTTCAACAGGAACACCGGCTACACAGACAGAGCCTACAGTAAGCTCACAGCTCGGGGTTACCTTGAACTGGCTGCAGGCTCAGTGAGCTCAGAGTGCGGCCGGAGGTCAGGCAGATGGATTTACTGGGCACTGTTTTCTAAGGGCGCACTGAGGAGAGGGGCCCTGGGCTCTCGGCTCCTCTGGGCTGGAGACCAGGAGGCCACCATTTGTATTCCCGTCCTCCAGAACTCTATGCAAAGCGCTCAGTAAACAAAAGCTTCTGAAAGCAAACCGTAGCGGATTACTCAGCCCGGCCCCTGTAAGGGTGTGCAATTCCACCTGGGGCAAAGACACTTGAGAATCACTACACCAGGCACCTCCCCCAGAAGATCAACAAGAAATCCAGCCGAGACCATGTTCACCTACCAAGGAGTGTGGTTTCAATACCAAGGAGAGCAGCAGAATTACAGAAGAGGAGAAAGCAAAGCGAGGAATTCATAGCTTTCAGCCTGTGATTTTTTTTTAGTTTTGCAGTTATTTTACTTTTTTTTCTTTTTCATTTTTTCTCTTCTTCTGCTAAATTTTTTGTAACTTTTACTCTTTTCTTTTTTAACGTTTTTAACTAGTTTATCTAATATATATTTTGTCCTTTTTATAATTTTCTTTATTCATTTTCCTTTTTTTAAATGTTTTCTTTTATTTTTTTTTTCTTTTTCTTTTTTTCTTTCTTTTTGAACCACTTTTTATCCCCTGTCTCCGCCTCACGATTTGGAATCTCTTCTGATTTGGTTAAAGCATATATTCCTGGGGTTGTTGCCACTCTTTTAGTATTTTACTTGCTTCTTCATATATTCTTATGTGGACAAAATGACAAGGCAGAAAAATTCACCCAAAGTAAAGAACAAGAGGCAGTACCGAAGGCTAGGGACCTAATCAAAACAGATATTGGTAATATGTCAGATCAAGAGTTCAGAATGAAAATTCTCAGGGTTCTAGCCGGGCTCGGAATAGGCATTTAAGGTATTAGAGAAACCCTCTTGGGAGATATAAAAGCCTTTTCCAGAGAAATAAAAGAACTAAAATCAAACCAAGTTGAAATTAAAAAAATCTATTAATGATGTCCAATAAAAAATGCAGGCTCTCACTGCTAGGATAAATGAGGCAGAAGAAAGAATTAGTGATATAGAAGACCAAATGACAGAGAATAAAGAAGCTGAGCAAAAGAGGGACAAACAGCTACTGGACCACGAGGGGAGAATTCGAGAGATAAGTGACACCAAAAGACGAAACAACATTAGAATAATTGGGATTCCAGAAGAAGAAGAAAGAGAAAGGGGAGCAGAAGGTTTACTGGAGAGAATTATTGGGGAGAATTTCCCCAATATGGCAAAGGGAACGTGCATCAAAATTCAGGAGGTTCAGAGAACTCCCCTCAAAATCAATAAGAATAGGCACACACACCGTCACCTAATAGTAAAATTTACAAGTCTAAGTGACAAAGAGAAAATCCTGAAAGCAACCTGGGAATAGAAGTCTGTAACATACAATGGTAAAAATATTAGATTGGCAGCTGACTTATCCACAGAGACCTGGAAGGCCAGAAAGAGCTGGCATGATATATTCAGAACAATAAAAGAGAAAAACATGCAGCCAAGAATACTATATCCAGCTAGGCTATCATTGAAAATAGAAGGATAGATTAAAAGTTTCCAGGACAAACAACAACTGAAAGAATTTACAAACACCAAACCAGCTCTACAGGAAATATTGAAAGGGGTCCTCTAAGCAAAGAGAGAGCCTACAAGTGGTATATCAGTAAGGAACAAAGACCATATACAGTAACAGTCACCTTACAGGCAATACAGTGGCACTAATTTCATATCTCTCAATAGTTACCCTGAATGTTAATGGTATAAACGCCCCAATCAAAAGACACAGGGTATCAGAATGGATAAAAAAAAAATCTATATGTTGCCTCCAAGAAACTAATCTTAAGCCCAAAGACACCTCCAGATTTAAAGTGTGGAGGTGGAAAAGAATTTACCATGCTAATGGACATCAGAAGAAAGCAGAGTGGCAATCCTTATATCAGATCAATTATATTTTAAGCCAAAGACTATAATAAGAGATGAGAAAGGACACTATATCATACTCAAAGGTTCTGTCCAACAAAAATATCTAACAATTTTAAATATCTATGCCCCCTACGTGGGAGCAGCCAACTATATAAACCAATTAATAACAAAATCAAAGAAAGACATCAACAATAATACAATAATAGTAGGGGACTTTTACACTTCCCTCACTGAAATGGACAGATCATCCAAGCAAAAGATCAACAAGGAAATAAAGGCCTTAAACGACACACTGGACCAGATGGACATCACAGATATATTCAGAACATTTCATCCCAAAGCAACAGAATACACATTCTTCTCTGCTGCACATGGAACATTCTCCAGAATAGATCACATCCTCGGTCCTAAATCAGGACTCAACTGGTATCAAAAGATTGGGACCAAAATATTTCAGACCACAATGCTCTGAAGCTAGAACTCAACCACAAGAGGAAGTTTGGAAAGAACCCAAAAACATGGAGACTAAATAGCATCCTTCTAAAGAATGAGTGGGTCAACCGGGAAATTAAAGAAGAATTGAAAAAAATCATGGAAACAAATGATAATGAAAATACAACGGTTCAAAATATGTGGGACACAACAAAGGCAGTCCTGAGAGGAAAATATATAGCGGTACAAGCCTTTCTCAAGAAACAAGAAAGGTCTCAGGTACAAAACCTAACCCTACACCTAAAGGAGTTGGAGAAAGAACAAGAAAGAAACCCTAAGAACAGCAGGAGAAGAGAAATAATAAAGATCAGAGCAGAAATCAATGAAATAGAAACCAAAAAAACAATAGAACAAATCAATGAAACTAGGAGCTGGTTCTTTGATAGAATTAATAAAATTGATAAACCCCTGGCCCGACTTATCAAAAAGAAGAGAAAAAGGACCCAAATAAATAAAATCATGAATGAAAGAGGAGAGATCACAACTAATACCAAAGAAATATAAACTATTACAAGAACATACTATGAGCAACTCTACACCAACAAATTTGACAATCTGGAAGAAATACATGCATTCCTAGAAACATATAAACTACCACAACTGAACCAGGAAGAAATAAAAAGCCTGAACAGACCCATAACCAGTAAGGAGATTGAAACAGTCATTAAAAATCTCCAAACAAACAAAAGCCCAGGGCTAGATGGCTTCCCAGGGGAATTCTACCAAACATTTAAAGAAGAACTAATTCCTATTCTCCTGAAACTGTTCCAAAGAATATAAATGGAAGGAAAACTTCCAAATTCATTTTATTAGGCCAGCATCGCCTTTATCCGCAAACCAGACAAGGATCCCATCAAAAAAGAGAGCTACAGACCAATATCCTTGATGAACACAGATGCGTAAATTCTCACCAAAATACTAGCCAATAGGATTCAACAGTACATTAAAAGGATTATTTACCACGACCAAGTGGGATTTATTCCAGGGCTGCAAGGTTGGTTCAACATCTGCAAATCAGTCAATGAGATGCAACACATCAATAAAAGAAAAACAAGAAACATATGATACTCTCAATAGATGTTGAAAAAGCATTTGACAAAGTAAAGGATCCCTTCCTGATTAAAACTCTTCAAAGTGTAGAGATAGAGGGCATATACCTCAATATCATCAAAGCCATCTATGAAAAACCCACTGCAAATATCATTCTCAATGGAGAAAAACTGAAAGCTTTTCTGCTAAGGTCTGGAACATGGCAGGGATGTCCATTATCACCACTGCTATTCAACACAGTACTAGAAGTCCTAGCCTCATCAATCAGACAACAAAAGGATTTAAAGGCATCCAAATCGGCAAAGAAGAAGTCAAATTAGTACTCTTCGCAGATGATATGATACTATATGTGGAAAACCCAAAAGACTCCACTCCAAAGCTACTATAACTTGTACAAGAATTCAGTAAAGTGTCAGGATATAAAATCAATTCACAGAAATCAGTTGCATTTCTCTACACCAACAACAAGACAGAAGAAAGAGAAATTAAAGAGTCAATCCCATTTACAATTGCACCAAACCATAAGAAACCTAGGAACAAACCTAACCAAAGAGGCACAGAATCTATACTCAGAAAACTATAAAGTACTCATGAAAGAAATTGAGGAAGACACAAAGAAATGAAAAAAAAATGTTCCATGCTCCTGGATTGGAAGAATAAATATTGTGAAAATGTCTATGCTACCTAAAGCAATCTACACATTTAATGTAATTCCTATCAATGTACCATCCATCTTTTTCAAGAAAATGGAACAAATAATTGTGAAATTTATATGGAACCAGAAAAGACCTCCAATAGCCAAAGGGATATTGAAAAAGAAAGCCAAGGTTGGTGGAATCACAATTCCGGACTTCAAGCTCTATTACAAAGCTGTCATCATCAAGACAGCATGGATGGTACTGGCAAAACAACAGACACATAGATAAATGCAACAGAATAGAGAGTCCAAAAACAGACCCTCAACTAAATGGTCAACTAATCTTCGACAAAGCAGGAAAGAATGTCCAATGGAAAAAAGAGAGCCTCTTCAATAAACGGTTTTGGGAAAATTGGACAGCCACATGCAGAAAAATGAAATTGGACCATTTCCTTACACCACACACAAAAATAGACTCAAAATGGATGAAGGACCTCAATGTGCAAAAGGAATCCATCAAAATCCTTGAGGAGAACACAGGCAGCAACCTCTTCCACCTCAGCCGCAGCAACATCTTCCTAGGAACAACGCCAAAGGCAAGGGAAGCGAGGTCAAAGATGATCTATTGGGATTTCATCAAGATCAAAATCTTTTGCACAGCAAAGGAAACAGTTAACAAAATCAAAAGAGAACTGACAGAATGAGAGAAGATATTTGCAAACGACATATCAGATAAAGGACTAGTGTCCAAAATCTATAAAGAACTTAGCAAACTCAACACTCAAAGAATAAATAATCTAATCAAGCAATGGGCAGAGGACATGAACAGACATTTCTGCAAAGAAGACATCCAGATGGCCAACAGACACATGGAAAAGTGTTCCATATCACTCAGCATCAGGGAAATACAAATCAAAATCACAATGAGATATCACCTCACACCAGTCAGAATGGCTAAAATCAGCAAGTCAGGAAATGACAGATGCTGGCGAGGATGCGGAGAAAGGGGAACCCTCCTACACTGTTGGTGGGAATGCAAGCTGGTGCAACCACTCTGGAAAACATCATGGAGGTTCTTCAAAATTTTGAAAATAGAACTGCCCTATGACCCACCAATTGCACTACTGGGTATTTACCCTAAAGATACAAACGTAGTGATCCAAAGTGTCACGTGCACCCAAATGTTTATGGCAGCAATGTTCAGAATAGCCAAGCTATGGAAAGAATCTGTCCATCAACAGATGAATGGATCAAGAAGATGTGGTATATATACACAATGGAATACTATGCAGCCATCAAAAGAAATGAAATCTTGCCATTTGTGTCAACATGGATGGAACTAGAGCATATCATGCTTAGCGAAATAAGTCAAGCAGAGAAAGACAACTATCATATGATCTCCCTGATATGAGGAAGTGGAGATGCAACATGGAGGCTTAAGTGGGTAGGAGAAGAATCAATGAAACAAGATGGTATTGGGTGGGAGACAAACCATAAGTGACTCTTAATCTCACAAAACAAACTAAGGGTTGTTGGGCGGATGGGGGTTGGGAGAAGGTGGGTGGGGACATTGGGGAGGGTATGTGCTTTGGTGAGTGCTGTGAAGTGTGTGAAACTGGCGATTCACAGACCTGTACCCCTGGGGATAAATATATATGTTTATAAAAATAAAAAAAAATTAAAATATAGATTATCTTAAAAACAATATATTGTTGTATAATTGACATCAAGAAAATATTGTAGATTTTCAATATACAAAACTTATGGATTGTATACGCCTGTGAAACAATTATCACAATAAAGTTCATTGACTATCCACATATCCCCAAATTTCCAACATGTATTCTTTTAGTTTAAATTAAATTTGCCAACATAGAGAAAATAATTAGATCAGTTGTAGGGTTTAGTAATTCATCAGTTGCTTATAAAACCCAGTGTTCTTCACATCACATGCCCTCCTTAATGCCCATCACACTGTTACCCCATTACCCCACTCACTTCTCTTCCCTTTCAGCAAACATCAGTTTCTTTCCCATTCTCATGGCTTGTCTCCATCTCTTATTTCTTCCCTTTCCATTTTTCCCTTCCTTCCCCTAAGATAGTCTGCACTGTTTCTTATATTCCTAGTATCAGTGAAATTATATAATTGTCTTTTTTTGACTGACATATTTCAGTTAGCATAGTACTTCCAATACAATCCATGTTGTTGTAAAGGGTAAGTATTCATCATTTCTGATGCCTGAGTTACATTCCATGGTATATATGAACCACATCTTCTGTATCAATTCTTCTGTAAAAGGACATTTCAGGTCCTTCCACAAATTGGTTATTGTGGACATTGCTGCTATAAACACTGAGGTGTAGGTGCCTCTTAGTTTTGCTACATCTGTATCTTTGAGCTAAATACCTAGTAGTGCAATTGCTGTGTCATATGGCAGCTTTATTTTCAACTTCTTGAGAAACCTCAATATTGTTTTCCAGAGTGACTGTACCAGCTTGCATTCTCAACAAGAGTGTAAGAAGTCTCTCTTCTTCCACATCCTTGCCAAAGTTGTTGTTTCTTGACTTCTTAATTTTTTCATCCTCTCCTATGTGAAGCGTGTATTTTTATTTTTATTTTTATTTTTTTAGTTTAAGGCCTTAAAATACAAATGAAACAGATTAACTGTTCTATTATTTTTTTCATTTTTATAGATAAATAAATGAAAGTTCACATCAAAAATTCAGATTAATAAGTAATCAACAGAGGCAAATACATACTAAAGTTTTTCTTTAAAATTCCTCTATAAACTTAAGTATTAAACAGGCATAAGATAAAGCAGGGAACCCTTAAGGCAGTGTTCTTGGACATTTTACATTAAAGTGTATACTTCATGAATTACATAATATTCAATGGCAATTAATGACAAATATATAGAACAAGAAATATGTATAGCAATGTTTACAGGAGCAATGTCCACCATATCCAAACTATGAAAACAGCCCAGATGTCCACTGACAGATTAATGAAAAAGAAGATGTGGTATTTTTATACAATGGATCATCAAAATGGACCATCAAAAATGAAATCTTAGCATTTGCAAAAATTTGGATGGAACTAAAGGGCATTATGCTAAGTGAAATATATCAGTCAAAAAATACAATTATCATATGATTTCAATCATATGTGGAATTTAAGGAACAAGACAGAATATCATATGGGAAGTGAGGGAAGAATAAAATAAGACAAAATCAGAGGAGACAAACCATAAGGGACTCTTCACCATAGGAAACAAACCAAGGATTGCTGGAGGGGAGGAGGCTAGGGGAAAGAGGTAACTGGGGGATGGCCATTAAGAGGGTCATCTGATAAATTGAGAACTTGGTATTATATGCAGTTGATGAATTACTAAACTCTACGCCTGAAACTAATAATAAATTTTATATTAATTAATTAATTGAATTTAAATAAAAGAAAAATGATTCTGAAAGAATCCCTAATCTATAAATTTAAAAGGGACTCTGTTCAATAAAATCCTATTTCTAATAAAGTAAGTTCTCAGTGTTTTATCAACATGTTCTTTGAAAAATTTGACTGTGATTAGGGTAATAGAATTACCTGATTTACATATTTAATGGTTTCACTTATTTGTGGAACATAACAAATAGCATGAAAGACATGGGGAGTTAGAGAGGAGAAGGGAGTTGGGGGAAATTGGAAGGGGAGGTGAACCATGAGAGACTATGGACTCTGAAAAACAATATGAGGGGTTTGAAGTGGAGGGAGGTGGGAGGTTGGGGTACAAGGTGATGGGTATTATTGAGGGCACGGATTGCATGGAGCACTGGGTGTGGTGAAAAAATAATGAATACTGTTATGCTGAAAATAAATAAATTTAATTAAAAAATAAGTTCTGCCTGTTTGTGCAATGAGTCCTGTACTGCCTCTCACCTTAGAATTACTCAAATGCCCCCTCTATCTTTTTTTCCCCCCTGGAATAATTTTCCTTCTGTGCTTTGAGATATTTTTCTTATTTTCTTTGTCTCATAGTTACATTTGTTTTTGATCCCTCAATTTCTCAAAGGATTCCTGCTTGCATTAGATGTCTGTTCTTTTGGGAGATATTAACCAGATGCATCATAATTAATCGGGGAAGGGATACCCAAGTGAGAGAATACTAAGAACTCCAAATGATTCTCAGTTATCTTTTTAGTTTGATGAGCCCCATGATTATTATTAAGGTACATCATTTTCAAAAAGTTGTACTACACTAATAGATCCAACCTTATTATTTGAATGAATGGCATCTCTTGAAAGTTCTTTTAGGGGTTTTTTGTTTGTTTGTTTGTTTGTTTTGTTTTTAATCAAATTAGTGAGTACTGTTGTAATTATGCCCAAATTTGTGGGGGGAATAAATGCTCTGAACTCGGGTTGCCTATGTGGTTCCAGGACTGAAATAACACAACCATGATAGAATATTCCTCAGTGTCCCATAAGAAGAAAATGTCTATTAGGCTCTATAGGATTTATTAAAAAAGAATAAAATACTTCTACCTGTTTCAACTAACTTTACATTAGGGACATTCTATCAAGTATACTGAATGAGGCCAACTTAAAAGTTCAAGCTCTTCATGCAGCAACTGATGTTATCAGTCACTGCAAGACACATCTAAGGACAAGGTCTTTTTGTATGAGTGCAGTATTTCCAGACTAAAGGGAACGTCATCACACAATTTCAGCTACAGTAACTCTATGAAGTAATTTCTATGTGAGGTAGAGGTTAGTTCTAGTAAAAATGAAAAAAAAAGTAACCTTCAATGACAGTTGTGCAATTTTTGCAGTCACCAAAATCAAAACACGTTCATGAACCCTAGCTTCAAGTGTAATTATTTTTTAATTTTTAATTTTTTCAACATAACAGTATTCATTATATTTGCATCACACCCAGTGCTCCATACAATTCGTGCCCTCTCCAATACCCACCACCTGGTTCCCCCAACCTCCCACCCCCCGCCGCTTCAAAACCCTCAGGTTGTTTTACAGAGTCCATAGTCTCTAATGGTTCACCTCCCCTTCCAAATTTACTCAATTCCCTTCTCCTCTCCATCACTCCTTCTCCTCCATGCTATTTGTTATGCTCCATAAATAAGTGAAACCATATGATAATTTACTCTCTTTGCTTGGCTTATTTCACTCAGCATAATCTCTTCCAGTCTCGTCCATGTGGATACAAAAGTTGCCTATTCATCCTTTCTATGGAAGCATAATACTCCATAGTGTATATGGAGCACATCTTCCTTATCCATTCGTCCATTAAAGGACATCTTGGTTCTTTCCACAGTTTGGCGACTGTGGCCATTGGTGCTATAAACATTGGGGTACAGATGGCCCTTCTTTTCACGACATCTGTATCTTTGGGGTAAATATACAGTAGTGCAATTGCAGGGTCTATGTTTAATTTCTTGAGGAATCTCCACATTGTTCCTGTGGTGGCTACACCAACTTGCATTCCCACCAACAGTGTAAGAGGGTTCCCCTTTCTCCACATCCTCTCCAACACATGTTGTTTCCTGTCTTGCTAATTTTGGCCATTCTCACTGGTGTAAGGTGATATGTCAATGTGGTTTTAATTTGAATCTCCCTGAGGGCTAGTGATGATGAACATTTTTTCATGTGTTTGATAGCCATTTGTAGGTCTTCATTGGAGAAGTGTCTGTTCATATCTTATGCCCATTTCTTGATATGATTGTCGGTTTTGTATGTATTGAGTTTGAGGAGTTCTTTATAGATCCTGGATATCAACCTTTTGTCTGTACCGTCATTTTCAATATCATTTCCCATTCCGTGGGTGGCCTCTTTGTTTTCTTCACTGTTTCCTTTGCTGTGCAGAAGCTTTTGATTTTGATGAAGTCCCAAAAGTTCATTTTCGCCTTTGTTTCTTTGCCTTTGGAGACATATATTGAAAGAAGTAGCTGTGGCTGATATCGAAGAGATTACTGCCTATGTTCTCCTCTAGGATTCTGGTGGATTCCTGTCTCACATTGAGGTCTTTTATCCATTTTGAGTTTATCTTTGTGTACAGTGTAAGAGAATGGTCGAGTTTCATTCTTCCACATATAGCTGTCCAGTTTTCCCAGCACCATTTATTGAAGAGATAGTCTTTTTTCCACTGTATATTTTTTCCTATTTTGTCGAAGATTAATTGACCATAGAGTTGAGGGTCCATATCTGGGCTCTCTACTTTCTACTCTCTCTACTCTCTACTGTTCCACTGGTCCATATCTGGGCTCTCTACTCTGTTCCACTGATTGGTTTTTACACCATTACCATGCTGTCTTGGTGATCACAGCTTTGTAGTAAAGCTTGGAATCAGGTAACGTGATGCCCCCAGTTTTATTTTTGTTTTTCAACATTTTCTTAGCAATTTCGGGTCTCTTCTGATTCCATACAAATTTTAGGATGATTTGCTCCAGCTCTTTGAAAAATACTGATGGAAATTTGATCGGATTGCTATTAAAAGTATAGATTGTTCTGGCAGTAGAGTTATTTTAACAATGTTTATTCTTCTAACCCAAGAGCATGGAATGGTCTTCCATCTTTTTGTGTCTTCTTCAATTTCTTTCATGAGTGTTCTGTAATTCCTCGAGTACAGTTCCTTTACATCTTTGTTTAGGTTTATTCCCAAGTATCTTATGGTTCTTGGTGCTATAGTACATGGAATTGATTCTCTAATTTCTCTTTCTGTATTTTTATTGTTAGTGTATAAGAAATCCACTGATTTCTGTACATTAACTTTGTATCCTTACACGTTACTGAATTGCTCTGAGTTCTAGTAGTTTTGGGGTGGACTCTTTTAGGTTTTCCATATAAAGAATCATGTCATCTGGGAAGAGAGAGAATTTGACATCTTAATATCCAAGTTGGATACCTTTTATTTCTCTTTGTTGTTTGATAACTGTTGGTAGGTCTTCTAATACTATGTTGAACAGGAGTGGTGAGAGTGGGTATCTTTGTCGTGTTCCTGATCTAAACAGGAAGGCTCAAGCTTTTTCCCATTGAGTATGATAATTGCTGTGGGTCTTTCATAGATAGATTTGATGAAGTTCAGGAATGTTCCCTCTATCCCTATGCTTTGAAATGTTTTAATCAGGATTTGATGCTGGATTTTGTCAAATGCTTTTTCTCCATCATTTGAGAGGACCATATGGTTCTTCTCTCTTCTCATATTAATTTGTTCTATCAAATTGATTGATTTCGGAATGTTGAATCATTCTTGTAGCCCAGGGATGAATCCCACCTGGTTATGGTGAATAATCTTTTTAATGTGCTGTTGGACCCTGCTTGCTAGGATCTTTTTTTTTTTTTTTCCAGTTACGTATTTATTTTTTTATTTTTTTTAATATAATTTTTTATTTTTTATAAACATATATTTTTATCCCCAGGGGTACAGGTCTGTGAATCACCAGGTTTACACACTTCACAGCACTCACCAAAACACATACCCTCCCCAATGTCCATAATACCACCCCCTTCTCCCAAACCCCCTCCCCCCAGCAACCCTCAGTTTGTTTTGTGAGATTAAGAGTCACTTATGGTTTGTCTCCCTCCCAATCCCATCTTCTTTCATTTATTCTTCTCGTACCCACTTAAGCCCCCATGTTGCATCACCACTTCCTCATATCAGGGAGATCATATGATAGTTGTCTTTCTCCGCTTGACTTATTTCGCTAAGCATGATACGCTCTAGTTCCATCCATGTTGTCGCAAATGGCAAGATTTCATTTCTTTTGATGGCTGCATAGTATTCCATTGTGTATATATACCACATCTTCTTGATCCATTCATCTGTTGATGGACATCTAGGTTCTTTCCATAGTTTGGCTATTGTGGACATTGCTGCTATAAACATTCGAGTACACGTGCCCCTTTGGATCACTATGTTTGTATCTTTAGGGTAAATACCCAATAGTGCAATTGCTGGGTCATAGGGCAGTTCTATTTTCAACATTTTGAGGAACCTCCATGCTGTTTTCCAGAGAGGTTGCACCAGCTTGCATTCCCACCAACAGTGTAGGAGGGTTGCTAGGAGGCTTGCTAGGATCTTGTTGAGAATCTCAGAATCCATTTTCATTAGTGATTTTGGTGTGAAATTCTCTTTTGCTAGGGTCTTTCCCTGTTTTGGGGATTAGTGTAATGCTGACTTCAATGGAAGAGTCTGGAAGTATTTTTTTCTGCTTCAAGTTTTTGAAACAGCTTCAGAAGAATAGGTCTTATTTCATCTTTGAAAGTTTGGTCGACTTCTCCAGGGACTCCTTCAGGTCCTTGGCTCTTGTTTTTTGGTAGTGTTTTGATCACTGCTCAATCTCATTACTAGATATCCATCTATTCAGGTTTTCAATTTCTTCCTGGTTCAATTTTGGGATCTTATCATTTTCTAGGAATGCATCCATTTCATCTAGGTTTCTTAGCTTATTGTCATCTAACTGTTGATAATAACTTCTGATGATTGTTTGTACTTCCTTGGTGTTCGTTGTGATCTCTCCCTTTTCAATCATAATTTTAGGAATTTGGGCTTTCTGTCTTTTCTTTTGGATTAGTGTGACCAATGGTTTATTGATCTTATTGATTCTTTCAAAAAACCAACTTCTAGTTTCATTGATACATTCTACTGTATCTCTGGTTTCTACCTCATAGTTCTCTGCTCTGGTCTTGAAGATTTTCCTTCTGATGTGTGCAGTTGGTTTTATTTGTTGTTGATTCTCCAGTTCTTTAAGGTGTAGAGACAGCTGCTGTGTTCTGTATTTTTCAGGTTTTTTTGAGGGAGTCTTGGATGGCTATGTATTTCCCCCTTAGGACTGCCTTTTCGGTATCCCATAGGTTTGGGACCGAAGTGTCTTTATTCTCATTGGTTTCCATGAACTATTTCAGTTCTTCTTTAATCTCCTGGTTGATCAAAGCATTTTTAACCAAGGTGGCCTTTAGCTTCCAGGTGTTTGAGCTCCTTCGGAACTTTCCCTTGTGATGAGCTCCAGTTTCAAAGCATTGTGATCTGAGAGAATGCAGGGAATATTCTCAGCGTTTTGGTATCAGTTGAGTCCTGTTTTGTCATCCATTATGTGTTCTATTCTGGAGAAGGTTCCATGCGCTTATGAGAAGAATGAGTATTCTGTTGTTTTAGGGTGGAATGTTCTGTATATATCTATGAGGTACATCTGGTCCAGTGTGTCATACAATGATATTGTTTATTGATTTTCTGCTTCAATGACCTGTCTATTTCTGAGAGAGTCATGATAAGATCTCCTACTATTAGTGTATTCATATCAATATGACTCTTTATTTTGATTAATAGTTTTCTTGTGTAATTTGCTGCTCCCATATCGGGGGCACAGATATTTACAATTGTTAAATGATCTTATTAGATAATCCCTTTAAGAATTACATAGTGTCCTTCTGTATCTATGACTACAGTCTTTAGTTCAAAATCTAAATTGTCTGATATGAGAATCGCTACCCTGGCCATCTTTTGAGGCCCATTGGCATGAAAGATGCTTCTCCATCTCTTCTTTCAGTCTGAGTTTATCTTTAGGTTCAAAATGGGTCTCTTGTAGACAACATATGGATGGGCTCTGTCATTTTATCCAATCTGCAACCTTGTACCGTTTTATGGGCACATTAGGCCATTCACATTGAGAGTGAATTTTGATAGATACGTATTTATTGACATCATGTTACCTTTGAAGTCTTTCTTTCTGTAGATTTTATCTGTATTTCTGTTCAATGCTATTCCTAGGAATTTTCTCTTTTATAGAACCCCCCTTAATATTTCCTGCAGTGTTGGCTTGGTGGTCACATAGTCTTTTAAGCCTTGCCGGTGTTGGAAACTCTTTATCTCTCCATCCATTTTGAATGTCAGTCTTGATGGATAAAGTATTCTTGGCTGCATGTTCTTCTCATTTAATGCCCTGAATATATCTTTCCAGCCCTTTTTGGCTTGCTACGTTTCTTTGGACAGGTCTGACTTTATTCGGTTGGACTTTCCTCATAAGTAAGGGCACTCTTTGTCCTAGCAGTTTCAAGAGATTGTATCTACAATTATGATTCCTCAATTGGACTATTAGGTGCCTTGATGTTTTTCTAGAAAATATAATCCTGGGTGGAGACCTTTCAGTCTCTAGTACATGAACGCAGGTTCCGTTCCCGAGATTGGGAAAATTTTCATGAAGAACTTGTCCCACTATGTCTTCTAGACTTCTTTCTTTGTCTTCCCCTTCAGGGATTCCAATAATTATGATGTTGGAATGTTTCATGGCATCATTTAATTCCCTGATTCTGTTTTTGTTGTTTCTAAGCTGTGTGTTCCAGGCTTCCTCCTGATCCTTTCTTTCTATTTGTTTGTCATCTGGATCACTAATTCTATGTTCTGTTTCAGTTAACTTAGCTTTGAGAGAATTCAGATTAGATTGGAACTCATTGAGAACGTTGTGAACCTCATCTCTGGTCACTTTCAGTTCAGCCCTCATCAATTCCATTTGTTCATTCATGGCTTTCTTCAACCTAGGTATTGCCTGGATAATTGTTAGCCCGATTTCTCTTTCTGACATATTGTCTATGTTGGTAGCCTTTAGCTCTGTTGCAGAAGGCCCATCCTCAGTATTTTTCTTCCATTGTGCATTCCTCCTAGTCATTTTGGTGAGAGATGACTGAACGGATGTAGATGGATGTATCAACCATGGTGCAATGTGCATCCTGGAAGGTTTCTGAGCAATCAGGATTCTCCACCCCAATGAGAGACAAAAGAAAAGAAAAAGCAAAAGAGAGAGAGAGAGAGAGAAACAGGAAAAAAGGGAAGATAAAAGAGAAGGTTCAGCCCAAATGGGTTCCAATGTAAGATTTAGGAAGTATACAAACAAAAACAGGCAAACAGGCAAACAAAAAGACTGATAAAAAAATTACAAGAGAGAAAAAGTGTATATATATATATATATATATATATATATATATATATATGCGCAAATAAAGGAAGAACCTCGTCAAAAAGAGCCCCAAGTGTAAGATTAATATACTATCAGGACAAACACAAAAACACAGAAACACTGGTGGAAGAAAAAAGATGAGAGTGTGGCAATAAATTCTCAGTGTGTGCAAGGAATGTTGTTTCCTGGATGTTTCTTGATATCTTTGTTAAGGGACTCAACTTTCCTAAGTTAAAGGGGGATTAAAATTTTGTTTACCTATCGGGGTAGCATTGACTGGGGAAAGGGGATTACCTTGAGATTTAACTCTATATGAATATTATAAAATAGAAAATAAAAAGGAATAAACTAGATTAAACTAAAATTTTAAAAATATTTAAAAAATAGAAATGCTAAAGAAAAACACAGGTGTATGAATCAAATGTTCAGGTTAGAATGTTATTATGGAATTTGATATACTGGATATCTCACTGTGATTACAAATAGGTTAAAATTATCTATATAAAAAAATGAGCCAGAATAGTGCGGATGAGTTAAAAATAAAAGTTGTTCTATGAAGTAGTGGTGGTTCTTCTCTTGTCTTTTTTTTTTTTTTTTTTTTTTTTTTGTCTTCCCTGGTTGGTTTTCTGGGGGTTGGGCTGTCACGTGAGTTTTCAGTCAATGATGTTCCCTGAATTAAGTCCCCCCACCCCCCTCAAGGGGGTGGGCTCTGAGGAAACTTGTTTTTTCAGGCTTTTGTTCTCTGGAGGTTTTTATGTTTGTTCATTTTTTTAAACTTGTCTTGACTGCTTTTGATGGTTTTTGTGGGTTTAGAGGAAAGTAAATTGCACCTGACCTCCCTCTGAGAGAGAAGCCTCAGTCAGGCTGCAGAGCCCAAATAAATTATGTCTTTGCTGCTGGCAGAGCAGGTTCTGAAGGGAGCAGATTCCAGGGTCCCTGGGGACACATGAGCTTTTGTTTGTACCCAAAACATGGCAGCGGCGACTGTCTTGGCAGCTCCATACTTCCAGAGAGATTCCAAGTAGAAATCGCACGCTGAGATTTTCTCACTGGCCTGGGCTGGGTCTCCCTGGTCTTTCTGGGTCTGCCGGGCTTGTGGGAAACTCTCTCAGGGGATTGTGTGGGGTGGAGTGTGTCTAAGAGCATGGGGCAGAGGGGGATGAGAGTGGTGTGGTGCGCTTCTCAGTTTCTGTAGCACCTGCCATCTGGCTCTGGAGCCTCTGCCAGCTGGCGAGGCTCCCAGCCTCTCACAGGAGCCTTACCCCATGCGATCTCGGGCATGCTGGTGACTCAGGACCAATACCTGGTTTCTCAACTGCACTCTCTCTGGCTCAGCACCAGGGGAGGCTGTCTTGGGTCCAGGGACTTAAGCCCCTGTCCCTAGCCACCCTGATTCTCACAATTTTCCCCTGTGATCCTTTGTTCTCTTTGAGTGCTTTCAACCAGACTCCAAGTTAATGCTTGTCCCCAGATGCAGGGCCCTCTCGGATTGGGGTATTACTTTCCAATTGGTTGCCTCTGCTGGCTCACTCCCCCTTTTGTTTATCTTCCAATATCAGTCCGAAGTTCCCACTCTGCTTTACCTGTCCCCTGGCATTTTCTGCTCCTGTAGAGATCCAGACATGTATAAATCTGATCTCAGGCTGCTTTCATGGTTGATCAGAATTCTTTGGTAGGTTATCAGCTCACTTTAGGGTACAGTTTGAAAAGGCGCCTCCTCCTACTTCCCCGCCATATTGTCTCCCTGTGCAGACCAAGTTTAATTATTTTTAACACTTTCATTGTACTAAAGAAATCAGTAAATATGAATTCAAATTTGTCTGGATTTCATGGTTAACTACTATATATGCTTTCTGAGGAAATGCAATAACTTGAACCAAATTAAATTCCAATTACTGCATAGCATCAAAATATAACATTAACCCGTATTTTTTTCTCCTTTAATAAAACTTCAATTTTGTGGTTGCAGAACTATGCTTCTCGAAAGTACACATTTATATAGACACCTTTACAAATTACTTTCTGGAAGACTAAGTCTCAAATGAGTATTAAAATGCAATTACATTATTTAGTTTGTCTACTTTATTCTTCTTTTTAATTTGTTTGATATGCAAGCCCTCCTTTCACTTTTTCAACCTTTAATCAACAAAATAATTCATCACTGCTGTTTTTATCTAGAATATCCAATTATCATATTTCCACTTTATTTTTGCATTTATCAAAAGCATTTTCTATCTTCTCCTTCCACTTCAGTCTTGCTCACTTATTTGAAGAGTTGGGATTTACTGGGGTTTACATCTATACTCAACTAGTATGGACTAGTATGAGTAATCCAAGTTTTAAAACATAGAAAAATTATCACACTACTTTGTAAATAGTTGATAGCACTTTAAATGATACCTAAAATCCCTGTCTTTTGACTATGACCTAATTGCTTTGACTCTCTGATACCCTGTTCCATGCTCCTTGAATGTGCATTCTGATTGTCAGGTTCTCTACCACTCATTCATCCAGGGGTCCTGCCTCCCCGCAATACTACTGGCTCACAAAGGGGAAAGGAGGTTTTAGTGGGTGGACATTACAGTGACATCTACTTTTCCTTCTTGCCTGTGTGCTTGCCTGTCCATCAAACCATCAGCTAGAAGTCACAGTTCCTGAATGCTATGGACTGTCCTTGGAGGTTCCCTGTCTGGGGATGTACTCAGATCTGCAACCAAAGTGAGTTTATCACTATCTCACAGCTGAGAAAAAAGGAAAGCTGACAAATATCTCAGGCTTAATAGTGGAAAAGAAGTGGCTACAAGGGTTCACCTATAATTCCCTAGATTAAACCATATGCAGTTATTTATCAGAACTGCAGCCTTCAAAGAACTTGGATTTGGAGAGGCAGATTAAGGAAATTAAGGCAGACAAACATGTTTGAATCAGGATCCTATATGAAGGCAATTGTCATTTATGTGGGCTCTGTTGGCACAGTGCCATTCCTGGCCACAAACCAGTCTGTTCCAGATAAAAACTGCCCATAACCATGACTTGGAACAGGGAATACATGTTCTTCTTACACTGGCTCCACGTGATTTTGTCTCTACTCATGGTAGGAGCATATTAAAGTCAACAATGACTGATTACCATGGGCAAAATGGTTAATTGTATCAATTAAAAATGAGAACTATCAAAACTATACACTTGATTAGTGCCACACATATTTCACTCTTTCTTTCTTCCTTCCTTCCTTCCTTCCTTCCTTCCTTCCTTCCTTCCTTCCTTCCTTCATTCATTCCTTCTTTCTTTCTCTTTTTCCTTTCTTTATGGTAAATAGAGAGTGTAACCAGGGGTTGAAGTTTGAGGGAGAGGGAGACAAGTATAATTTTAAGCAGGCTCCATTTTGAAGTTCAAGCCTAACACCGGGCTTGGTCTTATAAATCTGAGGTCATGTCTTGAGCCAAAATCAAGAGTCAGACTCTTAACCAACTGAACCACTCAGAAGTACCAATGCCACACACATTGATAATCTAAATTTAACTATTAGAACATTACATTCTATGCCACTATCCTCATTTTATGTAAGAAAATGTGGAGGTACATATAGATTACCTATAATTTATGTGTACAACTTGAATTGAAACTGAGGCTGCCTGATCATGACTTATGACAGATTGCTTGACCTAATTAAATATTTTAAAATTATTATGACTAGGTGGATAATGAAGACCCTGAGAATTATAAGGGCAAGAAAGCAATCTACATATTTAATGCAATCCCTATCAAAGTACCATCCATCTTTTATAAAGAAATGGAACAAATAATCCTAAAATGTATATGGAACCAGAAAAGACCTCGAATAACCAAAGGCATATCGAAAAAGAAAGCAAAGTTGGTGGCATCACAATTCCAGACTTCAAGCTCTATTACAAAGCCGTCATCATCAAGATGGCATGATACTGGCACAAAAACAGACACATAGATCAATGCAACAGAATACAAAGCCCAGAAATAGACCCTCAACTCTACGGTCAACTAAACTGTTGACAAAGCAGGAAAGAATGTCCAGTGGAATAAAGACAGCCTCTGCAATAAATGGTGTTGGGAAAATTGGACAGGCACATGCAGAAAAATGAAATTGGACTGTTTCCTTACACCACACATGAAAATAGATTCAAAATGGATGAAGGACCTCAATGTGAGAAAGGAATCCATCAAAATCCTTGAGGAGAACACAGGCAGCAACCTCTTCGACCTTAGCTGCAGCAACATTTTCCTAGGAACATAGCCAAAGGCAGGGGAAGCAAGCGCAAAAATGAACTATTGGGATTTTATAAAGATCAAAAGCTTTTGCACAGCAAAGGAAACAGTTAACAAAACCAAAAGACAACTGACAGAACGGGAGAAGATATTTGCAAACGATAAAGGACTAGTGTCCAAAATCTATAAAGAACTTAGGAAACTCAACACCCAAAGGACAAATAATCCAATCAAGCAATGGGCAGAGGACATGAACAGACATTTCTGCAAAGAAGACATTCAAATGGCCAACAGACACATGAAAAAGTCCTCCATATCACTTGGCATCAGGGAAATAAAATCAAAACCACAATGAAATATCACCTCATGCCAGTCAGAATGGCTAAAATCAACAAGTCAGGAAATGACAGATGCTGGCGAGGATGCAGAGAAAGGGGAATCCTCCCACACTTATGGTGAGAATGCAAGCTGGTGCAACCACTCTGGAAAACAGCATGGAGGTTCCTCAAAATGTTGAAAATAGAACTGCCCTATGATCCATCAATTGCACTACTGGGTATTTACCCTAAAGATACAAACGAAGGTCTGAAGGGGCATTTTTTTTTAGCAGCAATGTCCACAATAGCCAAACTATGGAAAGAACCTAGATGTCCATCAACAGATGAGTGGATAAAGAAGAAGAGGTATATATACACAATGGAATACTATGCAGCCATCAAAAGAAATGAAATCTTGCCATTTGCTACAATGTGGATGGAACTAGAGTGTATCATGCTCAGCGAAATAAGTTAAGCGGAGAAAGACAACTATCATATGATCTCCCTGATATGAGGAAGTGGTGATGCAACATGGGGGCTTAAGGGTTAAGGGGGTAGGAGAAGAATAAATGAAACAAGATGGAATTGGGAGGCAGACAAACCATTAGGGACTCTTAATCTCACAAAACAAACTGAGGGTTGCTAGGGATAGGGGGGTTGGGACAAGGGGGGGGTTATGGATATTGGGGAGGGTATGTGATATGGTGAGTGCTCTGAAGTGTTTAAACCTGGCAATTCACAGACCTATTCCCCGGGGTATAAAAATATATTATATGTTTATAAAAAATTAAAAAATTTAAAATTAAAAAAAAAGAATTATAAGGGCAAGAAATAAACTGAATGAATTTTTCCCTAATTTCAGTGAATTTACCATAATTCAAGTATGAGTGAATTTACCATAATGAATACATTTGTTGATATTAGAGACCTCATTACTAAAGAAATTATTTTTGTACAACTTTGAATTACCATCTAGCATCCTTTTATTTCAGGGCATGTCTATGGTAGTAACCTCCCTCTGCCTTTGTTTATCTGTGAATGTCTAAATTTATCCCTTACTTTGAAAGAAAATTTTGTCATATACAGAATTCAAACTTGACAGTTTTTTTTTTTTTTTAGTACTTTGAATACAGTTTTATATTATCTTTTGGAATGTTAATTTCTGCTAAGAAATTAAAAATCTTTTTCAGATTCATTTGTACATGATGAAATTTTTTTGTTGCAGCTTTCAAGATTTTTTTTTTTTTACTTGCAGCACTTTGGTTTGAAGTGTCTTAGTGTATATTTTCTTGGGTTTATACTACTCGGAATTCATTAAGTTTCCAGATTTGTGTATCATATCCTTATTGAAATACGGGGATGTTTTGGCTGCTACTGCTTTAAATAAACTCCCTACCCTTTATCACTCTCTTGAGATTCTTGTGAAGTATATATTGGACTGACTGATGATATAAACAAGTCCCTTAGGCATTGCTTATTTTCTTAATTTTACCCTAAGACTTGACTTGTATTCAAATTTACTGATTCTTTCAGGTCTGGACTTGAACACTTCTAGTAAATTTTTGATTTCAATTTTTGTATACTTCATCGACATTATTTCTCTTTTATTCCTTTGTTATAAAATGTACCTATTCTTGATATGTTATTCAGGCCCTTTGCATGTCCATATGCCATTTTGTTCTGTTTTCCTTAAGTTTTTGATGATCTTTACACTTAACTCTTTTAGTAGATTTAAAATTATTATTTTAAAGTGTCTTCTTTATTAAGACTTTCTGCAGGGTCAGTTTTGAGATGCTTATTCTATTTATTTGAATAGACTATGCTTCTTTATATGCTTTTTTTTTTTAATTGGGAATTTGAGGAGGGAGGCAGCCTCTTCTCTCAATCTTTGAGACTGGCATTTTGTGTGGAAAGACCTTCACTATTCAGCCCAATATGAAGATTTAAGTTAGCTGTGCATATCCTTTCTCACAGTTCTCCAGTATTGGCTGATTTTATACATCTTGATTTTACTATGCCTTCCACCTCTGCTTCTTCATGGCACACTAAATGTTCTATTAAGGTTAACTGTCTTCAATCTGTTACCCCTATGTATATATTGATCTGCTGTCTTACCATCTACTCCATTTTCATAGGTGTCTGCAAGTTCATTTTCTGGATTCTAACTTGGGATCCAAATTATACCCTATTTCTTACTGTTTTTAGTTTCTTTGTTTCTTGATTCACCATTTCTTGAGTGGTAACTACAGATATTTGACAGGCATCCAGAACTCTCTAAAGGTTACTTTAGTCATTCTATAGTGATTCACTTGATGTTTCTGTGAAGTAATGAGGATAGCCTGTGAATTCCTTGTGTTACCAAGTTGCTAAAGATATATAGCTCTTGTTAAAAACACTTTTAGGAATGTCTTGGTGGCTCAGTTTTTAAACATATGCCTTTAGCTTTGGTCATGGTCCCAGGATCCTGGGATCAAAACCGACATTGGGCTGCCTACTCAGTGGAGTGCCTGCCTCTAGCCTTCTCTCTCTGCCATTCACCCTGTTTGTGTTCTTTCTCTGTGTCAAACAAAAAGATATATTTTTTAATTTAACTATTGTGTTAAAATGGAAACCAAAAAACTGTTATCCAGATGATAGTTCACACACAAGAAGTATTCATATCACCATACAAATATATATAATTATCATAAAAATATATATATTATAGAATAATACACAGTATTATATAATAAAATATAATTTTGTATATGATATATTGTATATGTAATTATATTGTATTAATTAAAAAATATATGATAGATGATATTATACATATTTATAATACTATATGACTATACATGCCTATATTTATATCTATATGTAATAATATACTATGTAATTATAAAATTATATATATAATTTCTTTTATTTATTTATTTATTTTGCATTTCTCTAAATACCAGTAATGCTGAATATCTTTTCATGTGTTTATTGGATTTTTGCTTTTCTTTTGTAAATTGTGTGTTCATATCTTAAGCCCATAAGCTGGGATATTTGACTTTTTCAAAACATAGGAGCTCTTTATGAATATTGAATATACATCTTTTCTTTGTTATACGTGTTGTAAATATCCCTGTTTGTTGCTTGTCTTTTTTTAAATTTATTTTAACCATGACAATATTCATTATTTTTCACCACACCCAATGCTCCATGCAATCCATATCCTCTATAATACCCACCAACTGGTACCCCAAGCTCCCACCCCCCCCACCACTTCAAACCACTCAGATTGTTTTTCAGAGTACATAGTCTCTCATGATTCACCTTCCCTTCAAATTTCCCCCAACTCCCTTCTCCTTTCTAACTCCCCATGTCATCCATGCTATTTGTTATGCTCCACAAATAAGTGAAACCATATGATAATTGAATCTCTCTGCTTGACTTATTTCACTCAGCATAATCTCTTCCAGCCCCGTCCATATTGCTACAAAAGTTGGGTATTCGTCCTTTCTGATGGAGGCATAATACTCCAGAGTGTATATGGACCACATCTTCCTTATCCATTGGTTCATTGAAGGGCATCTTGGTTCATTCCATAGTTTGGCGACCGTGACCATTGGTGCTATAAACATTGGGGTACAGATGGCCCTTCTTTTCACAACATCTGTATCTTTGGGGTAAATACCCAGCATTGCAATTGCAGAGTCATAGATAAGTTCTATTTTTAATTTCGTGAGGAATCTCCACACTGTTCCCCAAAGAGACTGCACCAATTTGCATTCCCACCAACAGTGGAAGAAGGTTCCCCCTTCTCCACATCCTCTCCAACACATGTTGTTTCCTGTTTTGTTAATTTTGGCCATTCTAACTGGTGTAAGATGATATCTCATTGTAGTTTTAATTTGAATCTCCCTGAGGGCTAGTGATGATGAAACTTTTTTCATGTGTCTGATAGCCATTTGTATGTATTGATTGGGGAAGTGTCTGTTCATATTTTCTTCCCATTTTTTGATATGTTTGCCTGTTTTGCTTGTGTTGAGTTTGAGGAGTTCATTATAGATCCTGGATATCAACCTTTTGTCTGTACTTTAGTTTGCAAATATCTTCTCCCATTCCGAGGGTTGCCTCTTTGTTTTCTTGACTGTTTCCTTTGCTGTGCATAAGCTTTTGAATTTGATGAAGTCCCAAAAGTTCATTTTCACTTTTGTTTCCTTTGCTTTTGGAGACATATCTTGAAAGAAGTTGCTGTGGCTGATATCGAAGAGATTACTGCCTATGATCTCCTCTAGGATTCTGATGGATTCCTGTCTTATGTCTCTTCAATAAATGGTGCTCAGAAAACTGGACAGCTATAAGTAGAAGAATGAAACTTGACCATTCTCTTACACTGTACACAAAGATAAACTCAAAATGGATAAAGGACATCAACCTTAGATAGGAATCCCTCAGAATCCTAGAGGAGAACATAGGCAGTAATCTCTTCAATATCAGCCACAGTAACTTCTTTCAAGATATATTTTCATGGTTTCTAATCTGTTTGTTCTAGGCTTCCTCCTGATCCTTTCTCTCCATCTGTTTGTCCTTCAGATCACTAATTCTATCTTCTGTTTCAGTTACCCTAGCTTGGAAATAATTTAAATTAGATTGCAACTCATTGAGAGCATTGTGATGTTCATTCCTGGTAGCTTTCATCTCAGCCCTAACATTGTAAACATCGTGTCTGGTCGCTTTCAGTTTGTCTCTAATCGATTCCATTTGGCCATCCATGGCTTTCTCCAACCTAGCTTGCATGGATAATTGTTAGCCTGAATCCTCTTTCCGACATTTTGTCTATGTTGATAGCCACTATTTCTTTTCCAGAAAGTCCATCCTCTGTGCTTTTCTTCTGTTGGGCATTCCTCCTCCTAGTCATTTGGTGAGAGATGACTGAACAGATGTAGCTGGATGTATCGACCATGGTGCAGTCAACGTGCACCCTGGAACACTTCTAAGCAATCAGGATTCCCCATCCAAATGAGAGAAAAAAGAAAATAAAAAGAAAAAGCGAGAGAGAGAAAGACAGAAAAGAAAGGGAAGATGAAAGAGAAGATTCAGCCCAAATCGGCCCCAATGTACGATTTATGAAGTCTATAAACAAAAACAGACAAACAAATAGACTGATAAAAGTATACTATATGAGAAAAAAATGCAAATAAAGGAAGAAACTCATCAAAAAGCACCCCAATTATAAGATTTATATAGTATCCTGACAAACACAAAAACACAGAAACAGTGGTGGTAGAAAAAGATGGGAGAGTGGTTATAAATTCTCAGCGTGTGTGAGGAAGGTTGTTTTGATTCTTCATTGATGTATCTTGATATCTTTGTTAAAGGACTCAACTTTCCTAAGATAAAGCAGGATTAAAAATTGGTTTACCTATAGGAGTAGTATTGATTGAGGAAAGTGGATTAATTTGAAGTTTAACTCTATATGAATATTAGAAAATAAAAATTAAAAGGAATAAACTAAACTAAAATAAAATAAAAGAAAAGAAAAAAATTCAAAAAATAGAAATGTAAAAGAAAATCACAGGTGTATGTATCAAAAAGTTCAGGTTAGAAGGTTATTATGGAATTTGATGTTCTGGACAGCTCACTATATATATATAAAAAAAAAAAGAACCAGAATAGTGGGAACGAGTTGAAAATAAAAGTTGTCCTATGAAGTATTGTTGTTTGTTCTCTTGCAGTCTTTTTTTTTTTTTCTTTTTATTTCTTTCTTGATTTGTTTTCTGGGGGAGGGGCCAGCCATGTGGGTTTTCAGTCAGTGATGTTCCCTGAGTTAAGTCGTCCCGCCCCCTCAAGGGAGTGGGCTCTGATGAAACTGTTTTTTTTTTTTCCAGGCTTTTGTTCTCTGGCAGTTTTCAAGTTTGTTTACTTTTTTTTTTTTCCCTCTCACTTTGACCGCTTTTGATAGTTTTTGTAGTTTTAGAGGAAAACAAACTGCAGAGAGAAGCCTCAGTCTCGCTGCAGTGCCCAGATGAGTTTCCCCTTTGCTGCTGGCAGAGCAGGTTCAGAATCGTGGTCCCTGGGGATGCAGGATCTTTTGCTTGTACCCAAAACCAGGGCAGCGGTGGCAGTCTGGGAGCTCCAGACTGCCAAAGAGTTTCCAAGCAGTGATCACACACTGAGGATTTTCCCGCTGGCCTTGGCTGGGAGTGCCTAATCTTCCTGGGTCTAAGAGTGCCAGGCTTGAGTGCACCTCTTTCAGGGGAGGCTATGGGTCATGTGCCTGCATCTCAGGCACTGAGAACAGGGAGCAGGTTCGAAAGCACCAGGCTGGGCTTTTGCACACCTCTGTCAGGGGAGAGATTGGGACACACATCTTGGGCTCTGAAACAATGGCGTGGGTCAAAGAGCACCGGCTGGGCCTTTGTAACTCTCTCAGGGAGTATGAGGGACGTGCACATGTATCTCAGGCTTTGTAGCAGGGCTCGCATGTTCTGCTGTACAGCGTGGCTCCCATCCCCTCACAGGAGCCAGAAACCATGCATTCTCTGGCGTGCTGGCGGCTTAGGGACCAAGACCTGGTTTCTCCGCCGCACTCTCTCTGCCTCAGCGCCAGGAGAGACTGTCCTGGGACCGGGGACTTAAGCCCCTGTCCCTAGCCTCCCCGAATCCTACAATTTCTCCCCGTGATCCTTTGCTCTTTTTGAGTGCTTTCAACCAGTTTCCAAGTTAATGCTGGTCCCCAGATGCAGGGCACTCTTGTATTGGGGTATTACTTTCCAACCAGTCACTTCTGGTGGCTCCCTCCCCCTTTTGTTTATCTTCTAATATCAGTCCGTGTTTCCCACTCTGCTTTACCTGCCCACTGCCATCATATGTCCCTGTAGAGAACCAGATGTACATAATTCTGATCTCAGGCTCATTTTATGGGTGATCAGAGTTCTTTGGTAGGTAATCAGCTCACTTTAGGGTTCAGTTTGAAAAGGCGCTTCCTCCTACGTCCCCGCCATTTTGTCCCCCCTACATATTAATTAATTCTTATCACATTAATGTGTATGTAGAAAAGTCAAAAGTAGTTTTGAAATGCATTTTCCTCATCAATTATTCTTATTTTCATGAAGTTTTATTTCTCTTTGTGTATCTCAGTGTTATAATGCTATGCAAGCATATGCACAAATTATCAGACTCACAATAAAATACAACCTGTGTATTACAGTAAAGAATCTTAATTTATAAATGAAAGGATATGGATGAATAAATATAGTCTCCAATGATCCCATGTTACCTTCTCTATCCATTTGCTTTGCATTTTTGTCTTTCAATGAATGATTATTGACTCATAATTTATTATTCCCATATTTCTCTTAAAAGTAAAACTTCATGATACAATAGGCATTCCTCTTTTTACTTTAAATTTCATTTCTCTTTATATTGCTTTAATCTTTTCTTTTATTTTCTGGTACTTTACATTATTTTTTATAATTGATTCTATGTAATATTGCAGAATTTCTTATTTTAGCCTTCTGGATTACTTTATATTCTCCCATGTTACACTCATACTGTTTTTAGTTAAGTAGTTTCCAAAATTTAAGGCCATTTTATGCATTTGTGATATCCATATGCCTAGAGGGATTTATAGAAAGAGAGAAAGAAATACATACACACATATATGTGTTTATTAGGTTTTACTATAATACATTGCTACAAAATTACAAATAGAAAATATGTCAAATTTCTGCTTAGAAATCGATATTTCCTTCCTTTGTATTTTAATTACTTATATTCAGTTTCTAATTCTCTGAGACACAATGGTACTTACACATGGATTTTTCCAAATATTTTGTCTAAATAAAATATGTTAAGTAAAATAATTCTGTATGCTTTTCTACTTGATTTAAAATCTGCCACTAGTTTGCTGTAAAAGGCATTAAGTAGATATGCATTGGGTATATATAAATATTTACATGTATATGGATATCAATAAACATATTCATTAATTTATATATCATCTAACATCCATTTATTTACTATCTGTTTATCTAGTCTTACTTCAATGTGTTTCTTGCATTATATTTTTCTAGTGTTGTAGTTCAACCCTTATCTGACAGTATCTGTGACTACTATGTTTCAAAAAATAATAATTATTAAATTAAGATTTCAAATAATGAAACAGTGTAAATTGATAAAGAAAAATCAGTTGTTTAAAAAAGTTAGATGAAGAGTTTCAGTGTAAATTTCTGAAATTGGCAGACCTGTGCTCTTTTACAAGTCAGGATTAAGCGGTAGCAATTATTTGATGCTGGTGTTTGTCATATTCTTCAGTTACAAGTTTTATAAAAATACTATTTTATTTATGTTTTGTAATTGTGTTAAGACGTTTTATTTCCTAGTTTGGCTCAGTGTTCATATACTTTCCATATATGCATCCTGTTTTTATACTTTGAATAGTATTGTAACGAAAAAGTAAACAAATATATGAGATTGTAATCAGCTGTTTGGAATGCAGTGTGTTTTCTCTCATTCTTTATTGGAAAAGAACCACTTGAGACCAATCATTCCAAAATTATATCCACTAAGGTTATTAAATGTAACAGAGTGGAGAAGAAAGTTAAAGCTGAATTATAACTCAATAATTATTCTATGGGTTCAGATTTATATAATTAAATATTTTTCTTATATAATCTCTCCATATATGTATATATGACCTGAGATATTATATAGATAGATAGATAGATAGATATAGATAAAGATATAGATATGGAATCCAAAAAACTTGTATTGCTAGAAAATTTAATAAAGTTTTTGGTAGGTTTATTTTCTGACTGAGATTAAAATGAATACCAAGAAAAAAAGAAAATAAAACTCACTAAAGTATCCTTTCTGTAGGAGATGGAAGAAATCATCAGGTTTTTTTTTAATTTTTTATTTTTTATAAACATATATTTTTATCCCCAGGGGTACAGGTCTGTGAATCACCAGGTTTACACAATTCACAGCACTCACCAAAGCACACACCCTCACCAATGTCCATAATCCCACCCCCTTCTCCCCAAACCCCTGCCCCCAGCAACCCTCAGTTTGTTTTGTGAGATTAAGAGTCACTTATGGTTTGTCTCCCTCCCAATCCCATCTTGTTTCATTTATTATTCTCCTACCCACTTAAGCCTCCATGTTGCATCACCACTTCCTCATATCAGAGAGATCATATGATAGTTGTCTTTCTCTGCTTGACATATTTCGCTAAGCATGATACGCTCTAGTTCCATCCATGTTGTCGCAAATGGTAAGATTTCATTTCTTTTGATGGCTGCATAGTATTCCATTGTGTATATATACCACATCTTCTTGATCCATTCATCTGTTGATGGACATCTAGGTTCTTTCCATAGTTTGGCTATTGTGGACATGGCTGCTATAAACATTCGGGTGCGCGTGCCCCTTTGGAATACTACGTTTGTATCTTTAGGTTAAATACCCAGTACTGCAATTGCTGGGTCATAGGGCAGTTCTATTTTCAACATTTTGAGGAACCTCCATGCTGCTTTCCAGAGTGGCTGCACCAGCTTGCATTCCCACCAACAGTGTAGGAGGGTTCCCCTTTCTCCACATCCTCGCCAGCATCTGTCATTTCTTGACTTGTTGATTTTAGCCATTCTGACTCGTGTGAGGTGATATCTCATTGTGGTTTTGATTTGTATTTCCCTGATGCCGAGTGATATGGAGCACTTTTTCATGTGTCTGTTGGCCATCTGGATGTCTTCTTTGCAGAAATGTCTGTTCATGTCCTCTGCCCATTTCTTGATTGGATTATTTGTTCTTTGGGTGTTGAGTTTGCTAAGTTCTTTATAGATTCTGGACACTAGTCCTTTATCTGATATGTCGTTTGCAAATATCTTCTCCCATTCTGTCAGTTGTCTTTTGATTTTATTAATTGTTTCCTTTGCTGTGCAAAAGCTTTTGATCTTGATGAAATCCCAATAGTTCATTTTTTCCCTTGCTTCCCTTGCCTTTTGCGTTGTTCCTAGGAAGATGTTGCTGCGGCAGAGGTCGAAGAGGTTGCTGCCTGTGTTCTCCTCAAGGATTTTGATGGATTCCTTTCGCACATTGAGGTCCTTCATCCATTTTGAGTCTATTTTTGTGTGTGGTGTAAGGAAATGGTCCAATTTCATTTTTCTGCATGTGGCTGTCCAATTTTCCCAGCACCATTTATTGAAGAGGCTGTCTTTTTTCCATGGGACATTCTTTCCTGCTTTGTCGAAGATGAGTTGACCATAGATTTGAGGGTCTATTTCTGGTCTCTCTATTCTGTTCCATTGATCTATGTGTCTGTTTTTGTGCCAGTACCATGCTGTCTTGATGATGACAGCTTTGTAATAGAGCTTGAAGTCCGGAATTGTGATGCCACCAACGTTGGCTTTCTTTTTCAATATCCCTTTGGCTATTCGAGGTCTTTTCTGGTTCCATATAAATTTTAGCATTGTTTGTTCCATTTCTTTGAAAAAGATGGATGGTACTTTGATAGGAATTGCATTAAATGTGTAGATTGCTTTAGGTAGCATAGACATTTTCACAATATTTATTCTTCCAATCCAGGAGCATGGAACATTTTTCCATTTCTTTGTGTCTTCCTCAATTTCTTTCATGAGTACTTTATAGTTTTCTGAGTATAGATTCTGTGTCTCTTTGGTTAGGTTTATTCCTAGGTATCTTATGGTTTTGGATGCAATTGTAAATGGGATTGACTCCTTAATTTCTCTTTCTTCTGTCTTGCTGTTTGTGTAGAAAAATGCAACTGATTTCTGTGCATTGATTTTATATCCTGACACTTTACTGAATTCCTGTATAAGTTCTAGCAGTTTTGGAGTGGAGTCTTTTGGGTTTTCCACATATAGTATCATATCATCTGTGAAGAGTGATAATTTGACTTCTTCTTTGCCGATTTGGATGCCTTTAATTTCCTTTTGTTGTCTGATTGCTGAGGCTAGGACCTCTAGTACTATGTTGAATAGCAGTGGTGATAATGGACATCCCTGCCGTGTTCCTGACCTTAGTGGAAAAGCTTTCAGTTTTTCTCCATTGAGAATGATATTTGCGGTGGGTTTTTCATAGATGGCTTTGATGATATTGAGGTATGTGCCCTTTATCCCTACACTTTGAAGAGTTTTGATCAGGAAGGGATCCTTTACTTTGTCAAATGCTTTTTCAGCATCTATTGAGAGTATCATATGTTTCTTGTTCTTTCTTTTATTCATGTGTTGTATCACATTGACTGATTTGCGGATGTTGAACCAACCTTGCAGCCCTGGAATAAATCCCACTTGGTCGTGGTGAATAATCTTTTTAATGTACTGTTGAATGCTATTGGCTAGTATTTTGTTGAGTATTTTCGCATCTGTGTTAATCAAGGATATCGGTCTATAGCTCTCTTTTTTGGTGGGATCCTTGTCTGGTTTTGGGATCAAGGTGATGCTGGCCTCATAAAATGAGTTTGGAAGTTTTCCTTCCATTTCTATTTTTTGGAACAGTTTCAGGAGAATAGGAATTAGTTCTTCTTTAAATGTTTGGTAGAATTCCCACGGGAAGCCGTCTGGCCCTGGGCTTTTGTTTGTTTGGAGATTTTTAATGACTGTTTCAATCTCCTTACTGGTTATGGGTCTGCTCAGGCTTTCTATTTCTTCCTGGTTCAGTTGTGGTAGTTTATATGTTTCTAGGAATGCATCCATTTCTTCCAGATTGTCAAATTTATTGCCGTAGAGTTGCTCATAGTATGTTCTTATAATAGTTTGTATTTCTTTGGTGTTAGTTGTGATCTCTCCTCTTTCATTCATGATTTTATTTATTTGGGTCCTTTCTCTTTTCTTTTTGATAAGTCGGGCCAGGGGTTTATCAATTTTATTAATTCTTTCAAAGAACCAGCTCCTAGTTTCGTTGATTTTTTCTATTGTTTTTTTGGTTTCTATTTCATTGATTTCTGCTCTGATCTTTATGATTTCCCTTCTCCTGCTGGGCTTAGGGTTTCTTTCTTGTTCTTTCTCCAGCTCCTTTAGGTGTAGGGTTAGGTTGTGTACCTGAGACCTTTCTTGTTTCTTGAGAAAGGCTTGTACCGCTATATATTTTCCTCTCAGGACTGCCTTTGTTGTGTCCCACAGATTTTGAACCGTTGTATTTTCATTATCATTTGTTTCCATGATTTTTTTGAATTCTTCTTTAATTTCCCGGTTGACCCATTCATTCTTTAGAAGGATACTGTTGAGTATCCATGTATTTGGGTTCTTTCCACACTTCCTTTTGTGGCTGAGTTCTAGCTTTAGAGCATTGTGGTCTGAAAATATGCAGGGAATGATCCCAATCTTTTGATACCGGTTTAGTCCTGATTTAGGACCGAGGATGTGATCTATTCTGGAGAATGTTCCATGTGCACTAGAGAAGAATGTGTATTCTGTTGCTTTGGGATGAAATGTTCTGAATATATCTGTGATGTCCATCTGGTCCAGTGTGTCGTTTAAGGCCTTTATTTCCTTGCTGATCTTTTGCTTGGATGATCTGTCCATTTCAGTGAGGGGAGTGTTAAAGTCCCCTACTATTATTGTATTATTGTTGATGTGTTTCTTTGATGTTGTTATTAATTGGTTTATATAGTTGGCTGCTCCCACGTTGGGGGCATAGATATTTAAAATTGTTAAATCTTCTTGTTGGACAGACCCTTTGAGTATGATATAGTGTCCTTCCTCATCTCTTATTATAGTCTTTGGCTTAAAATCTAATGGATCTGATATAAGGATTGCCACTCCTGCTTTCTTCTGATGTCCATTAGCATGGTAAATTCTTTTCCACCCCCTCACTTTAAATCTGGAGGTGTCTTCGGGCTTAAACTGTGTTTCTTGGAGGCAACATATAGATGGGTTTTGTTTTTTTATCCATTCTGATACCCTGTGTCTTTTGACAGGGGCATTTAGCCCATTCACATTCAGGGTAACTATTGAGAGATATGAATTTAGTGCCATTGTATTGCCTGTAAGGTGACTGTTACTTTATATGGTCTCTGTTCCTTTCTGATCTACCACTTGTAGGCTCTCTCTTTGCTTAGAGGACCCCTTTCAATATTTCCTGTAGAGCTGGTTTGGTATTTGCAAATTCTTTCAGTTGTTGTTTGTCCTGGAAACTTTTAATCTCTCCTTCTATTTTCAATAATAGCCTAGCTGGATATAGTATTCTGGGCTGCATGTTTTTCTCGTTTAGTGCTCTGAAAATATCATGCCAGCTCTTTCTGGCCTGCCAGGTTTCTGTGGATAAGTCAGCTGCCAATCTAATATTTTTACCATTGTATGTTACATACTTCTATTCCCAGGTTGCTTTCAGGATTTTCTCTTTGTCACTGAGACTTGTAAATTTTACTATTAGTTGACGGGGTGTGGGCCTATTCTTATTGATTTTGAGGGGCATTCTCTGAACCTCCTGAATTTTGATGCTCGTTCCCTTTGCCATATTGGGGAAATTCTCCCCAATAATTCTCTCCAGTATACCTTCTGCTCCCCTCTCTCTTTCTTCTTCTTCTGGAATCCCAATTATTCTAATGTTGTTTCGTCTTATGGTGTCACTTATCTCTCGAATTCTCCCCTCGTGGTCCAGTAGCTGTTTGTCCCTCTTTTGCTCAGCTTCTTTATTCTCTGTCATTTGGTCTTCTATATCACTAATTCTTTCTTCTGCCTCATTTATCCTAGCAGTTAGAGCCTCCATTTTTTATTGCACCTCATTAATAGCTTTTTTGATTTCCACTTGGTTAGATTTTAGTTCTTTTATTTCTCCAGAAAGGGCTTTTATATCTCTCAAGAGGGTTTGTCTAATATCTTCCATGCCTTTTTCGAGCCCGGCTAGAACCTTGAGAATTGTCATTCTGAACTCTAGATCTGACATATTACCAATGTCTGTATTGATTAGGTCCCTAGCCTTCGGTACTGCCTCTTGTTCTTTTTTTTGCGTTGAATTTTTACGTCTTGTCATTTTGGCCAGATAAGAGTAAATGAAGGGGAAAGTAAAATACTAAAAGGGTGGCAACAACCCCAGGAAAATATGCTTTAACCAAATTAGAAGAGATCCAAAATTGTGAGTGTGGAGAAAGGGGATAAAAAGAGGTTCAAAAACAAAGAAAGAAAAAAAAAAGAAAAAAGAAAAGAAAAAAAAAAAGAAAAGAAAAAAAAATTTAAAAAAAAAAGAAAACACCTGAGAAAAATGTAAAAAAGAAAATATATATATATTAGATAAACTAGTAAAAAATCGTTAAAAAAGAAAAAGGTAATAGTTAAAAAAAAAATTTTTACCCGAAGGCGAGAAGAAAAAAAAAAAAAATGAAAAAGAAAAAAATTAACTGCAAGACTAAAAAAAAATCACAGGAAAAAAGCCATGAGTTCCGTGCTTGGCTTTCTCCTCCTCTGGAATTCTGCTGCTCTCCTTGGTATTGAAACCGCGCTCCTTGGTAGGTGAACTTGATCTCGGCTGGATCTTGTTGATCTTCTGGGGGAGAGGACTGTTGTAGTGATTCTCAAGTGTCTTTGCCCCAGGCGGAATTACACCGCCCTTACCCGGGGCCGGGGTGAGTTATCCGCTCGGGTTTGCTTTCAGGAGCTTTTGTTCCCTGAGCGCTTTCTGTAAAGTTCCGGAGGACGGGAATACAAATGGCAGCCTCCTGGTCTCCGGCCCGGAGGAGCCGAGAGCCCAGGGCCCCACTCCTCAGTGCGCCCTTAGAGAACAGCGCCCAGTCATTCCCGTCTGCCTGACCTCCGGCCGTGTTTCGAGATCACCGAGCCTGCGACCGGTTCAAGGTAACACCGAGCTGTGAGCTTACTGTCGGCTCTGTCTCTGCAACCGGCTTTCCCGTTCCAATACCCACAAGCTCTGTGACACTCAGACACCCCCGATCCTTCTGTGACCCTGCGGGACCTGAGGCCACGCTGACCCCGCGTGGGCTTCGCCCTGGTTTAGCCTCTGGAGCGATGTCCCTCAGCGGAACAAACTTTTAAAAGTCCTGATTTTGTGCGCGGTTGCTCCGCTGCCTGCCAGGAGCCGGCCCCTCCCCCCGGGGTCTATCTTCTTGTCGCTTTGGATTCACTTCTCCGCGGGTCCTACCTTTCAGAAAGTGGTTGTTTTTCTGTTTCCAGAATTGCTGTTCTTCTTCTCTTCGATCTGCCGATGGATTTTCAGGTGTTTGCAATCTTTAGATAAGCTATCTAGCTGATCTCCGGCTAGCTGAAGCAGTCTCAGCTTGCTACTTCTCCGCCATCTTGACTCCTCCCCCAGAAATCATCAGGTTTTGTGTCGAGTTGTTGATGGAAGTATTACTAATCATTATTCTAGGTCAACAATGCTGGCAATGATTTTCAAATATTGTGGCACTTCTTTCTCAAAGGCACTTTGCTTCTTGCTTTCTTGACTTTAGCAAATATAGTTGTATGTAAGAACAAACAAGATGAGGATGTGATGATTTTGTATTTTTTGTCCATCTCCCAATGACTTGACCTGTGAAATATTCCAATGGGATATATTCTTCTTGGAATTGACTTATTTAGTCTGTACCACACAATTGTAAAAGAGACATTGACACAATGAGATATTGGTAACAAAGTAGCATGATAAAATTTCCCTGGATGTTACTCGATGAGTAACTTCGAATACAGGCATGCATTCAAGAGACTGCATAATTTGTAAAAAAAACATTTAAGAAACATATATATCCAATCACATGTTGAGCCTTTATAGGGGAATGTAAATTTGACTATCAATTTCCCAGATATTGGTTATATCACCCACAGTAAAAATATACTTTTATTAAATAGAATCTTGAAATCAGAAAGTCTTATTTTATTTTGTAGTCCTCGAACATCCAGTCATATTTTCTTATACAGAGCAATGAAATTGTTCTAATAAATGATATAAATCAATGACATAAAATAAAAAATCTGCAAATACTGACAGTGAAAGATACTAAAGGCAATGTCTTCATAGATTTTAGCTTACTTATATTTTGGTATAAAAGGAATAATACATTAGCTGGACTTTGAAGAGCTTTACTGTAATGAATAGACTGTTATGTAAACAAAATTTCCTGAAGCTGAGTGTAGTGCAAACACATATTATTATGATAGCTCAAATAATTCCAGATCCAGAGGGTAGAATATGAATTTTTTTAAATTTTATTAAATGCAATTAAATATTATAACAATATTCAATAAAGATATAAGAAAACTATAAGAATTTCTTAAACTTTTAGATGAAAAGAATGTCCTTCAAGTTATTCAAGAGATAAATCAGCTCAGTAGAAGATAAGCCCTATACAAATTCAGACAAAGAAGTTTTAAAAAATAAAGAATTGAAAATGAATTAAGTCTCCTGCATTATGGTAATCTATCAAGGAACTAATATTTGCATTATGGGAGTCTATGAAGAAGATATAGAAAAGGGGAAGAAAGCTCACTTAAATATATAATGGCCAAAACCTCCAAGGATTGGGACATAAATGTAGATATCTGGATAAATAAATGATTAAGGTCCCAAAACCGTAATAATAAAAAAATAAAGCAAAAAACTTCACTAACGGACATTGTAATCAATTGTCAAAAATCAAAAAAAATTGAAAACAGCAAGAGAAAAGTGTCTTGTCACATGCAAGGAAATCCCCATAAAGCTACAGTGCGTTTCTGAGAAAAAAATTTACAATCCAAGAATCATGGGATCACAGACTACAAAAATTAAATGGAGAAAAATTTCAATCAAGAATACATTACCAGGATGCCTGTATGGCTCAGTGGCTTAAAGGCTCTGCCTTAGGCTTGGGTCATGATCCCAGGGTCCTGGGATCAAGCCTTGCATTGGGCTCTCTGCTCTTCAGGGAGCCTCCTTCCCTTTCTCTCCCTGCCTGCCTCTCTGCCTAGTTGTGATCTCTATCAAGTGAATAAAAAAAATTTTAAAAAAAATACATTACCAATCAATGTTGTCATTTAGAAATAGTGGGGAAATAAAGACTTTTCTCTACAATGAAAAACGGAGGTATATTATCTCCATCAAGTGACTTACAAGAAATATTAAGGAGTTCTTTAAGTTAAAATGAAAGGACACTCTTATAACACTATGTTAATAAACTGGAATTAAAAATTAAAAATCTTAAAAAATAAAAAATTTGAAATTATGAAAAAATTAAAGGACACTAAGTGGTAAAATGAGTACATATGAATATGTAAAGATATAGATGAATACAGAGTACCCTAATACTGTAATAGTGGTGTCTAATTCACTATTAATTGTATGATAAATGATAAATGACAAGGTATTTAAATATCTATCACTTTAATAATTTATTAAGGGACAGAAAATATAAAGTGTGTAGATGATAATATTAGAACATGAAATATTTGAAGGGGAATAACTAAACACAGCTTGTGCCTATAATGAGGTTAAGTTGTTACCAGCTTAACATAGACTGTTAGAGCTCTAAGATATTTTAGAGGAAGGTTGTGGTAATTGCAAAGCAAAATCCTATACCAGATATGGAAAATTTAAAGAGATGGGTGTCAGAGCATACAACTATGGTAAGGCATCAAATCACAAAGGAATTTAGGAAAAGAGAAATAAAAGAACAAACGACCTATCAAACAGCCAGAAAACAATAAATAAGCTGACACTAGTAGGTATTTGCATAAAATTAATTTCTTTATAAGCAAATGTAAAAATTTTCAATCAAACTACAGTTTTAAGTGGTCAAAATAAAAACAAGAACCAAACTACATTATCTGTAAGACTCAAACATCAGACACAACTGTGTGCATAGACTGAAACTGAAATGATTTAATAGGATATTCCATACTAATGAAAACCTAAACGAATATGTAAATAAATAAATGATTCTATGCTTATATTACACGGTAGAGTATTTAAGTTACAAACAAACAAAAACATTTAATGGATTATTATTTTTTCTGGGTGATGAGTTTGAAAAGTTCTCTACAGATTTTGGATACCACCACTTTATTGTGATTTGAAAATATCCTCTCCCATTCTGTGGGTTGCATTTAGTTTTGTTGACTATTTCCTTTACTGTGCAATAACTTTTATCTTAATAAAGTCATAAAAGTTCATTTTTGTTGTTTCCCTTGCCTTTGGAGACATGTCTTGAAAGAAGTCGTGGTCAATGTCAAAGAGGTTATTACCTATGTTGTCTCTAGGATTTTGATGGACTCTTCTCTCACATTTAGACCCTTCATTCATTTTGTGTTTATTTTTGTGTATGGTATAGGACAAGGGTCCAGTTTCATTCTTCTGGCAGAGAAATAATAAATAAATAAATAAATAAATAAATAAATAAATAAATAAATAAAACTGGCAGTCTCTTCTCTGTCTATTTTATTTTATTTTATTTTATTTATTTTTTCACTGATGACATGATACTTTAATTTTAAATTTAAGTATTGCATTTTATTTTATTTTATTTTATTTTAATTATATGTTATTTTATTGAAAGGACTGTTTATTTTTTCCATTAGTAACTCTCTCTTGATTTGTTAAAGCTTAGTTGAGGGTCCATTTATGCGGTCTATCTTCTGTTCCTCTGATCAATGTGTATCTTTTGTGCCAATAGTCATCACCCAAAAATCAAATAAGCCAGTCAATAAATGAGTAAAAGACATGAACAGACAGTTCTCCAAAGAAGACATAGAAATGTCTAACAGACAGATGAAAAAGTTTTCAACATCACTATCAGGGAAATATAAATCAAAAGTACAGTGAGATACCACCTCACACCAGTTAGAATGGCAAAAATTAAAAAAACAAAAAACAATAAATGTTGACAAGTATGTGGAGAAGGGGGACCCTCTTACACTGTTGGTGGGAATGTAAGCTGCCAAAGCTAACTGGAAAAATGTATAGGGGTTTCTTAAGATGCTATAAATAGAGCTACCATAAAACCCAGTGGTTGCACTGCTAATTATTTGTCACAAAGATAGATTTTTTTAAAAAGCACATGTACCCCAATGTTCATAGAAGAAATATCTATGATAGCCAAACAGTGGAAGGAGTCAAGATAACCTTCAACAGAAGAATGGACAAGATGTGGTTCATATATACAATGGAATATTACTCAGCCATTAGAAAGAATGAATACCCACCATTTATCCTTTGGAGGAACTGGATTGATGGGCATGGATGGAATATGGTAGTAAAATAAGTCAGGCAGAGAAAGATAATTATCATATAGTTTTACTCATATGTGGAACATAAGGAATAGCACAGGGGACCACAGGGGAAGGGAGGAAAAACTGAATGGAAAAAATCAGAGGGGTGAGAAAAACCATGGGAGGCTCTGAATTCCAGGAATCAAACTGAGGGTTACAGAAGGGAGAGGGGGTTAACTTGGTGATGACTATTAAAGATGAAATGTATTGTGATGAGGAGTGGGTGTTATACACAACAAATGAATCATTGAACACTACATCAAAAACTAATGTTGCCTAATGGAGCATAATAAAAAAAATAATGTATAAGTCAATCAGAGAAACACAAATATCATATTATTTCACTCATATGTGGAATTAAAAAAATTAAGAGGAAAAAAGAAAGGAAAACCAAGAAATAGACTCAACTATAGAGAAAAAGCCGATGGTCTCCAGAGGGATGGTAGCAGGTGAAGGAGTTGGGGATTAAGGAGGGCACTTGTCTTGATGACCACAGGGTGTTGTAAGTGTTCAATCACTAAATTCTATATCTAAAACTGACATTACACTCTATGTCGACTAACTGGAATTTACATTTTAATTGTTATTTTTTAGAGTTTTAATTTAAATTCTCGTTATTTAACATATTTAGTGAAATTGGTTTTAGGTGTATAATTTAGTGATTGATCACTGCATATAATACTCAGTATTTATCACAATATGTTTCTTCCTTAATACCTTACTGAAATTTAAATAAAAACTTGGAACGAAAAAATATACATAAAAATAAATATAGATCTCATGCACAAAATTAAAAAAAAAAGTTGTTAGAGAATACAGTCTATTATATAATGATGAAACGTGCAATTTATGAAGTGTGCATATTAAAAGTTTAAATGCACTTATAATTGGAACACTAAATGTGTAAAAGAATATTAAAAGATCTAAAGGGTGGCTCAGTTGTTAGGCATCTGCCTTCAGCTTGAGTCATGATGACAGGGTCCTGTGATTGAGGACCACATCTTGCTCCCTGCTCAGTGGGAAGCCTGCTTCTCTCGTTCCCACTCCCCTTGACTGTGTTCCCTATCTCTCTGTCAAATAAATAAATAAAATCTTTTAAAAAAGAAGATCTGAAGGGAGTCAAATACCAATACAATAGTAAAAAATGTGATTCTCCTTTAACAATGGATACATCAACCAGAAAGAAAATGAACAAGGATTATTGGGCTTGAACTACACTTTAAAATATATAGAATATATTGTATTTAATAGAAACAATACACATTCGTCTGAAGTCCACACAGAGAAATCTCCAGAATAGGTCATATGTTAAGACACAAAACAATTCTTAACAAATTTAGGAAGATTGAAATCATACCTAGCATCTTTTCCAACAAACAATATTTAAAAAATAGTAACATGTAGGTAAGTTCAAAATTTATATAAGTAAAAATAAAACAACCTATCCCTGAAGAACCAATGAGTAAGAATTTAAAAGGGATAAAAGAGGGGTACCTGAGTGGCTCTGTCATTGGGCATCTGCCTTCATCTCAGGTCCCGATCCCAGGGTCACAGGATTGAGCCCTATATTGGGCTTCATGCTTGGTGGGGTACCTGCTTCTTCCCCTCCCACTCCCCCCTCTTGTGTTCCCTCTCTCTTTGTGTCTCTATCAAATAAATAAATAAGTTCTTAAAAAATAAAAAATAAGAGGAAAAAAAGAAATGAAAATGGGAATTAAAATTTTTTGAGACAATGAAAATGGAAACAGCATAAAAATTTATGGAGTTTAGCAAAAAATTAAAGAATTTTGATATGATAAAATGCTTGTATTAAGATTAAATAAATATACAAATAAATAACCAAAACTTCACCATCAGGAACTATGTAAAAATTGATACAAAATTTAGTAGAAATAAGGGAATAATAGATATCAAAGCAGAAATAAATAAAAATTAAACCATAAAAAAATGTACATAATAATAAATATGAGATAGTTTTGAATATATAAACAAAATTGACAGCTTTAACTAGACCAATAAAAAATAGAGGAAACTCAAATAAATAAAATCATAAATGAATAAAAGAGATATTACAAACAATATCACAGAAATGTAAAGAAATGTATCATCTTGAATAACCTAAAAAATGGATTACTTTCTATTAACAAATAGACTACTAAAACTGATTGTAAAAAGAAAAAATAAAAATTTAAAAAAATTTAAAAATTTAATTTCAAAACAGCAATATAATGTAAGGATATATCAGCAGTAGTCAAAAATCTCCCACTAAAGACCAAAAGCAGGTGTTTTCAACACTGAAATCTATCAAAAAATTAAAAAGTGGGGGCGCCTGGGTGGCTCAGTGGGTTAAGCCACTGCCTTCGGCTCAGGTCATGATCTCAGGGTCCTGGGGTCGAGCCCCACATAGGGCTCTCTGCTCAGTGGGCAGCCTGCTTCTCCCTCTCTCTCTGTCTGCCTCTCTCCCTGCTTGTGATCTCTATGTCAAATAAATAAAATCTTTAAAAAATAGTTGAAAAAAATTAAAAAGTGATAATTATTAATAATTCTTCTCAAACTCTCTCTCACACACACACAAAAGAGGAGGGAAAATTTCACTTTCAAATTCATGTGTTTTTTTTTTAATATTTTATTTAGTTAGTTGACAGAGAGAGATCACAAATAGGCAGAAAGGCAGGCAGAGAGAGAGATGAGGAAGCTGGCTCTCTGCTGAGCACCATCCCAGGACCCTGGGATCATGACCTGAGCCAAAGGCAGAGGCTTTCACCCACTGAGCTACCCAGGCGTCCTTCAAACTCATGTTTTGAGGCGAAATTTATACTGATACCAAAACCAGAAAAAAGACACTACAAGGTATAAAAACTACAGGTCGATATATCTGATGAACACAGGCATCAAAACTGTCGGAAAAGTTTGATCAAACTAAATTCTACACCAATTAAAATTATCATAAATCAAGATCATTGGGATGCAATACTGTTCAACATAGAGAAATCAGTAAATGCAGTATGCCACAGTAAGATAATAGATACTAACAATATATATTCTTTTCAATAGATGACAGAAAGCATTTGGCAGAATCAAAATCTTCCAATTACAGCATTTCTTCATTATTAGGCTAGAAGAAATGTACTTCAAAGCAATAAATGTCATATATAACATGTCCACAAATAACATCACACTCAGTGTTGAAAAGCCAGAAGATATTATTCTAGTTTCAGGATGAAAAAGAGGGTGTACAATCTTGCCATTACTTTTATTATTTTTAATTGCTTTTTTAAATTTTTATTAACATATAATATATAATATAATATATTATTAGCCCCAGGAGTACAGATGGTGAATTTCCAGGTTTACACGTTTCACAACACTCACCATAGCACAAACATTCCCCAATATCCATAATACAACCACCCTCCCCCTTCCCTCCACCCCCACCAACCCCTAGTTTTTTGTTGTTGCGTTTTTGTTTTTGTTTTTGTGAGATTAAGAGTGTCTTATTATTTGTCTCCCCGGATCCCACCTTGTTTCATTTTTTTCTTCTCTACCCCACAAACCCCCTACATTGTCTATCAGCTTCCTCACTTCAGGGAGATCATATAATAATTGTCTTTCTCTGATTGACTAATTTTACTCAGCATAACACCCTCTACTTCCATCCACATCAAATTGCAAGATTTCATTTCTTTTGATGGCTGCATAGTATTCCATTGTGTATGCATACATGTGCACACAAGTGTGTGTGTGTGTGAAAATAACAATATCATATCTTATTTATCCATTCATCTGTGATGGACATCTAGGTTCTTTCCATAGTTTGCCTATTGTGGTCTTTGCTGCTATAAACATTTGTCACTACATTTGTATCTTTAGGGTAAATACCCAGTAGTTCAATTGCTGGGTCATAGGTTAGCTCTATTTTCCACTTTTTGGGGAACGTCCGTGCTGTTTTCCAGAGTGGTTGCACCAGCTTGCATTCCCACCAACAGTCTAGAAGGGTTCCCCTTTCTCTGCATCCTCGCCAGCATCTGTCATTTCCTGACTTGTTTATTTTAGCCATTCTGATTGGTGTGAGGTGGTATCTCATTGTGGTTTTGATTTGAATTTCCCTGATGTGGAGTGTTATGGAGCACTTTTTCATGTGTCTGTTGGTCATCTGGATGTCTTCTTTGCAGAAATGTCTTTTTATGTCTTCTGCCCATTTCTTGATTGGATTATTTGTTCTTTGGGTGTTGAGTTTGATAAGTTCTTTATAGATTTTGGTTACAAGCCCTTTATCTAGTATGTCTAGTATGTCATTTGCAAATATCTCCTCCCATTGTGTCAGTTGTCTTTTGGTTTTGTTAACTCTTTCCTTTCTGGGTAAAAGCTTTTTGATGAAGTCCCAATAGTTCATTTTTGCCATTGCTTCCCTTGCCTTTGGCCATGTTTCTAGGAAGAAGTTGCTGTGGTTGAGGTCGAGGAGGTTGTTGCCTGTGTTCTCCTCAAGGATTTCAATGGATTCCTTTCTCACATTGAGGTCTTTCATCCATTTAGAATCTACTTATGTGTGGTGTAAGGAAATGGTACAGTTTCATTTTTATGGATGTGACTGTCCAATTTTCCCAATACCATTTGTTGAAGAGACTTTTATCCACTGAAAAAATTTGGTGTGCAGTATAAAAAAATCATCCAGTTTCATTGGATAACATGTAGTTGTCCAAATTTCTCAACACTATTTTTTGAAGAGACTGTCTTTTTTCCACTGGACATTCTTTCCTGCTTTGGTGAAGATTACTTGACCATAGAGATGAGGGTCTATTTATGGGCACTTTATTCTGTTCCATTGATCTATGTGTCTGTTTTCATCCCAGACCATAATGTCTTAGTGATGACAGCTTTTAAAAAATATTTTATTTATTTATTTGACACACACACACACAGAGGGAGAGAGAGAGAGAGATTACAAGTAGGCAGAGAAGCAGCCAGAGAGAGAGGGGGAAGCAACCTCCCTGCTGAGCACAGAGCCCAATGTGGTGCTCAATCCCAGGACTCTGAGATCACAACCTGATCCAAAGGCAGAGGCCTAACCCATTGAGCCACCCAAGCGCCCCAATGATGACAGCTTTTTAATAGAGCTTGAGGTATGGATACCACAAACTTTGGCTTTCTTTTTCAACATTCTTCTGGCTATTCATGGTCTTTTCTGGTTTCATATAAATTTTAATATTATTTGTTCCATTTCTTTGAAAAAACTGGATGGTATTTCATAGGGACTTCATTAAACATGTAGATTGATTTAGGTAGCATAGACATTTTCACAATATTCTTTCTTCCAATCCATGAGCATGGAACATTTTTCCACTTCTTTGTGTCTTCTTCAATTTTTTCATGAGTACTTTATAGTTTTCTGGTACATATTCTTTACCTCTTTTGTTAGGTTTATTACTTGGTATCCTATACTTTTGGGTGCATTTGTAAATGGAATTAAATCCTTAATTTCTCCTTCTTCTGTCTTGTTGGTATATGGAAATGCAACTGATTTCTGTGCATATATTTTATATCCTGACACTTGACTGAACTCCTGTATGAGTCCTAGCAGATTTGGAGTGGAGTCCTTTTGGGTTTCCACATAAAGTATCATATCATCTGCAAAGAGTGATAGTTTGACTTATGTTTGTGGATTTGGATGCCTTTAATTTCTATTTGCTGTCTGATTGCTGAAGCTAGGACTTATAGCACTATCTTGAATAGCAGTGGTGATGATGGACATTCCTGCTGTGTTCCTGACCTTAGTAGAAAAGCTCTCAGTTTTACTCCATTGAGAATGATATGGTGTATTTTTCATAGATGGCTTTGATGATATTGAGGTATGTACCCTATATCCCGACATTTGGAAGAGTTTTGATCAAGAAATGATGTTTGCATTGTCAAATGTTTTTTCAGCATCTATTGAGAGTATCATGTGATTCTTGTTCTTTCTTTTATTAATGTACTGTATCGCATTAATTAGCAGATGTTGAAACAAACTTGCAGCCCTGGAATAAATCCCACTTGGTCATAGTGAATAATCTTTTTAATGTAATGTAGGGTTATATTGGCTAGTATTTTGGTGAGAATTTTCCCATTTGTGTTCATCAATGATATTGGTCTGTAATTCTCTTTTTTGATGAGGTCTTTGTCTGGTTTGGGGATTAACGCAATATTGGTCTCATAAAATGAGTTTGAGGGGACGAGATGGCAAGTAAGTAGGAGGAGGCACCTTTTCAGCCTCTACCCCAAAGTGAGCTGATTACCTACCAAAGAACTCCATTCACCCATGAAATTAGCCTGAGATCAGAATTATACACGTCTGGATCTCTACAGGGGCAGAAGACGCCAGTGGGCAGGTAAAGCAGAGTGGGAAAGTTGGACTGATATCGGAAGATAAACAAAAGGGGGAGGGAGCCACCATAGGCGACCAGTTCAGAAGTAATACCCCAATACGAGCGAAAGTGTCCTGCGTTGGGGGACCAGCATTAACTTGGAGACTGGTTGAAAGCACTCCAAAAGAGCAAAGGATCGCGAGGGGAAATTGAGGGAATCAGGGTGGCTAGGGACAGGGGCTTAAGTCCCTGTCCCACGAAGCCTCCCCTGGTGCTGAGGCAGAGAGAGTGCAGCGCAGAAACCAGCTTTTGGTCCCTAAGCCACCAGCGTGCCAGAGAATGCGTGGGTTTGGGCTCCTGTGAGGGGATGGGAGCCATGCCTTTGGGCAGAACGTTCAAGCCCTGCTACAAAGCCTGAGATATGCGCACAAGTCCCTCATGCTCCCCTGAGAGAGTTAGAAAAGCCCGGCTGGTGCACTTTGACCCGTGCCATTGTTTCAGAGCCTAAGCCGTGTGCCCCAAACTCTTCCCTGACAGAGGTGCGCAAAAGCTCAGCCTGGTGCTTTTGGACCTGCGCCCCGTTCTCAGTGCCTAAGACCCGCGTCTGACCCATAGCCGCCCCTGAAAGAGGTGCGCGCAAGCTGGGCACTCTTAGACCCAGAAAGACCAGGCACTCTCAGCCCTGGCCAGCGGGAAAATCTCAGTGTGTGATTTCTGCTTGGAACCTCTCTGGCAGTCTGTAGCTGCCCAGAGAGCCGCCACTGCCTTGGCTTTGGGTACAAGCAAAAGATCCTGCGTCCCCAGGGTCTGCAACTTGGAACCTGCTCTGCCAGCAGCCAAGGGGGAACTTATTTAGGTTCTGCACCCAGACTGAGGCTTCTCTCTGAGAGGGAGATCAGGGTGTGGATTGTTTTCCTCTAAAACTACAAAAACCATCAAAAGCGGTCAAGGTGAGAGGAAAAAAAGTGAACAAACATAAAAACCGCCAGAGAACAAAAGCCTGAAAAAAATAAAAAACAGTTTCCTCAAAGCCTACACCCTTGAAGGGTGCGGGAGGACTTAACTCAGGAAACATCATTGACTTAGAACCCACGTGGTAGGCCCCTCCCCCAGAAAACAAACCAAGAAAGGAAAAAATAAAAAAAGAGCAAGAAAAAAAATGACTACAAGACAACAACGACTACTTCATAGGAAAATTTTTATTTTTCACTCGTTCCCACTATTCTGGTTCATTTTTTTTTATACATAGGTAATTTTCTTAACTAATTTACCATCACAGTGAGCTGTACAGTACATCAAATACCATAATAACCTTCTAACCTGAACTTTTTGATACGTACACCTATTTTTTTCTTTTGCATTTTTATTTTTTGAATTCCTCTTTTTTAATTGTAGTTTAGTTTAGTCTAGTTTATTCCTTTTTTATTTTTATCCTCTAATATTCATATAGAGTTAAACTTCAAAGTAATCCTCTTTCCCCAATCAATACTATCCTCTAAGTAAACAAATTTTTAATCCCCTTTATCTTAGGGAAGATGAATCCTTTAACAAAATATCAACATACATCCAGGTAGAATCAAAACAACCTTCCTCACACACACTTAGAATTTAAAACCACTCTCCCATCTTCTTCATCCACCAGTGTTTCTGCGTTTTTAGTGTTTGTCCTGATAACATATAAATCTTACACTTGGAATTCTTTTTGACGAGGTTCTTCCTTTATTTGCATATATATATATTGTTCTTGTCATATACTTGTATCAGTCTTTTTTTTGGTCTGTTTTTGTTTGTCTACTTCATAAATCTTACCTTGGGGCCCATCAGGGCTGAACCTTCTCTTTCATTTTCCCTTTCTTTCCTGTTTCTCTCTCTCTCTCTCTCTCCTTTTCTTTTTCTTTTTCTTTTCTTTTGTCTCTCATTTGGGTGGGGAATCCTGATTCCTCAGAAGTGTTCCATGGTGCACCTTGACTGCAACACAGTTGATAAATCCAGCTACAACTGTTCAGTCATCTCCCACCAAAATGATTAGGAGGAGGAATGCCCAACAGAAGAAGAATACAGAGGATGGACCTTCTGCAACAGAGCTAACTGCTATCAACATAGACAATATGTCAGAAAGAGAATTCAGGCTAAAAATTATCCAGGCAATAGCTAGGTTGGAGTAAGCCATGGATATCCAAACAGAATTGATTAGGGCCGAAAAGAAAACGACCAGACAGGATGTTCACAATGTTAGGGAAGAGCTTAAAACTACCCGGGAGGAGGTTGACAATGCTCTCCATGAGTTCCAATCTAATATAAATTCTCTCAAAGCTAGGGTTACTGAGACAGAAGATAGAATTAGTGATCTGGAAGACAAACAGATAGAGAGAAAGGACCAGGAGGAAGCCTGAAACAAAAAGCTTAGAAAACATGAAAAGAGTATCAGGGAAATAAATGATGCCATAAAGCATTCCAAAGTCAGAATTATTGGAATCCCTAAGGGGAGGAGAAAGAAAGAAGTCTAGAAAATATAGTGGAACAAGTCCTTCATGAAAATTTTCCCAATCTCGTGAATGGAACCAGCGTTCATGTACTAGAGGCTGAACGGGCTCCACCCAAGGTTATACATTCCAAAAAAAAAAAAAAAAATCACGACACCTGATAGTCAAATTGAGGAATTATAATTGTAGGTATAATCTCTTGAAAGCTGCCAGGGCAAAGAGGCTCCTTATTTACAGAGGGAATCCCATCAGAATAATGTCAGACCTGTCCATAGAGACCTGGAAAGCCAGAAGAGGATGGCAAGATATATTCAGGTCACTAAATGAGAAGAACATGCAGCCAAGAATACTTTATCCAGCAAGACTGACATTCAAAATGAATGGAGAGATAAAAAGTTTTCAAGACCGGCAAGGATTAAAAGACTATGCAACCACCAAGCCAACACTGCAGGAAATATTAAGGGGGGGGTTATAAAAGAGGAATAATCATAAGAATAGCATTGAACAGAAACATAGAGACAGTCTACAGAAAGAAAGAATTCAAAGGTAACTCGATCTCAACAAAAATGTATCTATCAATAATCACCCTCAATGTGATTGGCCTAAATGTGCCCATAAAATGGCACAGGGTTGCAGATTCGATAAAATGACAGGACCCATCCATATGTTTCTACAAGAGACCCATTTTGAACCTAAAGATACACCCAGACTGAAAGTGAAGGGATGGAGAAGCATCTTTCATTCTAACGGGCATCAAAAGAAGGCTGGGGTAGCGATTCTCATATCAGATAAATTAGACTCCAAACTAAAGACTGTATTCAGAGATACAGAAGGACACTACATAATCCTTAAAAGGGACTACCAACTAAGATGATCTAACAATTGTAAATATCTATGCTCCCAATATGGGAGCAGCCAATTACTTAAGAAAACTGTTAATCAAGATAAAGAGTAATATTATATGAATACACTAATCGTAGGAGATCTTAACATACCTCTCTCAGAAATAGACAGATGATCGAAGCAGAAAATCAATAAAGAAACAAGAGCACTGAATGACACATTGGACCAGATGGACCTCATAGATATATACAGAAAATTCCATCCTAAAACAACAGAATACTCATTCTTCTCAAGTGCATACAGAACCTTCTTCAGAATAGAACACATACTGGGTCAAAAAAAGGACTCAACCTATACCAAAAGACTGAGATTATTCCCTGCATATTCTCAGATCATAATGCTTTGAAATTGGAGCTCATTCACAAGAAAAAGTTCAGAAGGAACTCAAACACCTCGAAGCTAAGGGCCACCTTGCTTAAGAATGCTTGTTTCAACCAGGAGATCAAAGAAGAACTGAAACAATTCATGAAAACCAATGAGAATGAAGACACTTCGGTCCAAAACCTATGGGATACAGCAAAGTTCGTCCTACAGGGGAAAAACATAGCCATCCAAGCCTTCCTCAAAAACATGGAAAAATCCAGAATACACGAGCTTCTCTACACCTTAAGGAACTGGAGAATCAACAACAAATAAAACCAACTCCACACGTAAGAAGGAAAATTATCAGATTAGAGTTGAGATCAATGAGGTAGAAACCAGAGATACAGTAGAATGTATCAATGAAACTATAAGCTGGTTTTTTGAAAGAATCAATAAGAGTGATAAAGCATTGGCCACACTAATCCAAAAGAAAAGAGAGAAAGCCCAAATTCATAAAATTATGAATGAAAAGGGAGAGATCACAATTAACACCAAGGAAGTAGAAACAATCATCAGAAGTTATTATCAACAGTTATATGTCAATAAGCTTAGCAACCTTAGATGAAATGGATTCATTCCTGGAAAACTATAAACTACCAAAATTGAACCAGGAAGAAATCGACAACCTGAATAGAGTGATATCTAGTAACGAATTTGAAGCAGTAATCAAAAACCTCCCAAAAACAAGAGCCCAGGACCTGACAGATTCCCTGGGGAATTCTACCAAACTATAAAGAAGATATAACACCTGTTCTCCAGAAGTTGTTTCAAAAAATTGAAGCAGAAGGAAAACTTCCAAACTCTTTCTATGAAGCCGATTATTACCCTAATCCCCAAACCAGGCAAAGACCCTACCAAAAAGGAGAATTTTAGACCAATATCACTGATGAATATTGATGCTAAGATTCTCAACAAGATCCTAGCAAACAAGATCCAACAGCACATTTAAATGATTTTACACCATGATTAGGTGGGATTCACCCATGGGCTACAAGGATGTTTCCACATTTGCAAATCAATCAATATGATAAAACAAATTAAGAGAAGAGAGAAGAACCACATGGTCCTCTCAATTGATGCAGAAAAAGCATTTGACAAAATCTAGCATCTGTTCCTGATTAAAACGCTTCAAAGTATAGGGATAGAGGGAACATTCGTGAGCCTCATCAAATCTATCTATGAAAGACCCACAGCAATATCATCCTCAATGGGAATAGGCTTGCATCTTTTTTTTTTTAATTTATTTATTTGACAGACAGAGATCACAAGTAGGCAGAGAGGCAGGCAGAGAGAGAGAGAGGAGGAAGCAGGCTCTCCGCTGAGCAGAGAGCCCGATATGGGGCTCGATCCCAGGACCCTGGGATCATGACCTGAGCCGAAGGCAGAGGCTTTAACCCACTGAGCCACCCAGGCGCCCCTTGCATCTTTCCATTGAGATCAGGAAGAAGACAAGGATGCCCACTTTCACCACCCTTTTTCAACATAGTATTAGAAGACCTAGCGACAGCAATCAGAAAATTGAGAGAAATAAAAGGTATTCAAATTGGCAATGAAGAAGTCAAACTCTCTCTCTTTGCAGTTGACATGATTGTTTATATGGAAAACCCACAAAATCCCACCCCCAAACTACTAGAACTCATACAGCAATTAAGCAATGTGGCAGGTTATAAAGTCAATGTGCAGAAATCAGTGGTTTTCTTATACACTACCAATGAAAATACAGAAAGGGAAATTAGAGAATTGATTGCATTTACTATAGCACCAAGAACCATAAGATACCGGGGAATAAACCTTACCAAAGAGGTAAAGGATCTGTACTCAAGGAACTACAGAACACTCATGAAAGAACTTGAAAAAGACACAAAATGATGGAAGACCATTCCATGCTCTCGGATCAGAAGAATAAACATTGTTAAAATGCCTATACTGCCTAGAGCAATATTTATTTTTAATGCCATTCCGATCAAAATTCTACCGGTATTCTTCAAAGAGCTGGAGCAAATAATCCAAAAATTTGTATGGAATCAGGAGAGACCCGAAACCATGAAGGAAATGTTGAAAAACAAAAATAAAACTGGGGGCATAACGTTATCTGATTATAAACTTTACTACAAAGCTGTGATCACCAAGACAGCATGCTACTGGCATAAAAACAGACAGATAGACCAGTGGAACAGTAGAGAGTAGAGAGATTAGAGAGCCCATATATGGACCGTCAACTCTATGGAAAGTGGCAACCTCCCAATCTCTGGCCTGTCGGAGCCAAGAGCTTGGGTCCCCACTCCTCAGTGTGCCCTTGGAGAAAAGCGCTCAATCACTTCCATCTCCCTGGTTTCACGTTGTGCTCCAATCTCACCTGGCCTGTGAATGAGTGTTTATGTCTCTGGCACATGGCAATGTTTGGAGTCTCCAAACCCAGCAGATCCCTGCCACTCTTCCAGGGATGTCTTCCCAGATCTGCCACTTGTGGGGTCTTTCCTCAAAGAGCAGTGGTCTTACTGTGCTACAGATCACAGTTGAAGGTAACCCCAAGCTGAGAGCACACTCCTCTGCTCTGTCTCTGTAGCAAGATTCCCCACTCTAATACCTTCAAGATATGCTACACTCAGACACACCCAATCTTTCTGTGGCCCCATGGGACCCAAGAACATGCTGTCCCTGTGAGGGCTCTACTCTTGCTTAGCCTCTAGAGAAATGTCCTTCAGTGGAGCAGACTTCTAAAATTTCTGATTTTATGCTGCATTGTTTCACTGCTTGCAAGGAGCTGGCCCCTTTCGCCATGTACTCTCTTCCTGTCACTTCGGATTCACTTCTCTGCAGGTCCTACCTTTCAGAAAGTGGTCAATTTTCTGTTTCTAGAACTGCTTCTCCTCTCTTAAATCTTGACAGTGGTGGCAAGAGAGTCAATGGTGGCACTAGTGTGGGCCCCAGGAGGTGCAGCTGGACTTCAGTGGCACCCAGGCTGCAGCAGGCAGGACTTCAGTGGGTGCCATTATGAAGGACTCCCCAACCTTGTCACTTCTATTCAACATAGTAGTAGAAATGCAATTAGTCCAATCAGGACAACTATAAAAGAGAAAGAAACATAAGATGTTCAACTTAAAATGGAGTAAAACTTTCTGTTTTCAGATGGCAGAAAACATCTGTTTTCAGATGGTATGTATACGTATATATGTATGTATATGTGTATGTATGTACATACATAATATGTATATATGTACATATATACATATGTACATACATATATGTATACATGCACATACATATATACATATGTGTACATATGCACATATGTGTAGGTATACATATATACATATATGTGTATATGTATACATGTATACATATATAACAGCATTATATATGTATAGGTATACCTATACATATATATGTTTTTTTCAGATAGCAGAAACCATATGTGTGTGTGTTTATACATGCACACACGCACACACACACACATATACATATATATATATATATATATATATATATTTGGTTATTGTGCTTTTATATTATTTGTTTCTTGTGAGAAAATTGTTAGAACTAATAAAATATAAATAGAATACAAAATCAACACACAATGACTATCCAAAAATAATTTAAGAAAATTTATTTACAATAACATAAAAATAAAAAAAAATACTTAGGAATAAAATTAAGGAGATAAAATCTCTGCATACTGAACATGAAAGCATATTGATAAATGAATGAAAAAAAAAATGTCTATACAGTCCAAAACAGTCTAAAGAGTCAATGCAATTCCTATCAAAGATCAATTTTTCACGGAAATAGAAACAGTATAGTCCTAAACTTCTTATAGTACCAGAAAAAAATGAATAATCAAATTGATTTAAATAAAGAGCAACAAAGTGACAGATATCATATTACTTGTTTTCAATTTTTATTATAAAGTTATAGTAATAAAATAGTATGATACATAAAAAACATACATATAGATAAATGGAACAAAATAGATCCTAGAAATAAACTCATGCATCTGTGCTCAACTAATTTTAAGCAAAGTCACAATACACAATGGAGAAATAATAACCCTTTCAATAGATTTTAGGATGCATATTTTTATTCTTTTGTGATTTTTTGATGTCTTACATAGCTATTTTCTTTGTGATTTTACTTATTTAGAGAGAGAGAAAGAATGGGGGAGGGGCTGAGGAAGAGACAGGAATTCAAGCAATCTCCTGCCAAGTGCAGAGGCTGATTCTGATACTGTACTTATTCTCATAACTCTAGGATCATGACCTAAGCCAAAATCAAGTTTCTGATGTTTAACCTATTGAGCCTAGTGAACCATCAGGAGCCCTAGAACAATGTATTTTAAAGATTTTGTAATTTTTTTAAGATTTTGTTTATTGATTTGAGAGAGAGAACATGAGAGGTGATGTCAGAGGGAGAAGCAGACTCCCTGTGGATCTGAGAGCCCAATGCAGGATTGATCCTGGGACTTTGGGATCATGACCCAAGCTGAAGGCAGTTGCTAAACCAACTAATTTATTTATTTGACAGAGAGAGATCACAAGCAGGCAGAGAGGCAGGTACAGAGAGAGGGGGAAGCAGACTCCCTGCTGAGCAGAGAGCCCAATATGGGACTCAATGCCAGGATCCTGAGATTAAGAATTGAGCTAAGGAGAGAGGCTCAACCCAGGCATCACAGAACAATGTATTTTAAAATAATAATAAAGGGGTAGGGTATTGGGTTAAATCTGTGCTGGATATTAATGAGGGCACTTGTTGGGATAAGCATTGGGTGTTGTATGTAAGTGATGAATCACTAAATTCTACTCCTGAAACCAACATCACACTATATGTTAGCTAACTAGAATTTAAATATGAAATCTTAATAAAAAGGATATCTTCAAAGTTTTTTTTCTTCCTAATGTCCATGACATAATATTGGACTCCTATAAACATGAGATTCATCTGAAAATATATCCAACCCTGAATGCTCCTGAGACAGTGGTAGATATTCCCCTGGAAGAAAGACTTACTGCTCACTTGAAATGAGATTAAAATACAGGCTTAGGTGGACAGCATCTTTAGGACCTTTTTAGTAACAAATTGATTCCCTAAGAAGTAAATGTTTTTCCATGACAGTCCACTGGTGACTGATCAAATAGGAACTAAAAAGATAATTCAATGAGCATGCTGGCTCCTAATTATTGACAAGGCAAGGAAAACTTTTGCTGGCCTTACTTTGTGTCCAACCCTTTTTCTCAGGTTCTTCCACATGTATTGATCTGAAAAGAACATCCAACTCAAATTCCATGTGGCTGTGCCAAGAAAATCATCTGTGATATGGGTGGAAGATGCCTTCTCTTTTAATCCCTTATATTACTAAGTTTGCTGCAGGGCCAGTGTCTTCCTTGTGGTCCATCACCATTCCAAATTATTCTCCATCCATCCTCCAATTGTAATCAGTTCTTCCAATTTCACTTCATGAGGCTTTACTGCCCTCCATCTGTCCTCTTCTTTCTTTCTTTGAGTTATCCATCCTCCAAAGTTCACCTTTGATTATGTCTGAAATTCAATGTCCTTATTGCAGGCAAAAGGAAAAACAATAAATGACCTGTGATGAATCTGTGCAGTAATGACATAAGTTCTAATGTGTTTTAAATTATAATAAATTTTAAATTTATCTTATAGCATGTAAGTATAAATTCTGTCACAGTAACATCATCTTATAGTCTTATTTTGTACAATGCCAAAGATATTTTATGACATGAGCTGTAACAATCAGCCATTTAAATATGAAAACAGAGGAAATTCCATTACACAGTGATGAACTTTTAAAGATTTTATTTACTTATTTGACAGAGAGAGAGAGACAGAGAGAGAAGGACACAAGCAGGGGGAGCTGGAGAGGGAGAAACAGGCTTCCTACTGAGCAAGGAGCCCATGTGGGGCTTGACCCTGCAACCCTGAGAACATGACCGGAGGTGAAGGCAGACATTAATGACTGAGACACCCAGGTGCTCCTGAACATTTTTTTTAAAGGTCTTATAAAGGACTTTAAAAGGTCTTTAAAAAGGTCTTATAAATACCTTTTATTCTACATAAAAACACAATTTCTTTTATTTTCCTCCTTCTCTTTCTCCTTTCTTTCTCTTCCTCTTCCTCTTCCCATTCTTCTACTTCTCCCCCTCCTCCTTCTTCTTCTCCCCTCCTCCTGTTCTTCCTCCTTCTTCTCCCCCTTCTCCTTTGACCTCTTCTTTTTCTCCTCTTTCTCTTCCTCTTTCTCGTCCTCCTCCTCCTCCTTCTTCGTCTTGTTCTTGTTCCTGTTCTTCTTCTTCTTCTTCTTGTTCTTATTCTCTTTCTTCTTCTCCCTCCTCTTCTTTCAAGATAATTTAATGGAAATGTATCCAGGACTTACAAGCAGAATGTGTTTTCAAAATTATATATGTGTGTGTTTCTGTATATATGTGTGTGTGCGTATATATGTGTGTGTGTGTGTGTGTGTGTGTGTGTGTGTGGTATATAAAAAAGGTTATATATAACCTTTAAAGGTCATATATATATATATATATATATATATATATATATATTGCTTTACTGCCCTCCGTCAGTCCTCTTCTTTCTTTCTTTGAGCTATCCATCCTCCAACGTTCACCATCTCATATGATTATGTCTGAATTTCGATATCTTTATTGCAGGCAAAAAGAAAAACAAGAAATGACCTGTGATGAATCTTTACAGTAATGACAGAAGTTCTAATGTAAGTTTTAAATTATAATGTATGCATGTATATATACATATTTGCAATATATATATATAATATATGTATAATATACATATATAACATTTATGCATATATATAACATTTAAAGATTATATATAACATTTTTTGCATATATTTGTATACATTTTGTATACATTTGTATACATATATGACATTTGTATGTATATACACACATATATATACATATATATATGTTTGTGTGTGTATATATATATAACCTTTTTAAAAATAACTAAACTGGGGGAAATGACTTCCTACTGAGCAAGGAGCCCTTGTGGGGCTTGACCCTGCAACCCTGAGAACATGATCGGAGGTGAAGGCAGACATTAATGACTGAGACACCCAGGCGCTCCTGAACATTTTTTTTAAAGGTTTTATAAAGGTCTTTAAAAGGTCTTTAAAAAGGTCTTATAAGTGCCTTTTATTCTACATAAAAACAAAATTTTTATTTTTATAAAATTGGGATCATCTGCATTTTGTAAGCTGATCATTTGTTTATTATCAAATTTCTATCCTAGATTGAGAGCATACATGTGTTAAAAAATAGAAAGTTATATGATAAATTGATTTTTCTTCAAATGATATTTCTTACATTTGTTGTTTGATTTTTATAAATCATATATTCTTATTTAAATCAAGCCAACAAAGCAGATCTATTTTTTTAGGTTTTTTATTTAAATTCTAGACAGTAAACAAATAGTGATATATTGGTTTCAGGAGTAGAATTTATTGATTCATCACTTATACATAACACTCTGTGCTCATCTCAACCAATGCCCACTTTAAGTTCAATCACCCATTTAGCTCACCCCTTTTCTCTTCCCTTCCAACAACCTTCACTTGGTTCTCTATAGTTAAAAGTCTCTTATGTTTGGCACCATCTATTTTCTTCCCCTCTTCCCTGTGTTGATCTCCCTTGTTTGTTAAATTCTACATAAGACTGAATTTATATGGCATTTGTCTTTCTCTAACTGACTTATTTCACTTAAGATAATATATTCTACCTCCATCCCCATTATAACAAAGAGAACGATTTCATTATTTTTATTACTTTTTAGTTTTTTTTTTAAATTTCTTTTCAGCGTATCAGTATTTATTGTTTTTGCACAACACCCAGTGCTCCATGCAATACATGCCCTCCCTAATATCCACCACCTGGTTCCCTCAACCTCCCACCCCCCACCCCTTCAAAACATTCAGGTTGTTTTTCAGAGTCCATAGTCTCTCATGGTTCACTTCCCCTTCCAATATCCCTCAACTACCTTCTCCTCTCCATCTCCCCATGTCCTCCATGTTATTTGTTATGCTCCACAAATAAGTGAAACCATATGATAATTCACTCTCTCTGCCTGACATATTTCACTCAGCATAATCTCTTCCATTCCTGTCCATGTTGCTACAAAAGTTGGGTATTCATCCTTTCTGATGCAGGCATAATACTCCATAATGTATATGGACCACATCTTCCTTATCCATTCATCCGTTGAAGGGCATCTTGGTTCTTTTCACAGTTTGGCGACCATGGCCATTGCTGCTATTAACATTAGGGTACAGATGGCCCTTCTTTTCACTAAATATGTATCTGATTTTATTTATTTATTTCAGAGAGCGAGTGATAGATATAGAGAGCACAAAATGGGGGAAGATCAGAGGGAGGAGCACTCTTTGCTAAGCAGAGAGCCCAATGTGGGACTTGATCCCAGAACTCTGAGATTATGACCTGAGCCAAAGGCAAATGCTTAACGGATTGAGCCACCCAGGTACCCTCAAATTTAGTTTAATTGATTGCTACTTAACCATACTTAAACTATTTAATTGTCTTTTCAAATGTAAATTCAATTAGCCAACATACAGTGCATTCATATTTTCAAATGTAGAGTTGAGTAATTCATCAGTAACCCATAACACCTAGGGTTTCTCACATCACGAGCCCTCCTTAATGTCCATCACAGAATTACCACATCTACACACCCATCTCCCCTCCAACAACCTTCAGTTTTCATCCTGTAGTTAAGAGGCTTTCATAGTTTTTCCCCCTCTCTGATTTCTTTCCATTAAGTTTTCCTTCTCTTCCCATATGATCTCTGTGCTTCTTCTTATATTATATATTATATTCTTATATTTTTATATTCTTATATTATATTATATTCTTATATTCCACATAGGAGTGAAACCAATCTTTCTGTGATTTATTTCACTTAGCATAATACCTTCCAGTTCCATCTTTGTCAACGAAAATGGCAAATTTTATTATTTTTGATGGCTGAGTCATATTCCATTCCATATATCTATATCATATATTCTTTACTCATTCATCTGTCAATGAACATCTCAGTTCTTTCTGAGTTTTAGTGGACATTGCTGCTATAACATTGGGGTTCAAGTGCCCCTTTGGATCACTACATTTGTATATTTGGGATAAATACCTAATAGTGCAATTTCTGGGTCATAGGTTGGTTTTATTTTTAGCTTCTTGAGGAACATTCAAAATCTTGTCCAGAGTGGCTGCACCAGCTTGATTCCCACCAAATGTTTAAGAGGGTTCCCCTCTTTTCAACATCCTGGCCAAGATTTGCTGTTTCCTGATTTATTTTAGCCATTCTGATGGCTGTGAGGTGTTATATTGCTGTGATTCTGATTTGTATTTCCCTGATGACAAGTGATATGGAGCAGTTTTTCATGGTCTGTTAGACACTTGTATATCTACTTTAGAGAAGTGTCTCTTTATGCCTTCTTCCCACTTTTTGACTGGATTATTTTTTTTGTGTGTGTTAAATTTGATAAGTTCCTTATAGATATTGGATACTAGTCCTTAATTAGATATGTTATTTGCAAGTATCTTCCATTCCATAGGTTGCCTGTTTTGGCTAGTCTTTCCTTTGCTGTACAGGTTCCAATAATTTTTTGTTTGTTTGTTTGTTTTGTCTGTTTGCTTTTGTTTTCCTTGCCTTTCCAGATGTGCCTAGCAAGAAGTTGGTTTCGCTGAGGTCCAAGAGGTTGCTGCCTGTGTTCTCCTCTAGGATTTTTATGGATTCCTTTCTCACATTAAGGTCTTTTATTCGTTTTGAGTTTATTTTTGTGTATGGTATAAGAAAACAGTCCAATTTCATTCTTCACGTGGCTGTCCAATATTTCCAGCACAATTTATTGAAGAGACTGTCCTTTTTCCTTTGGGTATTCTTTCCTGTTTTGTCAAAGATCTGTTGGCCATAGAGCTGAGGGTCCATTTCAAGGATCTCTATGTCTATTTTTGTGCCAGTACCATACTGTCTTTATGATTATAGCTTTATAATATAATTTGAAGTCCAGTGTTTTGGACTTCAAACCAGCTTTGGTTTTCTTTTCAACATTCCTTTGGCTATTCAGGGACTTCTCCAGTTCCATACAAGTTTTAGGATTACTTGTGCCAGCTCTGTGAAAAATATCAGTGGTATTTTGATTGAGCATGTATATTTCTGGGCAGCACAGACATTTTAACAATACTTATTCTTCCAGTCCATGAGCATGCATCTTTTCTTTAATTTCTTTTTGTTCTCCTCAATTTTTTTCACAAGTGTTTTCTAGTTTTTAGAATACAGATACTTTACCTCTTCGGTTAGATTTATTCCTAGGTATCTTATGGTTTGGGGAGCTATTGTAAGTGGGAGTGGTTTCTTAATTTATCTTTCTTCTGTCTCACTGTTAAACTATAAAAATGCAACTGATTTCTGTGGATTGACTTTGTATATTGATATGTCACTGAATTGCTGTATGGGTTCTAGCAATTTTGGGGTTGAGTATCTTGGGTTTTACACATAAAGTATTGTGCCAGCCACTGAGAGTAATAATTTGAATTCTTATTGGCCAATTTGAATGACTTCTATTTCTTCCTTTTGTCTGACTGCTGAGACTAGGACTTCCAGTACAATGCTGAACAATAGTGGTAGAGTGGACATCTCTGCTGTATTCTTGATATTAAGGGAAAAGCTCTCAGTTGATCCCTATTTTGAATAATACTGTGAGCTTTTCATAGATAGCTTTTATGATATTGAGATATTTTCCCTATATCACCACAGTGTGCAGGATTTTAATCAAGAAGGGGTGCTGTATTTTGTCAAATGCTTTTTCTGCATCAATTGAGATTATTATATGTTTCTTGCTATTTTTTAATTAATGTGGTGTATCACATTGAATTATTTGGAACTGTTGAACCACCCTTGTAGCCTAGGAATAAGTCCCAGTTTACCATGACGAATAATAGTTTTAATGGTTTTAATGTAGTATTGGGTCCTATTGTCTTGTGTCTTGTGAGAATTTTGACATCCATGTTCATCAGAGTTATTGGACTAAAATTATCCCTTTTGGTGTGGATGATAGTTTTAAGCTCAAGGTAATGTTGAGCTTAAGTTTGAGACTATTCTTTTCATTAATATTTTTGAAACAGTTTCAGAATTTAGGTATTTTTTCTTCTTAAATATTTGGTAGAAGGACACCTGGGTGGCTCAGTGGGTTAAAGCCTCTGCCTTCAGCTCAGATCATGATCTCAGGATCCTGAGATTGAGCCCCACATCAGAGTCTCTGCTCAGCAGGGAGCCTGCTTCCACATCTCTCTCTGTTTGACTCTCTGCCTACTTGTGATCTCTGAAATAAATCAAATAAATAAATAAATAAATAAATAAATAAATAAATAAATAAAATCTTTATATACAGATAGATAGAGAGATAGAATATATAGGTAGAATATATAGAATTCTATCAAATATATATTTGGTAGAATTCTTCTGGGAAGGCATCTGACTCTGGGCTTTTGTTTATTGGGGGATTTTCGATAACCCCTTCAATTTCCTGGCTGGTTATGGGTCTGTTCTTCTTGTTTTGGTTTTGGCAGTTTATACATTTATTGGAATGCATTAATTTCCTCCTCATTGCCTAATTTGTTGGCATAGAGTTTTTTATAATTTATTCTTAGAATTGTTTGTATTTCCTTGGTGTTGATTGTGATCTCTCCTTTTTCATTCAGCATTTCATTAATTTGTGTCATTTCTTTTTTCTTTTTGATAAATTTGGCTATGCATTTATCAATCTTTCTAATTTTTCAATGAACCAAATTCTAGTTTCATTGACTAATCCACTGTTCTTTGATTTCTATTTCATTAATTTCTGCTCTGATCTTTATTATTTCTTGCAACCTTCTTTGTTTAGTCTTCATTTGCTATTCTTTCTCAGTTCCTTCATAAGTGAGTTTAGCTTGTGTATTTGAGATTTTTCTGCTTTCTTGAGAAAAGTGGTATTTCTATGTTCTTCCCTCTTAGGACATATTTTGCTGCATCTTTAAAGTTTTAAACAGTTGAGCTTTAATTTGCATTTGTTCCATGATTTTTAAAAACTGTTCCCTAATTTTTGGTTGACCAATTAATTCTTTAGTATGATGAACTTTAACATTCAAGAGTTTGAGTTCCTTCCAAATTTCCTCTTGTGATTGAGTTCAAGTTTCAAAGATTTGTGGTCTCAAAAAAAGCAGGGAATGATCCCAGTATCTGTTGAGTCCTGATTTATGACTCTGTATGAGATCTATTCTGGAGAATGTTTAATGTGTTCACAAGAAGAATGTTCATCCTATCACTTTAGGATGGAATGCTCTCTCTCTCTCTCTCTCTCCATATATATATATATATATATATATATATATATATATATATATTCTCCAACCGGTCAGTTTGTCATTCAAAGTCCTTGTTTGGGGTGCCTGGGTGGCTCAGTGTGTTAAAGCATCTGCCTTTGGCTCAGGTCATGATCTTAGTGTTCTGGGATCAAGCCCCATGTCAAGCTCTCTGCTTGGCAGGGAGCCTGCTTCCCTTCCTCACTCTATGCCTACCTCTCTGTCTATCAAATAATAAAAAATAGTCCTTGTTTCCTTGTTCATTTTCTGCTTAAACGATCTGACCATTGCTAAGACTGGGGTATTAAATTCCTCAACAATTATTGTATTATTATCAATGTGTCTCTTATTTTTGTTGTTACTTGGTTTATATAATGGCCTGATTCCAAGGTAGGAACATAAATATCTATAATGGTTAGATCTTTTTGTTGGATAAACACTTTAAGAATGATATAGTGTTCCTTTTCATCTCTTATTACATTCTTTGATTTAAAATCTATTTGTTTGATATAAAGAATGCTACCCATAGTTTTCTATTTTATTTATTTATTTATTTATAATTTATTTTTTAATTTCAGCATAACAGTATTCATTATTTTTGCACCACACCCAGTGCTCCATGAAATCCGTGCCCTCTATAACACCAACAACCTGATACCCCAACCTCCCACCACCCTGGCCACATCAAACCCCTCAGATTGTTTTTCAGGGTCCATAGTCTCTCATGACTCAACTCTCCTTCCAATTTACCCCAACAACCCTCTCCTCTCTAACTCCCCATGTCCTGCATGCTATTTGTTATGCTCCACAAATAAGTGAAAACATATAATAATTGACTCTCTCTGCTTGAATTATTTCACTCAGCATAATCTCTATCAGTCCTGTCCATGTTGCTACATCCTTTCTGATGGAGGCATAATACTTCATAGTGTATATGGACCACATCTTCCTTATCCATTCATCCGTTGAAGGGCATCTTGTTTCTTTCCACAGTTTGGCGACCATGGCCATTGCTGTTATAAACATTGGGGGTACATATGGCCCTTCTTTTCACTACATCTGTATCATTGGGTTAAATACCCATGAGTGCAATTGCAGGGTTATAGCGAAGATCTATTTTTAATTTCTTGAGGAATCTCCACACGGTCACACCAACCGGCATTCCCACCAACAGTGGAAGAGGGTTCCCCTTTCTCCACATCACTTCCAACACATTATTGTTCCTGTCTTGTTAATTTTGGCCATTCTAACTGGTGTAAGGTGCTTTTAATTTGAATCTCCCTGGGGGCTAGTGATGATGAACATTTTTTCATGTGTCTGATAGCTATTTGTATGTATTCATTGGAGAAGTGTCTGTTCATATCTTCTTGCCCATTTTTTTAATATAATTGCCTATTTTGTGTGTGTTGAGTTTGAGGAGTTCATTATAGATCCTGGATATCAACCTTTTGTCTGTACTGTCATTTGTAAATATCTTCTCCCATCCCATGGGTTTCCTCTTTGTTTTTCTGTTTCCTTTGCTGTGCAGAAGCTTTTGATTTTGATGAAGTCCCAAAATTTCATCTTCGCTTTTGTTTCCTTTGCCTTTGGAGTCATATCTTGAAAGAAGTTGCTGTGGCTGATATAGAAGAGATTACTGCCTATGTTCTCCTTTAGGATTCTGATGGATTCCTGTCTCACGTTGAGGTATTTTATCCATTTTGAGTTTATCTTTGTGTACGTGTAAGAGAATGGTCGAGTTTCATTCTTCTACATATAGCTGTCCAGTTTTCCCAGCACCATTTATTGAAGAGACTGTTTTTTTTTCCACTGAATATTTTTTCCTGTTTTGTGAAAGATTAATTGACGATAGAGTTGAGGGTCCATATCTGGGCTCTCTACTCTGTTCCACTGGTCTATGTGTCTGTTTCTATGCCAGTAGCATTCTGTCTTGGTGACCACAGCTTTGTACTAAAGCTTGAAATGAGGTAACATGATGCCCCCAGCTTTATTTTTGTTTTTCAGCATTTCCTTAGCGATTCGGGGTCTCTTCTGATTGCATACAAATTTCTGGATTATTTGCTCCAGCTTTTTCAACAATACTGGTGGAATTGTGACTGGAATGGCATTAATAGTATAGATTGCTCTATGCAGTATAGACATTTTAACAATGCTTATTTTTCTGATCCATGAGCATGGAATGGTGTTCCATCTTTTTGTGTCTTCTTCAATTTCTTTGGTGAGTGTTCTGTAGTTTCTCGAGTACAGATCCTTTACCTCTTTGGTTAGGTTTATTCCCAGGTATCTTATGGTTCTTGGTGCGCTAGAAAATTGAATCAATTTTCTAATTTCCCTTTCTGTATTTTCATTGTAGTGTATAAGAAAGCCACTGATTTCTGTACATTGATTTTGTATCCTGCCACGTTGCTGAATTGCTGTATGTGTTCTAGTAGTTTGGGGGTGGAGTCTTTTGGGTTTTTCATATAAAGAATAATGTCATCTGTAAAGAGAGAGAGTTTGACTACTTCATTGCCAATTTGGATACATTATATTTCTCTTTGTTTTCTTTTTGCTGTTGCTAGGACTTCTAATACTATGTTGAATAAGTTTGGTGAAAGTGGGCACCCGTGTCTTGTTCCTGATCTCACCGGGAAGGCTGCAAGCTTTTTCTCATTGAGGATGATATTTGCAGTGGGTCTTTCATAGATAGATTTGATGAGGTTCAGGAATCTTCCCTCTATCCCTATACTTTGAAGCATTTTAATCAGAACGGATGCTGGATTTTGTCAAATACTTTTTCTGCATCAATTGAGAGGACCGTGTGGTTCTTCTCTCTTCTCATATTAATTTGTTGTATCACATTGATTGATTTGCGAATGTTAAAGCATCCTTGTAGCCCAGGGATGAATAACACCTGGTCATGGTGGATAATATTTTTCATGTACTATTGGATCCTGTTGGCTAGGATCTTGTTGAGAATCTTAGCATCCATATTCATCAGTGATATTGGTCTGAAATTATCCTTTTTTGTAGAGTCTTTCCCAGTTTGGGGATCAGGGTAATGCTGGCTTCATAGAAAGAGTAGGAAGTTTTCCTTTTGCTTCAATTTTTTGAAACAACTTCAGGAGAATAGGTGTTATTTCTCCCTTGAAGGTTTGGTAGAATTTGCCAGGGAATACGTCAGGTCCTGGGCTCTTGTTTTTTGGGAGGTTTTGATCACTGCTTCAATCTTGTTACTAGATATCGGTCTATGCACGTTGTTGATATCTTCCTGGTACAATTTTGGGAGTTTATAGTTTTCCAGGAATGCATCGTTTTCTTCAAGGTTGCTAGCTTATTGGCATATAACTGTTGATAATAACTTCTGATGATTGTTTTTACTTCGTGGTGTTAGTTGTGATCTCCCTCTCTTTTCATTCATAATTTTATGAATTCGGGCTTTCCCTCTTTTCTTTTGGATTAGTGTGGCCAGTGGCATATCGATTTTATTGATTCTTTAAAAAAAACAAGTTCTAGTTTCATTGATACGTTCTGCTGTATCTTTGTTTTCTACCTCATTGAACTCAGCTCTAATCTTGATGATTTCCCTTCTTATGTGTGGAGTTGGTTTGATTTTTTGTTGAATCTCCAGTTCTTTAAGGTGTAGAGACAGCTGCTGTGTTCTGGATTTTTCAATTTTTTTGAGGTAGACTTGGATAGCTATGTATTTACCCCTTAGGATCACCTTTGCTGTATCCCATAGGTTTTGGACTGAAATTTCTTCATTCTCATTGGTTTCCATGAATTGCTTCAGTTCTTCTTTAATCTCCTGGTTGATCCAAGCATTCTTAAGCAAGGTGGTCTTTAGCTTCTAGGTGTTTGAGTTCCTTCTGAACTTTTCCTTGGGATTAAGCTCCAGTTCAAAGCATTGTGATCTGAGAATATGCAGGGAATATTCTCAGTCTTTCGGTATCAGTTGACTCCTGATTTGTGACCCATTATTTGGTCTATTCTTTAGAAGTTTCCATGTGCACTTGAGAAGAATGAGTATTCTGTTGTTTTAGGGTGGATTGTTCTGTATATATCTATGAGGTCCATCTGATCCAATGTGTCATTCAATGCTCTTGTTTCTTTATTGATTTTCTGCTTCGATGATCTGTCTATTTCTGAGAGAGGCATGTTAAGATCTCCTACAATTTGTGTACTCATATCAATATGACTCTTTATCTTGATTAACAGTTTTCTTAAGTAATCGGCTGCTCCCATATTGAGGGCATTGATATTTACAATTGTTAGATTATCTTGGTGGATAATTCCTTTAAGGATAATGTAGTGTCCTTCTGTATTTCTGACTACAGTCTTTAGTTTAAAGTCTAATTTATCTGATATAAGAATCGATACTCCAGCCTTCTTTTGAGACCAATTGGCATGAAAAATGCTTCTCCTTCCCTTCACTTTCAGTCTGGGTGTTTCTTTAGGTTCAAAATAGGTCTCTTGCAGACAACATATGGATGGGTCCTGTCATTTTATCCAATCTGCAATCCTGTGCCGTTTTATGGGCGCATTTAGGCCATTCACGTTGAGATTGATTATTGATAGATACATTTTTATTGACATTGAGTTATCTTTGAAGTCTTTTTTTCTGTATATTGTCTCTATATTTCTGTTCAATGCTATTCTTAGGATTTTCCTCTTTTATAGAACACCCCTTAATATTTTTTTTTAGTGTCGGCTTGGTGGTTGCATGGTCTTTTAAGCTTTGCCAGTCTTGAAAACTCTTTATCTCTCTATCCATTTTGAATGTCAGTCTTGCTGGATAAAGTATTCTTGGCTGCATGTTCTTTTCATTTAGTGCCCTGAATATATCTTTGCCAGCCTTTCTGGATTTCCAGGTTTCTATGGACAGGTCTGATGCTATTCTGATGGGCTTTCTTCTGTAAGTAATGAACCTCTTTGCCCTGGTGACTTTCAATAGATCATATCTACAATTGTGATTCCTCAATTTGACTATCAGGTGTTGTGATTTTTTTTGGAATGTATAATCTTTGGTGGAGACCGTTCAGCATCTAGTACATGAACACTGGTTCCATTCTTGAGATTGGGAAAATTTTTATGAAGGACTTGATCCACTATATCTTCTAAACTTCTTTCTTTCTCCTTCCCTTTAGGGATTCCAATAATTCTGACATTGGAACGTTTCATGGCATCATTTATTTCCCTGATTCTGTTTTCGTTGTTTCTAATCTGTTTTTTTTTTTCAAACTTCCTCCTCATCCTTTCTCTCTATCTGTTTGTCTTCCAGATCACTAATTTTATCTTCTGTCTCAGTTATCCTATCTTTGAGAAAGTTTTGATTAGATTAGAACTCATTGAGAGCATTGAGAACTCATTCCCTGGTATCTTTAAGCTCTGCCCTAACATTGTGCACATCCTGTCTGTTCGCTTTCAGCTCGACCCTAATAAATTCTGTTTGGTCATCCATGGCTTTCTCCAACCTAGCTATTGCCTGGATAATTGTTAGCCTGAATTCTCTTTCTGACATATTGTCTATATTGATATCTGTTAGCTCTGTTTCAGAAGGTCTATCCTCTGTATTTTTTTCTGTTAGGCATTTCTCCTCCTAGTCATTTTTGTGAGAGATGACTGAACAGATGTAGCTAGATTTTGTAACTGTGGTGCAGTCAAAGTGCACCCTGGAACACTTCTGTGCAATCAGGATTCCCCACCCCAACGAGAGACAAAAGAAAAAGAAAAAAAGAAATATAGAGAAATACAGGAAAGAAAAGGAAGATGAAAGAGAAGGTTCAGCCATAATGGGCCCCAATGTCAGATTTATGATGTTAACAAACCAAAACAGACAAACAAAAAGATGATAAAAGTATATGGCATGATAAAAAATGTACATATATATTCAAATAAAGGAACATCCTCGTCAAGAAGAACCCCAAGTATAAGATTTATATACTATCAGGACAAACACAAAAACACAGAAACATTTGTTGGAGAAAAAGATGGGAGAGTGGTTATAAATTCTCAATGTGTGCGAGGAAGGTTATTTTGATTCTTCCTCGACGTATCTTGATATTTTGTTAAAGGACTCAACTTTCCTAAGATAAAGGGGGATTAAAAATTAGTTTACTGAGTGACCTTGTTCTCCGCTTTTCTCCCCACGTCCTGGAGGCCGCTGTGTTTTTGTCAGCCTCTGACCCGCAGTCGGCCTGAGACCGAGCACCATGCCTTCAATTAAGTTGCAGAGTTCCAATGGAGAGATATTTGAAGTTGATGTTGAAATCGCCAAACAGTCTGTGACTATTAAGACCATGTTGGAAGATTTGGGAATGTATGATGAAGGAGATGACGATCCAGTTCCTCTACCAAATGTTAATGCAGCAATATTAAAAAATGTCATTCAGTGGTGCACCCACCACAAGGATGACCCCCCTCCTCCTGAGGATGATGAGAACAAAGAATAGAGGGCAGATGATATTCCAGTTTGGGACAAAGAATTTCTGAAAATTGACCAAGGAACACTATTTGAACTTATTCTGGCTCCGTCCTACTTAGACATCAAAGGTTTGCTTGATGTTACATGCAAGACTGTTGCCAATATGATCAAGGGGAAAACTCCTGAGGAGATTCGCAAAACCTTCAATATCAAAAATGACTTTACTGATGAAGAGGAAGCCCAGGTATGCAAAGAGAACCAGTGGTGTGAAGAGAAGTGAAATGTTATTCCTGACACTGTAACACTGTATGATTGTTCCAAATACTAGTTTCACTGCTCTGTTTATAATTGTTAATATTAGACAAATGGCAGCAGCAAATCAGTTGTTTAAGCAGAATATTGTCCTCCTTGCATGTGTAGTTTGAGTACAGATTCCAAACTTATGGCTGAGTTTCTTCTAATACAATCAAAAGTTTTTTTTTTTCTTTGCTCTAAATAAACCTGAACTGTGAGTTCTCTGTAGAAGGTGGCATTTTGGGCTTTCCTTCTCTTTGTAAAGCGATTTCTGCCTAGATTATTGTCTAGTTAACTTTAGTTTAATGACCTTTTAAAAGTTGGCATTGTAAATAAAACAAGATGAAAAAAGATTTCTGAAACAGAATTAACAATCTTTATTCATGAGTTGGAAACTGGAAAAAGGCTACTTGAGGTAAATGTTTTGAGTTGGATTATTAGGGTGTCTTCCAGCTTCCTGGAGTCAAGGAGTACCACTGGTATTGATTAGCCTGTATGTAGCAGGGCTCCCTTAATTGGATCTAAGGACTTGTTTTTGCATTTTTAATTCTCAGCTTTGAATATGTTGGCTAGAGACTCAGTTACTACTAAATTTGTGGTTTGGGGGGGAAATGTAACTAGTCAGTCTGTTAGCTTTTCGATTTAAAAAGACAAATAACCCATGCAGTGTGTTATCTTTTTATAATCAGTGATCCCATGTGGGGGAAACTTCACACTGCTTGCATGTAAAAAAAAATAATTTAACCTTTAACCTTAAAGTGTCTGAAAAAACATAGAAAGCATCCATCACGAATGCAAGATACTTTCAATAAATATAAGTTATGTAGTAGGTGGTAAATGGTTTGCTTTTTTGTACTTAACTGTGTCTCTTCACTTACTAAATGAGTTAAGTATATGTGTGGTCATGTAGCTGGAGACAGCTTGCAGGAAGTTCATGTCCTAGCTTGCTGGATGCTGCTGACCTAGCAGCTGGGTTCTGATAGACTTGTGTCTCTCCTGATTGTCATGATCTGGTTCACTGGAACCAGTACTTCAGTTCTTAACTGATCTGTGTGGCTGTACAGTACTGCACTGCCCCTGTTTACAGTAGAACGAAGTTGTCCTGGTGTTTAAGATGGCTTCCAAATTGTTCCTTTCTTTCCTCCTTGTGTTCCCTTTTTACTTGCTTTCCCATTTAGCATCATCTGTATTCACATGTAGTCTTACTGCATTCTCTTCATGTTTACTGTGAGCTGTTTTCACTCAGGTTATTTGCTGATAGTAGTTTGCCTTTATAGTTCATTTCTTGTTTGCCTCGAATCTGTATCTGACTTAATAAAGTCCCATATGCTGTCTCAGATGAAAAAATTTAGATTACCTATAGGGGTAGTATTGATTGAGGAAAAGGGATTACTTTAAAGTTTAACTCTATATGAATATTAGAAAATAAAAATAAAAAGGAATAAACTAGACTATACTAAACTAAAACTTAAAAAAAGAAGGAATTCAAAAAATAGAAATGCAAAAGAAAAACATAGGTGTATGTATCAAAAAGTTCAGGTTAGAGGTCTATTATGGAATTTGATGTACTGGATAGCTCGCTGTGATGGTTATTAGGTTAAAAAAATTACCTATATATTAAAAAAATGAACCAGAATTGTGGGAATGAATGAAAAATAAAAGTTTTCCTATGAAGTAGTGGTTGTTCTCTTGTAGTCCTTTTTTTTTCCTCTTTTTTTTTTTTCTTTCTTGGTTTGTTTTCTGGGGGAGGGGCCTGCCATGTGGGTTTTCAGTCAATGTTCCCTGACTTAAGTCCTCCCGGCCGGCCCCCTCAAGGGGGTGGGCTCTGAGGAAACTTTTTTTTTTTTTCAGGCTTTTGTTCTCTGGCTGTTTCAGAGCCTAAGACATCTTTTTGTGTCTTCTTCAATTACTTTGATGAGTGTTCTGTAGTTCCTCGAGTTCAGATACTTTACCTCTTTCATTAGGTTTATTCCCAGGTATCTTATGGTTCTTGGTGCTATAGTAAATGGAATCAATTCTCTAATTTGTCTTTCTGTAGTTTCAATGTTAGTGTATAAGAAAGCCACTTATTTGACTTTGAATCCTGCCACATTTCTGAATTGCTGTATGAGTTCTAGTAGTTTGGGGATGGAGTCTTTTGGGTTTTCCATATAAAGAATTATGTCATCTGCGAAGAGAGAGAGTTTGACTACTTCATTACCAATTTGGATACCATTTATTTCTCTTTGTTGTCTGATCCAGACGTGTATAATTCTAATCTCAGGCTGATTTCATAGGTGATCACAGTTCTTTGGTAGATAATCAGTTCACTTTAGGGACTGGTTGAAACAGTGCCCCCTACTTCTCCACCATCTTGTCTCTCCATCTAGTATCCAAAATCTATAAAGAACTTATCAAACACAACACCCAAAAATAAAGTAACAATTAGAAAATGGGCAGAAGACACAAAAAGACGTTTTTACAAAGAAGACATCCATATGGCCAACATAGAAATGAAAAAGTACTCAACATTACTCGGGGTCAGGGAACTATAACTCAAAACCACAGTGAGATACCACCTCCCATCAGTCAGACTGGTTAAAATTGACCAGTTGGGAAATTAAAGGTGTTTGTGAGGATGTGGAGAGAGGGGAACCCTCCTACAATGTTGGTGGGATTGCCAGCTTGTGCAGCCATTCTGTAAAACAGTATGGAGGGCGCCTGGGTGGCTCAGTGGGTTAAGCTGCTGCCTTCGGCTCAGGTCATAATCTCAGGGTCCTGGGATCGAGTCCCGCATCGGGCTCTCTGCTCGGCAGGGAGCCTGCTTCCCTCTCTCTCTCTCTCTCTGCCTGCCTCTCCATCTACTTGTGATTTCTCTCTGTCAAATAAATAAATAAAATCTTAAAAAAAATAGAATTATACACTTCTGGATCTCTACAGGGACAGAAGATGCCAGTGGACAGGTAAAGTGGAGTGGGAACATTGGGCTGATATTGGAAGATAAACAAAAGTGGGAGGGAGCCACCAGAAGCAACCCATTGGAAAGTAATACCCCAATATGAGAATGCCCTGTGATGCCAGCATTAACTTTGAGTATGCTTGAAAGAAATCAAAAAGAGCAAAAGATCTTAAGGGGAAATTGGTGGAATTGGGGGGAAATTTGTGGAGTTTTTTGGTTAAAGACTGGGACTTAGGCCATGAATTCAGGATGGCCACTGCTGGCACTGAAACAGAGAGTACAGTGAAGAAGCCACGTCTTGGTCCCTGAGCCAATGGTGCACCCAAAAGCCTCTGGGTGCTGTGCCCATGAGAAAGTCTGGTGTGGACACCAGCTGACACTCTCTAGAACCACAGCCTCTTGCTCTCTGCAAGCATGCTTCATGACCAGAGTCTGAGTCACGCTCCATACCCTCCTGAAAAAGGTTTGTGCAGTCACTAGCTGGTGCTCTCTAGGACCAGAAGATCCTGAACACTCCCAGACTGGGCCAGCATGAAAATTTCAGTGTGCTCTTTCTGGTTGGGACCTGCCCAGACAAATGAGGCTAGTATTTCTCATGGTTTTGGATACAAGAGAGAGTTCCTGTGACCCCTGAGACCATGACTGGAGACATGCTCTGCAAGTGACAGAGGGGGAATTTATGTTCTCTGGTGCACCCAGAGGGGAACAGACTGAGGCTTCTTTCTGAGATGGAGGACTGGGTGCAGTTTTTTTTCATCTAAACCTCCAAAGAATCGCCAAGAGCCACCAAGGGGAGAAAAAACAAATAAACAAACAAACAAAGAAAAAAAATTCCTCTAGAGAACAAAGGCCTGAAAAACATGTTTACACAGAGCCCAGGCCCTTGATGGGGGTAGGAGGACACAACATTAGCAAGACTAGCTAAAATCATACAGCAGGTCCACCCCCAGAAAAACAGCTAAAAAAAATACAAGAGGACAGCCATCACTGATTCACAGATACAACTTTTATTTTTAATTTGTTCCCACTATTCTCATTCTTTTCATTTTTATATAATTTTTAACCTATTTACCATCAGAATGAGATTTTTAGTACATCAAATTCCATAATAATCTTTTAACCTGAAATTTTTTGATACATACACCTCTGTTTTGCTTTTTATTTTATTTTATTTAAATATTTGTATAGAGATAAGCTTCAGGGTAATCCCCTTTTGACAGTCAATGCTACCCTTATATGTAAACCAGTTTTAATCCCCTTTATAACAGGAAAGTTGAGTACTTTAACAAAGATAGCAAGATACAGCAAGGAAGAATCAAAATAGCCTTCCTCCCCACAATGAGAATTTATAACTACCCACCCATCATTTTATTCTGTCAGAGTTTTTGTATATTTATTTTTGTTCTGGTAGTATATAAATCTTATACTTGGGGTTCATTTTGATGGGGTTCTTATTTATTTTTCTTTTTTTCTTGTCATCTACATTTTTAAAATTTCTTTTCAGCATAACACTATTCATTGCTTTTGCACCACACCCAGTGATCCATGCAATCTGTGTCCTCTCTAATACCCAACACCTGGATCCCCCAACCTCCCATCCCCACCCCTTAAAAACCCTCAGATTGTTTTTAATAGCCCATAGTCTCTCATGGTTCACCTCCCCTTCCAGTTTCCCCCAACTCACTTCTCCTCTCCATCTCCCCTTGTTTTCCATGTTATTTCTTATGCTCCACAAATAAGTGAAACCACATGATAATTGACTCTTTCTGGTTGACTTATTTCACTCACCATAATCTCTTCCAGTCCCATCCATGTTCCTACAAAAATTAGGTATTCATCCTTTCTGATGGAGACATTATATTCCATAGTGTATATGGACCATATCTTCCTTATCCATTCATCCATTGAAGGGCATCTTGGTTCTTTCCACAGTTTGGTGGCATGGCCATTGTTACTATAAGCATTGGGGTACAGATGGCCCTTCTTTTCACTACATCTGTATCTTTGGGGTAAATACCCAGTAGTGCAGTTGCAGGGTCATAGGGAAGCTCTATTTTTAATTTCATGAGGAATCTCCACACTTTTTTCCAACCTTGTCATCTACTTTTGTTGGTACTTTGTTTTTCTGGTTTTGTTTGTATACTTTATAAATTGACCTTTGGGTCCCATTAGGGCTGGGCTTTCTCTTTTCTCTTTTTCTTTTTTTTTTCTTTCTTTTTTCCCCCCATATCTCTCTCTCTTTCTTCTTTTTTCCTTCTTTTTGGTGTACACTCAATTGCTCAGAAGTATTCCAGAGTGCACCTTACCTGCACCATGGTTGATATATTCAGCTACACATTTGCTCAGCCATATCTCACCAAAATTATGAGGAGGAGGAATGCCCAAAAGAGGAAACATTCAGAGACAGTGCCCTCTCCATCAGAGCTATTGGATATGGACATAAACAGTATGTTGGAAAGGGAATTCAAGCTAACGATTATCCAGGTAATAGCGAGGTTGAAGAAAGCTTTTAATGAAAAAATGGAATTGATTAGGGAAGAAGTGAAAGCCACCAGGCACAATATTAACAATACTCTCAATGAGTTCCTTTCTAATCCAAATTCTCTAACAGCTAGGGTAACTGAAGAACAAAATAGAATTAGTGATCCAAAGGACAAACATATAGAGAAAAAGGATCAGGAGGAAGCCTGGAACAAATGTCTTAGTAGCCATTAAAACAGAATTAGGGAAACAAATGACCCCATGAAACATTCCAGCTTCAGATGTAATGTAATCCCTGAAGGGGAGGAGAAAGAAAGAAGACTAGAGGATATAGTTGAACAAATTCACCATGAAAATTTTCCCAATACCATGAATGGATCCAGCATTTGTGTCCTAGATGCAGAAAGATTTACCCCCAAGTACATAGAATCTAGAAACACCTCGAGACATATGAATGTGAAACAAAGCAATAATAATTTTAGACAGGAGCTCTTAAAAGAAGCTAGGGGGTAGAGGTTCCTTACGTACAGAAGAAAGCCTATCAGAACAATGTCAGACCTGGCCACAGAAATCTGTCAAGTCAGAAAGGGCTGACAAGACATATTCATGCCATTAAATGAGAAGAACATGCAGCAAAGAATACTTTATCCAGCAAAACTGACATTCAAAATGGATTGAAAGATAAAGAGCTCCCCAAACCAGCAAGGATTAAAAGAGATTGTGACCACCAAGCCGACACTGCAGGAAATATTAAGGGGGGGTTCTATAAAAGAGGAAAAACCCAAGAATATCATTTAATAGAAATACGTGAAGACAATCTATAGAAACAAAACTTCACAGGTAACACAATGTCAATAAAATTCATCTCTAAATAATCACTCTCAACTTGAATAGCCTAAGTGTCCCCATAAAATGGAACGGGGTTGCAAATTGCATAAAATGACAGTACCCATCCATATGTTGTCTACAAGAGACCCATTTTGAACCTAAGGATACATCCAGACTGAAAGTAAAGGGATGGCAAAGCATCTGTCATGCCAACCAGCCTCAAAAGAAGCCTGGGATAACGATTCTTAGATCAATTAGATTTTAAACTATAGATTGTAGTCAGAGATACAGAAGGACACTACATCATTCTTAAAGGAACTATTCACCAAGAATTTCTAACAATTGTAAGTATTTATGCCCCCAATATGTGAGTAGCCAATTACATAAGAAAACTGTTAATCAGGATAAAGAGGTATATTGATATGAATGTATTAATAGTAGGAAACTTAACATGCCACTCTCGCTAATAAGTCATCCAAACAGAAAATCAATAAACAAGAGCACTGAATGAAATATTGGACCAGATGGAACTCAGAGATACATACAGAACCTAAAAGAACAGAATACTCATTCCTCTGTAGTGCACATGGTATCCTCTCCAGAATAGACCACATACTAGGTCACAGTTCAGGGCTCAAATGATACCAAAACATTGAGATTATTCCCATTGTATTCTCAGATCACAGTATTTTTAAACTGGAGATCAACCACAAGGAAATTTTTAGAAGGACTTCAAACACCTGGAAGCTAAAGACCACCTTTTCTGCGGATACTTGGATCAACCAGGAAATCAATGAAGAACTTAAACAATTCATGAAAACCACTGAGAATGAAGACACTTTGGTCCAAAGCCTATGGGATACAGCAAAAATGGCCCTAAGGGGGAAATGCATAGCCAACCAAGCCTACCCCCAAAATTGAAAAATCCAGAGTACATCAACTCTCTTTACACCTTAAAGATCTGGAAAATAAAAAACGAATTAAGCCAACCCCATACATAAAAAGAAAATAATCAAGATTAGAGCAGAGATCAAGTAGATAGAACCTAGAGATACATTAAAGTGTATCAATGAATCTAGAAGTTTGTTTTTTGAAAGAATCAATAAGATCCATAAACCATAGGCCAAACTAATCCAAAAGAAAAAAGAGAAAGCTCAAATTAATAAAATTATTAATGTATAGGCAAATATCACAACTAACACCAAGGAAATAAAAAAACAATCATCAGAAATTATTATCAACAGTTATATGCCATTAAGTTAAGCAACGTAGATGAAATGGATGCATTCCTGGAAAACTATAAACTTCCAAAATTGAACAGGAAGAAATGAACAACCTGACTAGACCAATATCTAGTAACAAGATTGAAGCAGTGGTCAAAAAAACTCACAAAAATCCCAAACCCAGAACCTGACAGATTCCATGGGGAATTCAACCAAACTTTCAAAGAAGAAAAAGCACCTATTCCCCTAAAGTTGTTTCAAAAAATTGAAGCAGAATAAAAACTTCCAAACTATTTTTATGAAGCCAGCATTACCCTGATACCCTAACCAGGCAAAGACCCTACCAAAAAGGAGAATTTCAGACCAATATTACTGATGAATATGGATGCTAAGATTCTCAACAAAATCGTAGCAATTAGGATCCAAAAGTACATTAAAAAGATTATCCACCATGACCAGGTAGAATTCACCCCTGGGATGCAAGGTGGTTCAACCTTCACAAATCAATCAATGTTATAGAGCAAGTCAATAAGAGAAGAGAGAAAAACCACATGGTCCTCTCATTTGATGCAGAAAAAGCTTTTGAGAAGATACAGCATCTGTTCCTGCTTAAAACACTTCAAAGTATAGTCATAGAGAGAACATTCCTCAACTTCATAAAATCTATCTGTGATAAACCCACAGTTAATATCTTCCTCAATGAGTAAAAGCTGACAGCCTTCCTTTAGAGATAAGGAACATGTCAAAGATGACCACTCTCACCACTCTTGTTCCACATAACATTAGAGTTCCTAGCCATAGTGACTAGACAACAAAGAAATAAAAGGCACTCAAATTGGCAATGAAGAAGTCAAACTATCTCTCTTCACAGATATCATGATACTTTATACTTTATATGGAAAGCGCAAAAGACTCGACCCCAAAACTACTAGAACTCATACAGAAATTCATAAATGTGGAAGGATACAAAGTCAATGTACAGAAATCAGTTGTTTTCTTATACACTAACAATGAAAACACAGAAAGGGAAATTAGAGAATCAATCCCATTCACTATAGCATAAAGAACCATGATATAACTGGGAATAAACCTAATCAAAGAAATAAAGCATCTATATTCGAAGGAACTATAGAAAACTCAGGAAATATTTTGAAGAAAACACAAAAAGATGGAAGACCATTCCATGCTCATGGGTCAGAAGAATGAACATTGTTAAAATGTCTATATTGCCTAGAGCAATCTATACTTTGAATGCCTTTCCAATCAAATTCCACTGGCATTTTTCAAAGAGCTGGAGCATGCAATCCCAAAGTTGTATGGAATCAGAAGAGATCCTGAATTGCAAAGGGAATGCTGAAAAAGAAAAACTAAACTGGGGCATCACTTTATCTGATTTCAAGCTTTACTACAAAGCTGTGATCACAAAGACAGTATGGTACTGGCATAGAAATAGACAAATAAAGCAGTGGAACAGAGTAGAGAGCCCACATATGGACCCACAACTTTATGGTAAAATTCCCTTCTACAAAGCAGAAAAAAATATTCAGTGGAAAAGAGTCTCTTCAATAAATGGTAATGGGAAAATTGGATACCTTTGTATAGAAGAATGAAACTCGACCATTCTATTATACTGTACACAAAGATAAACTCAAAATGGATAAAAGACCTCAACTTGAGACAGGAATCCATCAGAATCATAGAGGAGAACATAGGCAGTAATCTGTTTGATATCAGCCACAGCAACTTTTTTCAAGATATGTCTCCAAAGGCAAAGGAAACAAAAGTGAAAATGAATTTTTGGGACTTCGTCAAGATCAAAAGCTTCTGCACAGCAAATGAAAAAGTCAATAAAACAAAGAGGCAACCCATGGAATGGGAGAAGATATTTGCAAATGACAGTACAGACAAAAGGTTGATGTCCAGGATCTATAAAGAACTGCTCAAACTCAACACACACAAATCAGATAATCATATCAAAATTGGGCAGAAGATATGAATAGAAACTTCTCCAATGAAGACATACAAATGGCTATGAGACACATGAAAAAATGTTCATCATCACTAGCCCTCAGGGAGATTCAAATTAAAACTACATTGAGATATTGCCTTACACCAGTTAGAATGGCCAAAATTAGCAAGACAGGAAACAACATGTGTTGGAGGGGACATGGAGAAAGGGGAACCCTCTTATACTGTTGGAGGGAATGCAAGTTGGTGCAGCCTCTTTGCAGAACAGTGTGGAGATTCCTCAAGAAATTAAAAATAGAGCTTCCCTATGACCCTGCAGTTGCACTACTGAGTATTTACCCAAAAGATACAGATGTGGTGAAAAGAAGGGCCATCTGTACCCCAATGTTTATAGCAGCAATGACCATGGTCGTCAAACTGTGGAAAGAATCAAGATGCCCTTCAACAGACAAATGGATAAGAAAGATTTGGTCCATATACACTAAGGAGTATTATGCCTCCATCAGAAAGGATGAATACCCAACTTTTGAAGCAACATGGACAGGATTGGAAGAGATTATGCTGTGTGAAATCAGTCAAGCAGAGAGAGTTAATTATCATATGGTTTCACTTATTTGTGGAGCATAACAAATAACACGGATGACAAGGGGAGATGGAGAGGAGAAGGGAGTTGAGGGAAAATGGAAGGGGAGGTGAACTATGAGAGGCTATGGACTCTGAAAAACAATCTGAGGATTTTGAAGTGGCGATGGTGGGAGATTGCAGGAACCAGGTGTTGGGTATTAGAGAGGGCACGAATTTCATAGAGCACTATGTGTGGTGCAAAAACAATGAATACTGTTACACTGAAAAGAAATTAAAAATTTAAAAAAATATCCAAAGTTTCTGCACAGTAAAGGAAATAGTCACCAAAAAAAGAGGCTGCCCATGGAATGGGAGAAGATATTCACAAATGACAGTACAGACAAAAGCCTGATATCCGGAATCTATAAGGAACTCCTGAATCTCAACACACACAAAGTATATAATCACATAAAAAAAAAAAAAAACGGGCAGAGGACATGAACACATACTTCTCCAATGAAGACATACAAATGGCTTACAGATACAAAAAATAATCATCATCACCAGCCATCAGGGAGACTCAAATCAAAACCACATTGAGATACCACATTACACCAGTTCAAATGGCTAAAATTACCAAGAGAGTAATCAACAAGTGTTGGAGAGGGTGTGGAGAAAGGGGAACCCTCTTTCATTGTTGGTGGGAGTATAAGTTGGTACAGCCATTTTGGAAAACAGTGTGGAGATTCCTTAAGATATTAAAAATTGTGCTTCCCTGTGACTCTGCAATGCAACTATTGGATATACCCACCCAAAGATACAGATGTAGTGAAAAGAAAGGCCATCCATAACCCAATGTTCATAGCAGCAATGGCATGGTTGCCAAACTGTGGAAAGTGCCAAGACACCCTTTAACAGACGAATGGATAAGGAAGATGTGGTCCATATACACTATGGACTATTATGCCTCCATCAGAAAGGATGAATACCCAACTTTTTTATCAACATGGATGGGACTGGAGGAAATTATGCTGAGTGAAATATGTCAAGCAGAAAGAGTCAATTATCATATGGTTTTACTTGCTTGTGTAGCATAAGGAAAACCATGGAGTACTTTGTGAGAAAGAGAGAAGTGTGTTGGGGGAAATCAGAGGAGGAGCTATCCAATGGTGCAATTGCAACTGTCAGCCCTTTGTATGTCTCCATTGGAGAAGTATCTGTTCATGTCTTCTGTCCAGCTGTTGATGTGATTATCTCTTTTTTGAGTGTTGAGTTTGGGGAGTTCTTTATAGATCTTGGATATCAGCCCTTTCTCTCTACTGTCATTTGCGAATATCTTCACACATTCCTTGGGCTTTGATTTGTTTTGTTTACTGTATGGTTTGCTGTGCAGAATCTTTTGATCTTGATGAAGTCCCAAAACTTCATTTTTGCTTTTCTTTCCTTTGCCTTTGGAAGCATGTCTTGAAAGATGTTGCTGTGGCCAATGTCAAAGAGGTAATAGCCTATATTCTCTAGGATTTTGATACATTCATGCCTCACGTTGAGGTCTTTTATCCATTTTGAAGTTATATTTGTGTAAGGTGTAAGGGAATGGTCTTACATATAGAAGAATTAATTATTTTATTTGTAGCTGTCCAATTCCCAGCACAGTTTATTGAGGACACTGTCTTTTTCCCACGGCATATATCTTGTTGCTTAGTTGAAGACTATCTGACCATAGAGTCCTGGGTTCATATCTCAGCTCTCTACTCTGTTCCACTGGACTATGTAATTGTTTTCATGATCACGGATTTGTAGTAAAGCTTGAAATCAGGCAACATAATGCCACCAGCTTTGTTTTTCTTTTTCAACATTTCCTTAGCAATTCTTGATCTCCTGATTTTATGCAAATTTTAGGATTATTTGCTCCAGCTCTTTGAAAAATCTTATGGAATTTTGATTGGAATGACATTAAAAGTATAGATTGCTCTAGGCTGTATAGACATATTAACCATGTTTATTTTTCCTATCCATTAGCATGGAATGGACTTCCATCCTTTTGTGTCTTCTTCAATTTCTTTGGTGAGTGTTCTGTAGTTCCTCGAGTTCAGATCCTTTACCTCTTTGGTTAGGTTTATTTCCAGGTATCTTATGGTTCTTGGTGCTAAACTAAATAGAATAGATTCTCCAATTTCCCTTTCTGTGTTTTTATTGTTAGCGTATAAGAAAACAACTGATTCCTGTACATTGACTTTGTATCCTGCCACATGACTGAATTGCTATAGGAGTTCTAGTAATTTGGGAATGGAGTCTTTTGGGTTTTCCATATAAAGTATTATGTCATCTGTGAAGAGAGAGAGTTTGACTTCTTTGCCAATTTGGATACCTTTTATTTCTCTTTGTAGTCTGATTGCTGTTGCTAGGATTTCTAATACTATGTTGAACAAGAGTGGTGAGAGTCAGCCTCATTGTCATGTTCCTAAGATCAATGGGGAGGTTTTAGCTTTTTCCCACTGAGAATGATATTGGCTGTGGGTTTTTCACAGATATATTTTATGAAGTTGAGGAATGTTACCTCTACTCCTATACTTTGAAGTGTTTTAATCAGGATGGATGCTGGATTTTGTCAAGTGCTTCTTCTGCATCAATTGAGAGAACCATATGGTTCTTCTCTCTTCACTTATTGATTTGTTCTATCACATTGATTGATTTGCAAATGTTGAACCTCCCTTGGAACCCAGGAAAGAATCCCACCTGGTCATGGTGGATAATCTTTTTAATGTGCTGGTTGATCCTATTAGCTAGGATCTTGTTGAGAATCTTAACATACATATTCATCAGTGATATTAGTCTGAATTCTCTTTTTTGTTGAGGTATTTGCCTGGTTTTGAATGCAGGGTAATATTGTTTTCATAAAAATATTCTGGAGGTTTTCCTTCTGCTTCAATTTTTTGAAACAGCTTCAGGAGAATAGGTGTTATTTCTTCTTTGAAAGTTTGGTACAATTGCCCAGGGAATCCATCAAGTCCTGGGCTCTTGTGTTTTGAGGTGTTTTGGCCACTGCTTCAATCTCATTAATAGATATTGGTGTATTCATGTTGTTCATTTCTTCCTGGTTCAAGTTTGGAAGATTATAGTTTTCCAGGAATACATCCGTTTCATCTAGGTTGCTTAACTTATTTGCATATAACTGTTGATTATAAATTCTGATGATTGTTTCTATTTCCTTGGTGTTTGTTGTGATCTCTACCTTTCCATTCATAATTTTATTAATTTGGGCCTTCTCTCTCTCTCTCTCTCTCTTTCTCTCTCTCTCTCTCTTTTTGGATTAGTGTGGCCTGTGGTTTATGGATCTTATTTATTCTTTTAAAAAAACAGCTTCTAGTTTCATTGATGTGTTCTACTGTACCTCTGGTTTCTACCTTATTGATTTCTGCTCTAATCTAGATTATTTCTTCTGTTTGTGGAGTTGGCTGAATTTGTTGTTCATTCTCTACTTCTGTAAGGTGTAGAGACAGCTGGTGTATTCTTGGTTTTTCAATTTTTTTGAGGGAGTTTGATGGCTAACTATTTCCCCCTTAGGACCCCATTTTATGTATCCCATAGGTTTGGGGCCAATGTGTCTTCATTCTCATTTTTTTCCATGAATTTCTTAAGTTCTTCCAGGTTGATGCAAGCATTCTTAAGTAAGGTGATCTTTAGTTTTAAGGTGTTGATGTCCTTCTAAACTTTTCCTTGTTGATCTCCAGTTTGAAAGCACTGTGGTCTGATAATATGCAGGGAATGATCTCAATCTTTTGCTATCAGTTGAGTCCTGAATTGTGACCCAGTATGTGATCTATTCTGGAGATGGTTCCATGTGCCCTCGAGAAGAATGAGGATTCTGTTGTTTACTGGGGAATGTTCTGTATATATTTATGAGGTCCATCTGGTCCAATTTGTCATTCAATGCTCTTGTTTCTGTATTGATTTTCTGCTTGGATGATTTTTTTATTTTTTTGTGAGAGTGGCATAGTAAGATCTCCTACTATTAATCTATTAATGTATTCATATCAATATGACATTTATCTTGATTAACAGTTTTCATATGTAATTGGCTGCTCCCATATTGGGGGCATAAATATTTACAATTGTTAAATCTTCTTGGTGAATAGTCCCTTTAAGGCTGATGTAGTGTCATTCTGTATCTCTGACTACAGTCGTTAGTTTAAAATCTAATTCATCTGATATGATAATCTCTACCCTAGCCTTCTTTTGAGGCCCATTGTCATGAAAGGTGTTTCTCCATCCCTTCACTTTCAGTATGGGTGTATCCTTAGATTCAAATGGGTCTCTTGTAGACAATATATGGATGGGTCCTGTAATTTTATTCAATCTGCAATCCTGTGTCATTTTCTGGGAGCATTGAGGCCATTCACATTGAGAGTAATTATTGAGAGATAAGTTTTTACTGACATAGTGTTTCCTGTGAAGTCTTTGTTTTTACAGATTGTCTCCATATATTTCTGTTCAATGATATTCATAGGATTTTTCTTCTTTTAGAGAAACCCCCTTAATATGTCCTGCAGCATCAGCTTGGTGGTAGCATACTCTTTTAAACCTTGCTGGTCTTGGAAGCTCTTTATCTCTCCAACTAATTTTAATGTCAGTCTTGCTGGATAAAATATCCTTGGCTGCATGTTCTTTGCATTTAGTGCCCTGAATGCATCTTGCCAGCCTTTTCTGGCTTTCCAGGTTTCTGTGGACAGGTCTGACTTTATTCTGATGAATTTTCCTCTGTACATAAGGAACTTCTTCACCCTAGCTGCTTTCAAGAGCTCCTGTCTACAATTATGATTCCTCTGTTTCACAATCAGGTGTCTCTAGGTCTTTCTAGATTCTATTTACTGAGGGGAAACCTTTCTTCCTCTAGGATACAAACGCTTGTTCCATTCCCCAGATGGGGAAATTTTCATGGAGAATTTGTTCAACTATATCTTCTAGTCTTCTTTCTTTCTCCTTCCTCACAGGGATTCCAACAATTCTGAAGTTGGAACGTTTCATGGCATCATTTATTTCCCTAATTTTATTTTCATTGTCTAAGCTTTTATTCCAAATTTCCTCCTGATTATTATTCTCTATCTGTCCTCCAGATCATTAATTCTATCTTCTGCCTAAGTTACCCTAGATTTTAGAGAATTTAGATTAGATTGGAACTCATTGAGAACACCATTAACATCATCCTTGGTGGATTTAACTTCTGGCCTAATCAATTCCATTTTGTCTTCCATGGCTTTATCCAGCCTAGCTATTGCCTGGATAATTGTTAGCCTGAATTCCCTTTCTGACATACTATCTACGCCCATGTCCAATAGCTCTGATACAGAAGGCCCAGTCTCTGAGTTTTTCTTCTGTTGAACATTCCTCCTCTTAGACATTTAAGTAAGAGATGTCTGAATGGATGTGTAGCTGAATGTATCGACCATGGTGTAGGCAAAGTGCTGGAATGCTTCTAAGCAATCACGTGTCCCCACTGAAAGGAATGAAAAAAGGAAAAATAAAAAGGGAGAGAGAGAGGTAAAAAAAAAAAAAAAAGAAAGAAAGAAAGATAAAATAAAAGGGAAGGCCCAAATGGGCCCCGAGGTAAGATTTATGAAGTATACAAGCAAAAACAGAAAAACAAAATACTGACAAAAGTAGATGACAAGAGAAAAATAAATAATTAAATACAAACAAACAAACAAAAAGAACCACAAGTATAAGATATATATATATATCTATATATAGATATATATATATATCGATGAACAAACAAAAAGAACCACAAGTATAAGATATATATCATATATATCATATATCTTATACTTGTGGTTCTTTTTATTGATATATATATCTATATATAGATATATATATATATCACCAGAAGAAAAACAAATACACAGAAACACTGGAAGTAGGAAAAGATTGGCATATGGTTATAAATTCTCAGTGTGGGTGAGGAAGGTTATTTTTTTTTTCTTCTTGGATGGCGGGAAGTAGGAGGAGGCGCCCTTTCAACCTACCCTAAAGTGAGCTGATTACCTTCCAAAGAACTCCGATCACCCACGAAATCAGCCTGAGATCCAAATTATACATGTCTGGATCTCTACCGGAGCAGAAGATGCCAGTGGGCAGGTAAAGTGGGGTGGGAAAGTCAGACTGATACAGGAAGATAAACAAAAGGGGGAGGGAGCCTCCAGAGGCGACCCATTGGAAAGTAATATCCCAAGACCAGAGTGCCCTGTTCCTGGGGACCAGCATTAACTCGGGAGTCTGGTAGAAAGAACTCAAAAAGAGCAAAGTATCACCGGGGGGAAATTGCAGGAATCAGGGTGTTAGGGTCAGGGACTTACGTCCCCAGACCTAGGACAGCCACCCCTGGCACGGAGCCAGAGAGAGTGCGGCATTGAAGCCAGGTCTGGGACCCTGAACCACCAGTGCGCCTGAGAGTGTGTGGCACTGGGCTCCCCTGAGGGGCTCCCCTTGCCAGCCAACAGAAGCACAGCCATTTTGCAGTCCCCACGCGAGTTCTCTGCTGTGCTATCAGAGTCCGACTCATGCCTCGTGGTCTCCTATGAGAGAGGTGCACACAGATGCCAGCCCTGTGCTCTTGGACCAGAAAGACCAGGCACTCCCAGCCCTGGCTAGCAGGAAAATCTCAGTGTGTGATCACTGCTTGGAACTTCTCTGAAAGTTTGGAGCTTCCCAGACAGCCGCTGCTGCTGTGGTTTTAGGTACAAGCAAAAAATCCTGAGTCCCCAGGGTCCAAGACTGGGAACCTACTCTGCCAGCAGCTAAGGGGGGATTTATTTGGGCTCTGCTGCCAGACTGAGGCTTCTCTCTGAGAGGGAGGTCAGGGTGCAGTTTGCTTTCCTCTAAACCTACAAAAACCATCAAAAGCTGTCAAGGTGAGAGAGGAAAAACCAAAGTGAGCAAATATAAAAACCTCCAGAGAACAAAAGCCTGAAAAAAACAGTTTCCTCAGAGCCCACCCCCTAGAGGGGGGTGGGAGGACTTAACTCAGAGAACATTATTGACTGAAAACCCACGTGGTAGGTCCCTCCCCAGAAAACCAACCAGAAAAGGAAAAAAAATGGAAAGAGAACAACCACCACTACTTCATAAAACAATTTTTATTATTAATTGGATCCCACTATTCTGGCACATTTTCTTATAGATAATTTTTTTATTATTACATAGATAATTTTTTAACCTATTCATTGTCACAGTGAGATGTCCAGTACATCAAATTCCATAATAGGGCGCCTGGGTGGCTCAGTGGGTTAAGCCGCTGCCTTCGGCTCAGGTCATGATCTCAGGGTCCTGGGATCGAGTCCCACATCGGGCTCTCTGCTCAGCAGGGAGCCTGCTTCCTCCTCTCTCTCTCTCTGCCTGCCTCTCTGCCTACTTGTGATCTCTCTCTGTCAAATAAATAAATAAAATCTTTAAAAAAAAAAATTCCATAATAACATTCTAACCTGAAGTTTTTGATACATACACCTGTGTTTTCCTTTAGCATTTCTATTTTTTAAATTTCTTTTTTTTTAATTTTAGTTTTAGTTGATTCTAGTTTATTTTTTTTAATATATATTTTCTAATTTTCATATAGAGTTAAACTTCAAGTATTCTCCTTTCCCCAATCAATGCCACCCCCATAGCTAAACCAATTCCTAATCCCCCCTTATCTTAGGAAAGTTGAGTCCTTTAACAAAGATATCAAGATACATCCAGAAAGAATCAAAACAAACTTCCTCACCCACACTGAGAATTTACAACCACTCTCCCATCTTTTTCTTCCACTAGTATTTCTGTGTTTTTGTGTTTGTCCTGATAGTATATAAATCTTACACATGGTATTCCTTTTGACAAGGTTCTTCTTTATTTGCATATATATATATATATATATATATATATATATATATATATATTTCTCTTGTCATATACTTTTATCAGTCATTTGTTTGTCTGTGTTTGTTTCTTTACTTCATAAATCTTCCCTTGGAAACCATTTGGGCTGAACCTTCTCTTTTATCCCACCTTTCATTCCTGTCTTTCTCTCTCTCTCTCCTTTTTTCTTTTCCTTTTTTTCCCTCTCATTGGGGGGGGTCTGATTGCTCAGAAGTGTTCCAGGCTGCAGTCAAGTCAATACATTCAGCTACACCCGTTCAGCCATCTCTCACCAAAATGACTAGGAGGAGAAATTCCCAACAGAAGAAAAATACAGATGATGGACCTTCTGCAACAGAGCTAATGGCTATCAACATAGACAATATGTCTGAAATAGAATTCAGGCTAACAATTATCCAAGCAATAGCTAGATTGGAGAAAGCCATGGGTGACCAAAAGGAATTGATTAGGGCGGAAATGAAAACGACCAGAGATCATATATTTAATGTTAAGGAAGAGCTGAAAGCTACCAGGGATGAGCTTCAGAATGCTCTCAATGAGTTCCAATCTAATCTAAATTTTCTCAACGCTAGAGTAACTGAGACAGAAGATAGAATTGGTGATCTTGAGGACAAACAGATAGAGAGAAAGGATCACGAGGAACCAGTACCAAACAGCTTAAAAGCCACAAAAACAGAATCAGGGAAATGAATGATGCCATGAAACGTTCCAACGTCAGAATTATTGGAATCGCTGATGGGGAGGAGAAAGAAAGAAATCTAGAAGATATACTGGAACAAGTTCTTCATGAAAATGTTCTGAATCTCGTGAATGGAACCAGCGTTCATGTACTAGAGGCCGAACGGTTTCCCCCCAAGATTACAGATTCTCGAAAGTCCTAAAGACACCTAATAGTAAGAATGAAGAATTATAATTGTAGGCAGAAACTCTTGAAAGCAGGTAGGACAAAGAAAATCCTTATGAACAGAGGAAAGCCCATCAGAATAATGTCAGTCCTGTCCAAAGAGAACTGGCAAGCGAGAAAGGGCTGGAAAGATATGTTCAGGGAACTGAATGAGAAGAACATGCAGCCAAGAATACTTTATCCAGCAAGACTGACATTCAAAATGGATGGAGAGATCAAGAGTTTCCAGAACCGGCAAGGCTCAAGAGACTATGCAACCACCAAGCCGATACTGCAGGAAATATTAAGGGGGCTTCTTTAAAGGAGGAAAAGGCCCCAGAATAGCTTTGAACAGAAATATAGAGACAATTTACATAAAGAAAGACTTCTAAGGTAACATAATGTCAATAAAAACGTATCTATCAATAATCACCCTCAATGTGAATGGCATAAATGTGCCCATAAAACGGCACAGGGTTGTAGAAGGATAAAACGACAGGACCCATCCATATGTTGTCTACAAGAGACCCATTTTGAACCTAAAGATACACCCAGACAGAAAGTGAAGGGATGGAGAAACATCTGCATTGCCAATGGGCTTCTAAAGAAAGCTGGGGTAGTGATTCTCATATCAGAAAAATTAGGTTTTAAACTAAAGACTGTAGTCAGAGATACAGAAGCACCCTACATCATTCTTAAAGGGACTATTCACCAAAACGATATAACAATTGTAAATATCTATGCTCCCAATATGGGAGCAGCCAATTACATAAGAAAACTATTAATCAAGATAAAGAGTCATATTGATATGAATACACTATTCGTTGGAGATCTTAACATGCCTCTCTCAGAAATAGACAGATCTTTGAAGCAGAAAATCGATAAAGAAACAAGAACATTGAATTACACATTGGACCAGATGGACCTCATGGATATATACAGAAATTCCACCCTAAAACAAAAGAATACTCATTCTTCTCAAGTGCACATGGAACTTTCTCCAGAAAAGACCACATACTGGGTGAGAAAGCAGGACTCAGCTTCTATCAAAAGACTGAGATTATTTCCTGCACATTCTCAGATCACAATGCTTTTAAACTGGAGCTCAATCACAAGAAAAAGTTCAAAAGGAACTCAAACACCTGGGAGCTAAAGAAAACCTTGCTTAAGAATGCTTGGATAAACCAGAAGATCAAAGAACTGATACAATTCATGGAAACTAATGAGAATGAAGACAGTTTGATCCAAAACTTATGGCATACAACAAAGTTGGTTCTAAGGGGGAAAAACATAGCCATCCAAGCCTCCCTCAAAAAAAAAAAATTAAAAATTAAAAAATCCAGAACACAGCAGCTGTCTCTACACCTTAAAGAATGGGAGAATCAACAAAAATCAAACCAACTCCACACATAAGATGGGAAATAATCAAAATTACAGCTGAGATTTATGAGGTATAAACCAGAGATAGAGTAGAAAGTATCAGTGAAACTAGAAGCTGGTTTTCTGAAAAAATCAATACGACTGATAGCCATTGGCAATACTAATCCGAAAGAAAAGAGAGAAAGATCAAATACATAAAATTATGAATGAAAAGGGGGAGATCACAACGAATAACAAGTAAGTAGAAACAATCATCAGAAGTTATTATCAAGAGTTATATGCCAATAAGCAAAGCAACCTAGATGGAATGGATGCATTCCTGGAAAACTATAAACTCCCAAAATTGAACCAGGAAGAAATTGACAACCTGAATAGACCAATATCTAGTAATGAAACATAAGTGGTGATCAAAAAACTCCCAAAAAACAAGAGCCCAGGACCTGATGGATTCCCTGAGGAATTCATCCAAACATTCAAAGAAGAAATAACAACTATTCTCTGGAAGCTGTTTCAAAAAATTGAAGCAGAAGGAAAATCTCCTGAAACTTTCTATGAAGCCAGCATAACCCTGATTCCCAAACCAGGCAAAGAACCTGCCAAAAAGGAGAATTTCAGACCAATATCACTGATGAATATGGATGCTAAGATTCTCAAAAAGATCCTAGTGAACAGGATCAAACAGCACATTATAAAGATTACCCGCCATTACCAGGTGGGATTGATTCATCTCTAGGCTACAAGGATGGTTCAATATTCACAAATCAATCAATGAGATAGAACAAATTAATAAGAGAAGAGAGAAGAACCACATGGCCCTCCCCATTGATGCAGAGAAAGCATTTGACAAAATCCAGCATCCGTTCCTGATTAAAACGCTTCAAATATTGGGATAGAGGGAACATTCCTGAACTTCATCAAATCTATCTATGATAGACCCACAGAAAATATCATCCTCAATGGGAAAAAGCTTGCAGCCTTCCTGTTGAGATCAGGAACACGACAAGGATGCCCACTCTCACCACTCTTGTTCAACACGGTATTAGAAGTCCTAGAAATAGCAATCAGACAACAAAGAGAAATAAAAGGCATCCACATTGGCATTGAAGAAGTCAAACTCTCTCTCTTTGCAGGTGACATGATTCTTTATATGGAAAACCCAAAAGACTCCACCCCTAAATTACTAGAACTCATACAGCAATTCAGCAATGTGGCAGAATACAATGTCAATGTACAGAAATCAGTCTCTTTTTTATACACTAATAATGAAAATATAGAAAGGGAAATTAGAGAATAGATTCCATTTACTATAACACCAAGAACCATAAGATACCTGGGAATAAACCTAACCAAAGAGGTAAAGGATCCGTACACGAGGAACTAAAGAACACTCATGAAAGAAATTGAAGAAGACACAAAAAGATGGAAGACCATTCCACGCTCTTGGATCCAAAGAATAAACATTGTTAAAATGTCTATACTGCCTAGAGCTATCTATACTTTTAATGCCATTCTGATCAATATTCCACCGGTATTCTTCAAAAAGCTGGAGCAAATAATGCAAAATTATGTATGGAATCAGAAGAGACCCCAAATCGCTAAGAAAATGTTGAAAAACAAAAATTAAAAGGAGGGCATCACATTACCTGACTTCAAGCTTTACTACGATGCTGTGATCACCAAGACAGCATGGTACTGTCATAAAAACAGACACATAGACCAGTGGAGCAGAGTAGAGAGCCCAGATATGGACCCTCAACTCTATAGTCAATTAGTCTTCGACAAAACAGGAAAAAATATACAGTGGAAAAAAGACAGTCTCTTCAATAAATGGTGCTGGGAAAACTGGGCAGCTGTATGTAGAAGAATGAAACTCAACCAGTCTCTTAAACCATACATAAAAATAAACTCAAAATGGATAAAAGACCTCAATGTGAGACAGGAATCCATCAGAATCCTAGAGGAGTACATGGACAGTAATCTCTTTGATATCAGCCACAGCAACTTCCTTCAAGATATGTATCCAAAGGCAAAGGAAACAAAAGCAAAGATGAACTTTTGGAAATTCATCAAAATCAAAAGCTTCTGCACAGCAAAGGAAACAGTCAAAAAACAAAGAGTCAACCCACGGAATGGGAGAAGATATTTGCAAATAACAGTACAGACAAAAGGTTGATATCCAGGATCTGTAATGAACTCCTCAAACTCACCACACACAAAACTGACAAACATATCAAAAAATGTGCAGAAGATATGGACAGACACTTCTCCAATGAAGACATACAAATGACTATCAGACACATGAAAAAGTGTTCATCATCACTAGCCACCAGGGAGATTCAAATTAAAACGACATTGAGATATCACCTTACACCAGTTAGAATGGCCAAAATTAGGAAGACAGGAAACAAAATGTGTTGGAGGGGATGTGGAGAACGTGGAACTCTTTTCCACTGTTGGTGGGAATGCAAGTTGGTGCAGCCTCTTTGGAGAACAGTGTGGAGATTCCTCAAGAAATTAAAAATAGAACTTCCCTATGACCCTGCCATTGCACTCCTTTGTATTTACCCCAAATATGCAGATGTAGTAAAAAGTAGGGCCCTGTGTACCCGATATTTATAGCAGCAATGGCCATGGTTGCCAAACTGTGGAAAGAACCAAGATGCCCTTGAACGGACAAATGGATAAGGAAAATGTGGTCCATATACACTATGGAGTATTATGCCTCCATCAGAAAGGTTGAATCCCCAACTTTTGTAGCAACATGGACGGGACTGGAAGAGATTATGCTGAGTGAAATAAGTCATGCAGAGAAAGTCAATTATAATATGGTTTCACTTATTTGTGGAGCATAACAAATAGCATGGAGGACATGGGGAGATAGAGAGCAGAAGGGATTTGGGGGAAATAGAAAAGGAGTTGAACCATGAGAGACTCTGGAATCTGAAAAACAATCTGAGGGTTTTGAAGGGGCGGGGTGTGGGAGGTCTGGGTACCAGGTGGTGGGTTTTGTAGGGGACATGGAGTGCATGTAACACTGGGTGTGGTGCAGAAATAATGAATACTGTTATGCTTAAAATAAAGAATAAATTTAAAAAAAAATAAAAGTTATAGCTATAAATTAGTGGTTATTTTCCTCCTGTGTGTGTGTGTGTGTTTGTGTGTTTGGTTGGCTTTCTTGGGGAGGGCCCTGCTGTTTGGGTTTTCAGGGAGACTTGCTATAGTTAAGTTCTCCCGCTCACATCAGGTTGGGCTCTGAGGAAACTGGTTTTTCATTCTTTTCTCTGGAAGTTTTTTCCTTTGTTTATTTGTTTGTTCTCTCTCTCCTTGGTAACTTTTGATGGTTTTTGGAGGTTTAGAGGAACATAGCCTGCACCCAGATCTCCCTGTCAGAGAGAAGCCTCAGTCTGTTCCCATCTGGGTGCTCCAGAGTACATAAATTTCCCCTCTGTCCCTGGCAGAGCATATCCTCCGTCAAGGTCTCTGGGGTTACAGGAACTCCTGCCTTTACCCAAAACCATGAGAAATATTAGCCATGGATGTCTGGGCAGCTCCAGACATGCCAGACTGCCAGAAAGGTCCCAAGCAGCTATAGTGCACTGAGATTTTCATGAGGGTCCAGGCTGGGAGTGCTCAGACTCTCTGAGTCCAGGTATGAGAGAGCGCTGCTGGAGCCTGCATGCACTTCTTTCAAGGGAGGGTGTGGGGTGTGACTCAGACTCTGGTAGCATGACACACACATGGAGAATGCAAAATGCTGTGGTTCTTCCAACTAGTGAGGCTCTCTCACCCTCACGGGAGCCTCCACCCAGACACTGTCAGGCATGCTGGTGGCTCAGGGACCAAGACCTGGCTTCTATGCTGCACTCTCTCTGGCTCAACACCAGCAGTCACTGCCCTTTCTCAGTGGACTTATTCCCCTATTCTTAACTACCAGATTCCCACAATTTCTCCCCAGGATCCTTTGCTCTTTTTGAGTGCTTTCAACTAGACTCCAAGTTAATGCTGTTCCCCAGTCGCAGGGCACTCTCCTATTGGGGTGTTACTATCAAATGGGTCTCTTCTGGTGGCTTCCCTTTTGTTTATCTTCTGATATCAGTCCAATGTTCCCACTCTGCTTTACCTGCCTACTGGCGTTTCCTGCCCCCGTAGAGATCCAGAAGTGTATAATTCTAATCTCAGGCTGATTTCATAGGTGATCAGAGTTCTTTGGTAGATAATCAGCCCACTTTGGGGTACTGGTTGAAATGGTGCCTCCTTCTATTTCCCAGCTGTCTTGTCTCCCCTCCAGCCATATTTTCATTAAATGATTACAAACAGCTTGAATAATAATTACCCTAACATTATTAATTACAGATAAGATAATTGGAGCAGGTTATTCAAGGATAATGAGAATAAAAAATATATATCCAGAAGTCATACATTTATGCTCAGAGGAGTATGAAATTTTAATATCTTAAACAATCATTCACACAGTAAGAATTCTGTTTTCTTAATTTAAAAATAATTAACTTGATATATTGTATTATCTTCAGATGTAAAACAGTGATTCAATATTTATATGTTTTATGGAATCATCAGCAAAATAAGTCTAGTTATTTTCTATCACTATATAAACACAATGTTGATACAGTGCTATGGATTATATTCTCAATGTTGTGCATTACCTGAACATGTCTTATTTATGTTGTAACTTGAAGATTGTACTTTTTAATCCCTTTAACTATTTCATATATTCCCAAACCACATACCCACTAACAACCATCAGTTTGTTCTCTGTATCTATAACAAGTTACTGTTTTATTTTATTTGTTTTTTTTTTTTTTTAGAATTTTAGGCTCTACCTGTAAGTATGATATTGAATTTTTTCATAAGGTATTTTGCTTTTTTTCACCTGACTTATCTCACTTCAGATAAATATCTAGTACTGGAAGTGGTGAGGGAGCAGGAGGCTGGCTGAACACAAAACAAAAGCTGGAATCTTTAACCCCCTCTCCACCTGCTCCCATGGGTAATATGTGTGACATTACTTAGGCACCCCTGAATGCCCTGAAATAAAAAACAAATAGTTAACTTGAAGAGATCACAATCCTGAAAGACTGGAGTCTCCCTTGGTTTACAAATGTCCTAGAGATTTACAACAAAGAAGGTATCTTAATAATAGCACAATTTCCAGAGGCAAATAGCTCAGTTCCTCATGCCCTAAATAAAGTTAAATTTCTTCTAAATCCAAATCTCACTAACAGTGACACTTGATAGGAAAAATGTGAATCTTTATCTCTAAACCTCCAAGATAGTGTCAGCAATCATTCCCAAGCATATGACCCTCTGATATACATCTACATGGTCTCACGAGAAGATTTTTTTACTAGTAATAAATAACCTTTATCCCAACAATAGCTAGCCCCTCAAGGTCCTGGAGACCTTGCTTCCAAAATTCATTAGAGGCTAACATCATCCCCTTTGTCCTCACGTATCCAAATCCTGTGTATAAAATCAGCCACTCCTCAGGACAGCGATGCAGCAGCTCTTTCTGCCTGTGGACCCTGTACCTGTGCTTTAATAAACCACCATTTTGCCCCAAAGATGTCTCAAGAATTCTTTCTTGGTCATCAGCTCCAGACCTCACCCTACCGAACCTCACCTATGTTCTAGAACTTCATCAGAATGACTGGATAACATGGTAGTTCTATTTTTATTTTATTTTTTTTGAGAACCTTCCAAATTCTTTTCAGTAATGGTTGGCCAATATATATTCCCCCCAACAGTTCACAATTCTCCCTTACCACATCTTTAGCAACCCTTGTTATATCCTTTCTTTTTGATAATAGTCATGATAATCACCATGAGATGATACTTTATTATGGCATTGATATATATTTCCCTAATGATTAGTGATATCTAACATCTTTTCCTGTGAGTATTGTCCATCTGTGTGTCTTTTTTTTTTTTTTTTGAAATGTGTAGTCTGGTTCTGCCCATTTTTAATTGGTTTGTTTGAATTTTTGATAATGAACTGAGTGTGTTGCTTAATCACTTATCAGATATATCATATGCAGATGTATATTCCCATTCAGTAGGTTGCTTTTTCATTTTGTTAATGGTTTTCTTTGCTGTATAAAAGCTTTTTAGTTTGAAGCAGTCCTAATAGTTTATTTTTGCTTTTCTTGTCATTGTTCAATTTAAGGGATTCAAGTAAATATTGCTGACTGATGTCAAAGAACTTATTGCCTATGCTGCTTCTGAGAGTTTTATGGTTTAGATGATACATTTAATCAAATTTTATTATTTTACTAGTATCTGTTTAGTTTTCTCAATACCATTTATTGAAAGAATATTTTTCCATTGCATTTTCTTGCTCTTTCGTCATAGAATAATTCACTATATAAGTGTGGAGTTGTTTATAGGCTTTCTATTCTATCACTGTACTGATCTATTTATGCGTCTACTTTTGTGCCAATAAACAACTGTTTTGATTACTACAGCTATTTGTTATATTATGAAATCCAGAAGGGTGATACTTCCAGCTTTTACTTTGTTATCAAGATTGCCTGCTTCTGAGCTAAGACGGTAACATTGTAAGAGGATACTAGGGTTTTCTCATTCCTAAAACACAATAGATAACAACCAAATTATTCTGGATTCCTCATAAATCAACCACAGGAAGAGATAACTCTACAATTAGGAGGGAAGAGGCTGCAATCGGTAGGTAGGAAGTGCAGACATGTTTTGCAGAAGAAATAGATGACAGGTCCTCTGGGGAGAAGGGAACCTCATTGCAAAGAAAAGTGAGAGAAAGAGGAACACACCAGGGAAGACACAAGGAGGACACTTCCCCAAAGCAATTGTCTGGAAAGAAATAGCCTAGTTTTTGTGTTTTTATTTTGTTGTGTTATGTTTTTTTTGTTTGCTTTTTTGTTTTTGTTTTCAAACAGTAGGCTTAGCGACTGGAATTTTAAAAGTTAACAGGTCCCACTGGGTTAGAGCCTTGAGGACATAGCCTTACTCCTGGCAGCAAGACAGGGAAATACCCTGAGGGCAGACAGCTTGATGAGAGGAATGCCCTGGGTACACAGAGTGGGGATTGTTTGCTCTTATTGGGGCACTTCAAATATTTATTTATTTATTTATTCATTTATTATTTATTTATTTATTTATTTATTTAACAGACAGAGATTACAAGTAGGCAGAGGATCAGTCAGAGTGGGGGAAGTAGGCTCCCCGCTGAGTAGGGAGCCAATGTGTGGCTAGGTCGCAGAACCCTGGGATCATGACCAGAGCTGAAGGAAGAGTCTTTAACCCACTGATCCACCCAGGTGCCCCTATTGGAGCACTACAGTGAGTGTTAGTATTAATAGAGGTTCCTCTACAGGGACAAAATACCCAGTAAATCCAGTGGGGACCGTTTCCCTCACTCATCCTTCAGAAATGGCACAGAGCCCTCTGTCAAGTGGATCCCGGTACTGACATTGACTGCATAGGCTGTTAACCCCAAGCTCTGCAGCCCTGCATTCTGGTGCAATGATCCTTCTCAGTGACACCAGCATCAGGACTGCAGAGGTAAGACCCTCCCCCAGAAGACAAGTGCAGGACCCTGCCCACACCATGTCTCTAAACCCTGGAGTTTATTGATTGATTGATTGATTGATTGATTTTTTTGAAGTTTTTATTTATTTATGTGATAGAACGAGAGACAGCATGAAACTGAGAGAGAGCACAAGCAGTGGTCGGGGGAGGAGCAGAAGGAGAAGAAGAAGCATACTCCCTTATTAACAAGGAGTCTAATGCGGGGCTCAGTCCCTGGGATCATGGTCTGTGTCAAAGGCAGATGCTTAACCAACTAAGGCACCCAGGTTCCATAAAGCCTAGACTCTTAAAAGTCTGCAGACTTGGCTGGGATAGAGCCCAGAGAGCACAGAAATCCTCCTGGTACGAAGGCAGGAAAACATCCCAGATACAGTCAGCATGAAAAAGAGGATCTGAGAAACACCTGGGTCACAGAGGCAAGATTTATCACAGTACAGCGAGTGACCCAGAGAACAGCTGGCTTGAAGACCTCTCTCTGGAGATAAAGGAGTTGGCTGGTACCATTTTGCTTCAAATGGAAATGTGAGCTTCTCTGAGTTAGAAGTAAACCAACTCACCATGCTTCTTCTTGAGTGAACCTAAAAAAAAAAAAAAAAAAAAAGACAAAACAAAGAAACAAACAAAAGTGTATTTATTAGTAAGACTTATCTAGGGTTTGGTTGAACTGTCTTTTGGCACACAGGAGGATACTCTATTAATCCAATTTGACAGAGTCAGGTTTTCAGATGGCTCCCTTCTGTTATTTGAAGATGTAATGTGTATATATAAACATATATATTTATGTTTGCAAGATTCATTCATGTTGCACCATATACCAACATTTCATTCCACTTTATGAATTATTAATAATATATTACTACTGTTATGTACCATAGTTAATTTACCCATTCAAGTGATGATGAACATTTGTGTTTTTACCAGCTTTTGTCTACTGTGAATAATGGCTCCAAAGAATACTGACATAAAATAACTCTTCAAGTCCCTATTTTAATTATTTGGTATATGTACCTAGGAATGGGATTGCTTGATCATATGGTAATTATATTTATAGCTTTTGGAAGATGTGCCAAGCTGTTTCCACTATGATTGCACCATTTAAAATTCCCATGAACAAGGTACAAGGATTCCAATTTCTCAATATTCTCACCAACACTTCTTATTTATTTTTTTAAAGATTTTATTTATTTAGTTATTTATTTGAGAAAGAGAGAGAGTGAGCACAAGTTTGGGGACTGGCAGAGACAGAGGCAGAGGGAGAGTAGAAGCAGACTTCCCACTGAGTAGGGAGCCTAATGTGGGACTTGATTCCAAGACCTTGGAATCATGACCCAAGCTGAAGGCAGACACTTAACCTCCTGAGACACTCAGGCACTCCAACAGTTGTTGTTATTTTTTATTTTTTAGATAGTCCTCCTAAGAGGTGAGAAGTGTGTGTGTGTGGTTTTAATTTTCCTAATGAAATAGTTTTGAGTATATTTTCAGGTTAAGTAAGCACTTGCCTTTTTAATATCTTCTTTAGAAAAATACTAATTCAAATATTTTACCCATTTTTAAATCTGTTTTTTTTAACTTGGATTTTGACTTTTAACATACTGTATGTATTTTTGATATAAAATGTATTTGTTATATGCTCTATAAACATTTTTCCTATTCTGCAATTTGTCGTTTAACTCTGTTAAAAATGACCTTTCATGCAGAGAAGTTTTAAAAGTCAATGAAGTTCGATATACATTTTTTATTTTTTTTCTTTGCTGCTTATGCTTTTTTGTGTCATATTTAAAAGTTGATGCCTAATACAAGGTCATGAATATTTGCCTATATTATTTCTTCTATGTTATTCTAGCACTTATATTTATTTCCATGACATATTTTGAGTTAATGTTTCTGTATGCTTTGAGGCAGGGGTACAACATTTTGTTTTTCCATGTGAACATCCAGTTGTTCAAGAGCTTTTTAAAAAGGATTACTTACTTATTTTATATATAGAGAAAGAATGAGCAAAAGCATGGAGAGGGGCAGAGGGATGGTGAGAGAGAGAATGTCATGGCACTTAGTCTCGGACCTTGAGATCATGACCTGAGCCAAAAGCAAAAGTCAGACACCTGACTAAGGTACCAAGGTATGCAAGGAAATATTTGCTACAGAGACTATTCTTTATGCATATAATGGACTTGGAACTTTTGTCAAAATTCAATTTGCATCACTTTACTTCTGGCCACTTAATTCTCTTTCATATAGCAAGAAACTAGAAGTAAAACTACACAAATTCAATTTTGAATATATATAGAATATATACTTTTACAAATATATAAAATGATATATACACATTTTATAAAAATATATGTATATGTGTATGCATATATGTAATGCATGGTAGATAGATGAAAGACAGAAAGGAAATAGAGAAATAAATCCTTATTTAATACCACCCCTTTTTGATTTCTGTAGCTTTGTAGTTAATTTAGAAATGTGAATTATGACTCCTCCAACTTTGTTATTCAATTTCAAGAGTTTTTGTTGGTGTTTTTTTGCTTCTTTTTTTGTTCTTTTTTGGTTTTGTTTTTTTAAATAATAGATTTTTACAACACCAATAAATTTGAACAGCAGCTGCCTCACTTTAAAAATGCTTTTGGAAATGTGGTAGTAATTACATTCAATCCGCAGAACCCTGGGATCATGACCAGAGCTGAAGGAAGAGTAATGGGTAATTTTGGCATCTGAATAATACTAAAATTTCTTATCCAAGGATTTGTGGTTCTTTCCATCAATTTAGCTCTTGAATTTCTTTAAAAATTCTCTGTAGTTTTCAGTGTGAAGTTCCATTATGCCCTTGCTTAAACTTATTTCTCCTTGGTAAAATTTTCTGTAAACAGAATTACTATCTTAATAACTGTTAATGACTGTGTATTGCAGCTGTATTAATAAAAAATATTTTGTGTGTTTTTATAGAGCCTATGAGTTTGATCAATTAATTCATTATTTCTATTAACTTTCTTGTGGATTTTTTTTTCTTTTTAATTTCTACATAGGTGGGGTGGCTGGGTGACTCAGTTGGGTAAGTGTCAGCCTTCAGCTTAGGTCATAATTCCAGGGTCCTGAGATTTAGTCCTGCATTGGGCTTCCAGCTTGACATGAAGCCTTCTTCTGCCTCTCATTCTATCTGCTTGTGCTCTCTAACCTCTCTGTCAAATAAGTAAATAAAATCTTTAAAAAATAATAATAGCAATAATTTCTACATCAGGCATCTTGTCATATGTGAAAAGAGTTTGTTTTAGTTTCTTTTCCTACTTAGATGTTTTCTTTAAAATTTATTGCTCTTTTCTAAACGCTCTGGATAGAACTTTCAGTACAATGTTGAATAGAAGTGCTGAAATCAGAAAACTTATCTTCTTCCTGACTTTAGGGAGAAAGCTTTAATTTTTTTCCATAGGGTATGATATAAGGTTTGGATTTTGCATAAGGCCCCATTATTATGTTAAAGCTATTTTATAATATTTTTATTAATGTTTTTAACATTAAAGAGTGATAATTTTTTAAATTTCTAATTTCATTATTCCTTTTTTTTTTCATTTATTTATTTTCAGCATAAGAGTATCATTATTTTTTCACCACACCCAGTGCTCCATGCAATCCGTGCCCTCTATAATACCCACCACCTGGTACCCTGAAATCCCACACCCCACCACTTCAAACCCCTCAGATTGTTTTTCAGAGTCCATAGTCTCTCATTATTCACCTCCCCTTCCAATTTACCCCAAAGCCCTTCTCTCTAATTCCCCGTGTCCTCCATGATTTTTGTTATGCTACACAAATAAGTGAAAACATATGATAATTGACTCTCTCTGCTTGACTTATTTCACTCAGCATAATCTCTTCCAGTCCCATCCGTGTTGCTACAAAAGTTGGGTATCCGTCCTTTCTGATGGAGGCATAATACTCCATAGTGTATATAGACCACACCTTTCTTATCCATTCATCCGTTGAAGGGCATCTTGGTTCTTTCCACAGTTTGGCGACCGTGGCTATTGCTGCTATAAACATTGGGGTACAGATGGCCCTTCTTTTCACGACATCTGTATCTTTGTGGTAAATACACAAGAGTGCAAATGCAGGGTCATAGGGAAGCTCTATTTTTAATTTCTTGAGGAATCTCCACACTGTTCTCCAAAGAGGCTGCACCAATTTGCATTCTCACCAACAGTGTAAGAGAGTTTCCCTTTCTCCACATCTTCCCCAACACATGTTCTTTCCTGTCTTGCTAATTTTGGCCATTCTAATTGGTGAAAGGTGATATCTTAATGTGGTTTTAATTTGAATCTCCGTGATGGCTAGTGATGATGAACATTTTTTCATGTGTCTGATAGCCATTTGTATGTCTTCATTGGAGAAGTGTCTGTTCATATCTTCTGCCCATTTTTTGATATGATTTTCTGTTTTGTGTGTGTTGAGTTTGAGGAGTTCATTATAGATCCTGGATATCAACCTTTTGTCTGTACTGTCATTTGCAAATATCTTCTCCCATTCCTAGGGTTGCCTCTTTGTTTTCTTGACTGTTTCCTTTACTGTGCAGAAGCTTTTGATTTGATGAAGTCCCAAAAGTTCATTTTGCTTTTGTTTCCTTTGCCTTTGGAGTCATATCTTGAAAGAAGTTGCTGTGGCTGATATGGAAGAGATTACTGCCTATGTTATCCTCTAGGATTCTGATGGATTCCTGTCTCACATTGAGGTCTTTTATCCATTTTGAGTTTATCTTTGTGTACAGTGTAAGAGAATGGTCGAGTTTCATTCTTCTACATATAGCTGTCCAGTTCTCCCAGCACCGTGTATTGAAGAGACTGTCTTTTTTCCACTGTGTATTTTTTCCTGTTTTGTCAAAGATTAATTAACCATAGAGTCAAGGGTCGATATCTGGGCTCTCTAATCTGCTCCACTGGTTTATGTGTCTGTTTTTATGACAGTACCATGCTTTCTTGGTGATCACAGCTCTGTTGTAAAGCTTGAAATTAGGTAACATGGTTCCCCCAGTTTTATTTTTTGTTTTTCAACATTTCCTTAGTGATTCGGGGGTATTTTCTGATTCCATACAGATTTTAGGGTAATTTGCTCCAGCTCTTTGAAGAATACCGGTGGAATTTTGATCAGAATAGCATTAAAAGTATAGATTGCTCTAGTCAGGATAGACATTTTAACAATGTTTATTCTTCGAATCCAAGAGCATGGGATGGTCTTCCAACTTTTTGTGTCTTCTTCAATTTCTTTTATGAGTGTTCTGTAGTTCCTTGAGTACAGATCCTTTACCTCTTTGGTTAGGTTTATTCCCAGGTATCTTATTGTTTTTGGTGTTATAGTAAATGGAAGTGATTCTCTAATTTCCCTTTCTGTATTTTCATTGTTAGTGTATAAGAAAGCCACTGATTTCTGTACATTGACTTTGTATCCTGCCACATTGCTGAATTGCTATATGAGTTCTAGTAGTTTGGGAGTGGAGTCTTTTGGGTTTTCCATATAAAGATTCATGTCACCTGCAAAGAGAGAGTGTTTGACTTTTTCATTACCAATTTGGATACCTTTTATTTCCCTTTGTTGTCTGATTGCTGTTGTTAGGACTTCTAATACTATTTTGAACAGGAGTGGTGAGAGGGGCATCCTTTTCGTGTTCCTGAACTCAAGAGGAAGGACACAAGCTTTTTCCCATTGAGGATGATATTTGCTGTGGGTCTTTCATAGATAGATTTGATGGCTCAGGAATGTTCCCTCTATCCCTATACTTTGAAGCGTTTTTTAATCAGGAACGGATGCTGGATTTTGTCAAATGCTTTTTCTGCATTAATTGAGAGGACCATGTGGTTCTTCTCTCTTATCATATTAATTTGTTGTATCACATTGATTGATTTGCAAATATTGCACCATCCTTGTAGCCCAGGGATGAATCCCACCTGGTCATGGTGGATAATCTTTTTAATGTGCTGTTGGATCCTGTTGGCTAGGATCTTATTGAGAATCTTAGCATCCATATAAATCAGTGATATTGGTCTAAAATTCTCCTTATTGGTAGGGTCTTTGCCTATTTTGGGGATCAGGGTAATGCTTGATTCATAGAAAGAGTTTGGAAGTTTTCCTTCTGCTTCAATTTTTTGAAACAGCTTCAGGAGAATAGTTATTCTTTCTTCTTTGAAAGTTTGGTAGAATTCCTCAGGAAATCCATCAGGTCCTGAGCTCTTGTTTTTTGGGAGGTTTTTGATCACCGCTTCGATCTCGTTACTAGATATTGGTCTATTCAGTTTGGCAATTTCTTCCTGGTTCAGTTTTGGGAGTTTATAATTTTCCAGGAATGCCTCCATTTCATCTAGGTTGCTTAGCTTATTGGCATAGAACTATTGATAATAATTTCTGATGATTGTTTCTACTTCCTTGGTGTACTTCCTCTCCCTTTTCATTCATAATTTTATGTATTTGAGCTTTCTCTCTTTTCTTTTGGATTAGTGTCGCCAATGGTTTATCAATCTTATTGATTCTTTCAAAGAACCAGCTTCTAGTTTCATTGATACGTTCTACTGTATCTCTAGTTTCTACCTAATTGATCTCTAATCTTAGATATTTATTATATGTATGGAGTTCGTTTGATATGTTGTTGATTCTCCAGTTCTTTAAGGTGTAGGGACAGCTTCTGTGTTCTGGATTTTTCAAATTTTTTGAGGGAGGCTTGGATAGCTATGTATTTCCCTCTTAGGACTGCCTTTGCTGTATCCCATAGGTTTTGTATTGAAGGGTCTTCATTGTCATTGATTTCCATGAATTGGTTCAGTTCTTCCTTGATCTCCTTGTCGGTCCAACCTTCTTAAGTAAGGTGGTCTTTAGCTTCCAGGTGTTTGAGTTCCTTCGAAATTTTTCTTGTGATTGAGCTCCAGTTTTAAAGCATTGTGATCTGAGAATGTGCAGGAAATAATCTCAGTCTTTTGGTATCAGTTGAGTCCTGACTTGTGACCCAGTATGTGGTCTATTCTGGAGAAAGTTCCATGTGCACTTGAGAAGAATGAGTATTCTTTTGTTTTAGGGTGGAATTTCTGTATATATCTATGAGGTCCATCTGGTCCAATGTGTCGTTCAATGGTCTTGTTTCTTTATTGATTTTCAACTTCGATAATCTATTTCTGAGAGAGGCGTGTTAAGATCTCCAACGATTAGTGTATTCATATCAATATTACTCTTTATCTTGATTAACAGTTTTCTTATATAATTGGCTGCTCCCATATTGGGGGCATAGATATTTACAATTGTTAGATCATGTTGGTGGATAGTCCCTTGAAGAATGATGTAGTGTCCTTCTGGATATCTGACTACAGTCTTTTGTTTAAAATCTAGTTTGTCTGATATGAGAATCGCTACACCAGCCTTCTTTTGAGGCCAATTGGCATGAAAGATGCTTCTCCATCCCTTCACTTTCAGTCTGCGTGTATCTTTAGGTTCAAAATGTGTCTCTTGTAGACAACATATGGAAGGGTCCTGTCATTTTATCCAGTCTGCAACCCTGTGCCGTTTTATGGGTGCATTTAGGCCATTCACACTGATGGTCATTATTGATAGATACGTTTTTATTGACATCGTGTTACCTTTGAAGTCTTTCTTTATGTAGATTGTTTCTATATTTCTGTTCAATGCTATTCTGGGGCTTTTTCCTCCTTTAAAGAAGCCCTCAAAATATTTCCTGCAGTATCGGCTTGGTGGTTGCATAGTCTTTTAAGCCTTGCTATTCCTGGAAACTCTTTATCTCTCCATCCATTTTGAATGTCAGTCTTGCTGGGTAAAGTATTCTTGGCTGCATGCTCTTCTCATTCAGTGCCCCGAATATATCTTGCCAGTCCTTTCTGGCTTTCCCGGTCTCTGTGGATAGATCTGACATTATTCTTATGGGCTTTCCTCTGTACATAAGGATCTTCTTTGTCCTAGCTTCTTTAAAGAGTTTCTACCTACAATTATAATTCTTCATACTCACTATTAGGTGTCTTGGGGACTTTTGAGAATCTGTAATCTTGGGGGGAAACCTTTTGCCTCTAGTACATGAACACTGGTTCCATTCACGAGATTTGGAAACTTTTCATGAAGAACTTGTTTCACTATATCTTCTAGACTTCTTTCTTTCTCCTCCCTTTCAGGGATTCTAATAATTCTGACGTTGGAACATTTCATGGCATCATTTATTTCCCTTATTCTGTTTTCATGGCTTCTAAGCTGTTTGGTCCAGGCTTCCTTTCCTCCTGATCCTTTCTCTCTATCTGTTTGTCCTCCAGATCACTAATTCTATCTTCTGTCTCAGTTACTCTAGGGTTGAGAGAATTTAGATTTGATTGGAACTCATTGAGAGCATTGTGAAGCTCATCCCTGGTAGCTTTCAGCTCTTCCCTAATATTGAAAGCATGAGCTCTGTTCGTTTTCAGTTTGGCCCTAATCAATTCCTTTTGGTCACCCATGGCTTTCTCCAACCTAGCTATTGCTTGGATAATTGTTAGCCTGAATTCTCTTTCTGACATATTGTCTATGTCGATAGCCATTAGTTCTGTTGCAGAAGGTCCATCCTTTGTATTTTCTGTTGGGCATTTCTCCTCCTAGTCATTTTGGTGAGAGATGGCTGAACGTGCCTAGCTGGGTGTATCGACTGTGGTGCAGTCAAGGTGCACCCTGGAATGCTTCTGAGCAATCAGGGTCCCCCCCCAAAGGAGTGGAAAAAGAAAAGGAAAAGAAAAAAAAAATGAGAGGAAGAGAGACAGGAAAAAAAAAGGTGAGATAAAAGAGAAGGTTTAGCCCAAATGTGCCCCAAGGTAAGATTTATGAAGCATACAAACAGACTCAGACAAACAAAAAGACCGGTAAAAGTATACGACAAGAGAAATATATATATATTAGCATATATGTATGCAAATTAAGGACGAACCTCGTCAAAATAATACCAAGTGTAAGATTTATATACTATCAGGACAAACACAAAAACACAGAAATACTGGTGGAAGAAAAAGATGGGAGAGTGGTTGTAAATTCTCAGTGTTGGTGAGAAAGGTTGTTTTGATTCTTCCTGGATGTATCTTTATATCTTTGTTGAAGGACTCAACTTTCTTAAGATAAGGGGGATTAGGAATTCATTTACCTATAGTGTTTCACATTGATTGAGGAAAGGGGATTACCTTGAAGTTTAACTCTATATGAATATTAGAAAATAAAAATTAGAAAAACAAATAAACTAAACTAAACTAAAATTTAAAAAAAAGAAATTTAAAAAATAGAAATGTAAATGGAAAACACAGTTGTATGTATCAAAATGTTCAGGTTAGAAGTTTATTATCGAATTTTATCTACTGGACATCTCATTGTGATGATAAATAGGTTAAGAATTTATCTATATAATAATAAAAAAAGTATATAAAAATGAGCCAGAATATTGGAATCAAATTAATTATAAAAATTGTCCTATGAAGTAGTGGTGGTTTTTCTCTTGTCTCGGGATTTTTTGCTTGTACCCAAAACCACGGCAGCAGTGGCTGTCTGGGCAGCTCCAGACTGCCAGCTAAATTCCACTCAGTGATCACACACTGAGATTTTCCCGCTGGCCAGGGCTGGGAGTGCCTGGTCTTTCCAGTCTGAGAGCACCTGGCTGGCGTTTTTGTGCACCTCTCTCAGGGGAGGGCACGGGACACGACTCAGACTCTGATGGCATAGCAGGGCATCTGCTTGCGTGGGGACTTCAAAAAGGTTGTGTTTCTGTTGGATGGCGAGGCTCCCAGCCCCTCATGGGGGCCAGATGCCACGTACTCTCTGGTGCGCTGGTGGTTCAGGGACCGAGACCTGGTTTCTTTGCCTCACTCTCTCTGGCTCTGTGCAAGGGGTGGCTGTCCTGGGTCTGGGGACTTAAGCCCCGATGCTAACACCCTGATTCCTGCAATTGCCCCCCCCCCCAGTGATTCTTTGCTCTTTTTGAGTGCTTTCTACTAGACTCTGGAGTTAATGTTGATCCCTGGGCCCAGGGCACTCTCCTCTTGGGATTTTACTTTCCAAGGGGTTGCCTCTGGTGCCTCCCACCACTTTTGTTTATCTTCAGATATCAGTCCGACTTTCCCACTCTGCTTTACCTGCCCACTGGCGTCTTCTGCTCCAGTAGAGATCCAGATGTGCATAAATCTGATCTCAGGCTAATTTCGTGGGTGATTGGCGATCTTTGGAAGGTAATCAGCTCACTTTAGGGTGCAGGTTGAACTGGTGCCTCTTCCTACTTCCCCGCCATCTTGTCTCCCCTCGATAATTTTTTTTTTTTTTTACATTCCATTTCTGTGTGATTTGAGATGATCATGTACATTTACCTTTACTATTCTATTATATTGGATGATGTTCTTATGCTGAAACACTCCTGTATTCTTGGTAAAATCCCACTTGGTCATGGCAAAAAATTCTTTTAATATGCTGTTTAATATCGTATTGAATTTAGTTTCTAGAATTTTGGTGAAAATATTTGCCTTAATATTCTTAAAGATAATAGTCTGTGTCAGGCTTTGGTATCAGGGTAATGTTTGCCTCATAAAATAAATCATGAAATCTTCTGGCCTCTTTTTTATTTTGGAAGGTATTATGAAGTATGGTTGTTTTCTTTAAATATTTGGCAGAATTGGTCACTAAAGCCACATGGTCCTAAACGTTCCCTATATGGAAAGTTTATGTTTACTTATCCGATTTATTTTTCTTGAGTTTCGGATTTCATAGTTTAGTTTGACTCAGATTAAATAATTTTTTCTCTAGAAATGTGCTCAATATATTTAATTTTTTGATGTGAAATTATTCATAATATTCTCATAGTATCTTTTACTTATTTAATGTCACTAGAATTGTGCCCTTTTATTTATGATTTAAGTTGCTTCTTCTTTTTTCTTCTCAGTTTAACCAATTGCTTCTAAACATTTTTGATCATTTTAATGTACTAATATTTAAAATCCTGTTACTTTTCTATTCTTTATTATTTCCTTTCTTCTCTTAGCTTTTCATTTAGTTTATTTTTTTTTAATTTTCAAACACTTTTATATTTTTTGGTAAAGATTTTATTTATTTATTTGACAGAGAGAGGCACAGTAAGAAAGGGAAAATAACAGGGGAGTGGAAAAAGCAGGCATCCCTCCAAGAAAAGAGCCCAATGCAAGGTTCAGTCCTAGGACTCTGGGGTCTTGACCTGAGGCAAATACGAACACATAATTACTGAGCCACTAAGGCACCCTAAAATTTCTTAAATTTCTTAAGATATAATTTTGTTTATCTGAGGTAGTTTCTTCTTTTTTAATGGCAACATTTGCAAGTATAAATTTTTTTCTGACCAATATCTTATGATATCCCATAAACCTGTTATGCCATGGGGAAGTTTTTGTTTTTTATTCATTCATCATTATTTCATAATTTCCATCATAGTTGTTTTTTTTTCTTTAAAACTCTGTGTTTGTTGTTTAATTTTTATATTTTCTAAATTTTCCAATTGGTATTTATAAAGGCTGTCTATAACTTCAATCTTTTTTTTAAATTGACTAAGACTCATTTTTTGATTAACATATAGATTATCCTGGACAGTTTAACATGTGCACTTAAAAAATGTTGATCCTATTAGTGGTGGTCAAGTCTGTGATATATGCTTGTTGGGTACACTTATCATATACCATTGTTTAAATGCACTACTTCCTTATTTATATTCTATCTGTTCCATCTACCATTGAAACTGCTATATTGAAGTCTCCAATCGTTATTGCAGAATTGATTATTTCTTCCTTAATTGTGTTTATATTTGTTTTATATTTTGGGGCTGTGTGTGTGTGTGTGTGTGTGTGTGTGTGTGTGTGTATCTACATGTATCATATAATTGCTACATTAATAATTGTTACACCTCTTGTTGAATTTATTCTTTTCTCACTAAATAGCACCCGACTTTGTATCTTTTAACACTTTCTGACTTAGTCTATTTTGTCTGAAGGTAGTAGAACCACACCACTTTTTTTTGACACATTTGCATGAAATGTCTTTTTCCACCTTCTCTCTTTCAAACTATTTGTGTCATAATTAAAGTAAATAGTTTAGCTCCACCAAAATGGAGAATTTCAGACCAATATCACTGACTAATATGGATGCTAAGATTCTCAACAAGATCCTACCTAATAGGATCCAATAGCACATTAAGAATATTATCCACCATGACCAGTTGGGATTCATCCCTGGGTTTCAAGTGTGGTTCAACATTTACAAATCAATCAATGTGATATAAAAATCAATAAGAGAAGAGAGAAGAACCACATGGTCCTCCCAATTGATGCAGAAAAAGCATTTGAAAAAACCCAGCATCCATCCTGATTAAAACACTTCAAAGTACAGGGATAGAGGAAAACTTCCTCAACTTCATAAAATCTAACTATGAAAAACCCACAGCAAATATCATCCTCAGTGGGAAAAAGCTGACAACCTCCCCGTTGAGCTCAGGAACATGACAAGGAGGCCAACTTTCACCACTCTTGTTCAACATAGTATTAGAAGTCTTAGCAACAGCAATCAGACAACAAAGAGAAATAAAAGTTTTCCAAATTGACAAAGAATAAGATAAACTCTCTCTCTTCGCAGATGACATGATACCTTATATGGAAAACCCAAAAGACTCCACCCCCAAACTATGAGACCTCATAAAGCAATTCAGTAAAGTGACAGGATACAAAGTCAGTGTACAGAAATCATTGCTTTCTTATACACCAGCAATGAAGATACAGAAAGGGAAATAAGAGAAACTATTCCATTTACTATAGCACCAAGAACCGTAAGATAAACTGGGAATAAACCTAACAAAAGAGGTAAATGATCTGTACTTGAGGAACTACAGAACACTCATGAAAGAAATTGTAGAGGACACAAAAAGATCAAAGACAATTCTATGCTCATGGATAGGAAGAATAAACATTGTTAAAATGTCTATACTGCCTAGAGCAATGTATACTTTCAATGCATTTCCTTGAAAATTCTACCAGCATTTTTCAAAGTGTTAGAGAAACAATCCTTACATTTGTGTAGAATCAGAAGTGATCCCGTATTACTAAGGAAATGTTGAAAAAGAAAAACAAAACTGGGGGCATCACGTTGCCTGATTTGAAGCTTTACTACAAAGCTGTGCTCATGAAGACAGCAAGGTACCAGCATAAAAACAGATGCATAGACCAGTGCAACAGAGTATAGAGCCCTGATATGGACCCTCAACTCTATGGTCAAATAATCTGTGACAAAGCAGGAAAAAAATATATAGTGGAAAAAGACAGTCTCTTCAATAAATGGTGCTGGGAAAATTGGACAGCTATTTGTAGAAGAATGAAACTCGACCATGCTCCTACACCATACATAAAGATAAACTCAAAATGGATAAAAGACATCAACATGAGGCAGGAATCCATCAGAATCCTAAAGGACAACATAAGCAGTATCCTCTTCAACATTGCCCACAGCATCTTCTTTCAAGATATGTCTCCAAAGGCAAAGGAAACAAAAGCAAAAATGAATTTTGGGGACATCATCAAGATCAAAAGCTTCTGTGCAGCAGAGGAAACAGTCAACAAAACAAAGACACAACCCACGCAATGGGAGAAGATATTCACAAATAACAGAAGAGACAAAATACTGATATCCAGGATTTATAAAGAAGTCCTCAAACTCAACACACACAAAACAGATAATTATATCAAAAAATCAACAGAAGGCAGAAACAAACACTTCTCCATTGAAAATATACAAATGGCTAGCAGCCACGTGAAAAAATACTCATCATCCCTAGCCATCAGGGAGATTCAAATTAAAATCAAATTGAGATACCACCTTACACCAGTTAGAATGGCCAAAATTAACAAGATAGTAAACAACATGTGTTGGAGAGGAAGTGGATAACGGGAAACCCTCTTACACTGTTGGTGGAAATGCAAGTTGGTGCCACCACTTTGGAAACCAGTGAGTAGATTCCTTAAGAAATTAAAAATAGAGCTTCCTTATGACCCTCTAATTGCATTACAGGGTATTTAGCCCAAAGATGGAGTTGTAGTGAAAAGAATGCCATTTGTACCCCAATGCTCATAGCAGCAATTGCCACAGTCGCCAAACTGTGGAAAGAAACCAACATGTCTTTCAACTGATGAATGGATAAGGAAAATGTGGTCCATATACACTCTGGAGTATTATGCCTCTATCAGAAACGATGAATACCCAACTTTTGTATCAACATGGACAGGACTGGAAGAGATTATGCTAAGTGAAATAAGTCAAACAGAGAGAATCAATTATCATGTGGTTTCACTTATTGTGGAACAATAGAAATAACACGGAGGATGTGGGGAGATGGAGCGGAGAAGGGATTTGGTGGAAATTGGAGGGGGACACTAACCATGAGAGACTATGGACTCTGAAAAACAATCTGAGGTTTTAGAAGGGGCGGGGCGTGGAAGGTTGGATGAGCCTGGTGGTGGGTACTATGGAGGGCACATAGTGTATGGAACACTGGGTGTGGTACATAAACAATGAATTCTGGCACACTGTAAAGAAATTTAAAAAATAAATTAAAAATTAAAAATAAATAAAGTAAATAAATTGGGATGCCTGTGTAGCTCTGTCAGTTATATGTCTGCCTTTGGCTCAAGTCATGATCTTAGGGTCCTGGGATCCCTTACCATATAGGGATCATTGCTCAGGGGAAAGCTGCTTCTTCCTCTCCCTCTGCAGCTCTCCATGCTCTCTCTCTCTCTCTCTCTTTCTATCTCTCTCTCTCAAATAAATAAATAAAAATAAAACCTTTAAAATTAAATAAGGTAAATATTCAGAAATCAGATAGCAGAATTATTAACTTTTATTTTAGAATAATTAACACATAGTGTTACATTAATTTCAGGTTTACAATATAGGGATTGAGCAATTCTACACATTACTCAGTGTTCAATATGATTAATGTGCTTCTTAATCATGATCACCTATTTAACCAATCCTCCTAACTACTGCCATTTGGTAATCATCCAGTTAATTCTCTATAGTTAAAAATCTGTTCTATGGTCTCTTTTTCTCTCTCTCTTTTCCCCCATATTATCATTTGTTTTGTTTCTTAAATTTCAGATATATGTGAATTCATAGGGTATTTTGTTTGAATGAATATACATATATATGTATACATATATGTATGTATACATATATTAGCAAACAGGAAAAAAACTTGGATAGAGTGAGAAAAGATTATACTAAATGATAAAAAGTATATATGTATATCTATATCACATCTTATTTATCTATTCACCTATTAATGGGCACTTAGGCTGATTCTATATCTGTGTTTTGCAAGTAATGATGCAATAAACATAGGTCATATAATAACAAATAAGAATACCATCAAACTTTAACAAATGAAGGGACAATGTACAATGGGAAAATTTCTCTTCAGCAAGTGGTGTTGGGAAACCTGGACAGTGACATATAAAAGAAGGAAACTAAACTAGTTTCTTACAATATACAGAAAAATAAACTCAAAATGGATTAAAACCCTAACCATTGGGGAACCTGGGTAGCTCAGTCAGTTAAGTGTCTGCTTTTGGCTCAGGTCATTATCTCAGAGACCTGGGATGGAGACCTGCATTGCAATCTCTGCTTAGTAGGGAAGCCTGCTTCTTCCTCTACAGTTCCCCCTGCTTGTGCTTTCTATTTCTCTGAAAAATAAACAAATAAATCTTAAAAAAAAGACAAATGTGAGACTTGAAGTATAAAGATTCTAGAAGATAACACAGGCAGGAATTTATCTGACATCAGCTCTAGTAACATGTCTTTAGAAGTATCTCTTCAGGAAAGGGAAATGAAAACAAAAATAAATTATCCCAACTACACCAAAATGGAAAGCTTCTGTACAGTGAAGCAGGCAATAAAGAAAACAAAAAGACAATCTATTGAGTAGGGGGGAAAATGTTCGTAAATGACATATCTCTCATGCTACTATCTGATACATATATGGAACTTACACAATTTAACACAAAAAAACAATTAATTCAATTTGGAAAATAGACAGAATATATGAACAGACATTTCTCCAAGGAAGACATAACATTGACCAAAAAACACATAAAAAAATATTCCACTTTACCCAAAATCAGTGGGATGTAAAACAGAATTATAATGAGATATCACCTCACAGCTATCAGAAATCCTAAAATCAAAAAGACTAGAATGAGCCAGAGTTGGGAAGGATATGAAAAAAAAAAAAAAGAAACTTTTTTTTAAGATTTTATTTATTTATTTGACAGAGCAAGAGATCAAAAGGAGGCAGAGAGGCAAGCAGAGAGAGAGCGGGAAGCAGGCTCCCCACTGAGCAGAGAGCCCAATGCAGAGCTAGATCCCAGGACCTAGATGCATCATGACCTGAGTCAAAGGCAGAGACTTAACCCACTGAGCCACCCAGGTGTCCCGAAAAAGAGAAACTCCTCGCACCATTGGCACAACTATATTTTATGAAATCTCTTTTGCCAACCTGTCTTTGTATCCGAGGTTTGAATCCATTTATATTTGAAGTAATGAGAGATAAATAAAGATTTTTGCTACTTTTCTATCTTTTTCCTCTAGGTCTTATATATTTTCTTTTTCTCATTGACTCTGTTTCTGCCTGTTTGTGTTTATTTCCTTTTTTTTTTGTAGAATAACTATTTTATTGTTATTTTTCTCATTTTCTTCTGTCTATACATTTAAAAAATATTCTCATAGTGGTTAGCATAGATAATACATTTAGCATCCTAAATTTATAAAATATCACTTTAGTAAGATGCAAAAACTCTCTCCTTATACAGCTGCATTCCCCCAAACTTTATGTTGCTTTCATAAATTACTTTATCATTTATAGAATGTTTTCCTTAAAATATAGTTATTATATTATGCCAATAACCTAGATTTATATTTTTTGAATTTGTCCTATGGAAAATAAAAAAGTGGATCTACAAATTAAATGCACAATAGTAATGATTTTTGTATTTTCCTATATATTGATACCTAATAGAAACTGTTATTTCTCTCAATTACAATCCAATGTTCTTTCACTTTCACTTTAAAAATTACTTTTATTATATCTTCTAAAGTAAGTCTAGGCATAATGAATTCCCTCAACTTGTGCTTTTCTGGTGGTGGCTCAGCTTCTTCTTTGTATTTGAAGGATATTCTTGCTAGAAACATAATTCTTGTTGGCAGTTTTTAAAAATTTAATTTTATTTAATTTCTTTTCAGTGTTCCAGAATTCATTGTTTATGCACCAGACACAGTGCTCCATGCAAAACGTGCCCTCTATACTACCCATCACTCGACTCACCCAACCCCCTACCTATCCTCCCCTCCAAAACCCTTAGTTTGTTTCTCAGAGTTCATAGTCTCTCATGGTTTGTCTCGCCCTCCAATTTCCCCCAACTCTCTTCTCGTCTCCAGCTCTCAGTGTCCTCTGTGTTATTCCTTAAGATCCATAAGTAAGTGGAACTATATGATAATTGGTTGGCAGTTAAAAAAAATCTTCCAGTTCTTAAGACATGTAATCCTACTATCTACTCTCTGACTTCAATGACTTATAAGGAAAAATTAGTATGATTTTTTGAGGATATCTTGGAAATTCTAAGTTAATTTTCCCTTGTAACTTTCAAATTTTTCTTTATTGAACTTTCGAGTTTGATTAAAATGTGTTTGAGTTGAGTTTCTTTAAATTTCTTCTATTTGGAGTTTTTACACTTCCTGAAATAGGATCATGTCTTTCATAAAATCGGGAAGTTTCAGCCACTATTTATCTAAATAATTATTAAGCTTGTAGATAGATACATACATACATACACACATACATAGATTAAAACAATGGCTAACAAGATTGTGAACATTGAAAAGTCCCACAATCTGCTCTCTGGAAGTTTAAGGCCTCCAAAAGGCAGTTGTGTATTTCAACTCCAAACTCAAAAGGCTGACAACCATTGAAGCCAATTATATAAGTCTCAGTTTAAGTCCAAATACCTGAGAAGAGGAGGAACTGTGATCTAAATCATAATCTGAGTAAAAATTCCCAAGTTCAGGAGCTTCAGTGTGCAAGGACAGGAGGATATGGATTTTCCAGCCCAGAAATAAACTTATTATTACCTGGACTTATGTTCTATACAGGCCATCAATGGATTGGTTGATCATCCACACTGATTAAGGTGATTATCTTTACTCAGGTTATCCATTCAAATTCTGATCTCTTACAGAAACACTTTCACAGACTCACCCAAAATCAATATTCTACAAACTAAACTATCTGGTCAATTTCTTAACCCTGTGATACAAAAGATTAGCCATCAGAATTTAAGCAATGGTCAACTTGGCATCTGTACTCATGTCCTTAAAGCTAACACAAAGGTAATAATTGCACCTAACATTATACAAATATGATGTGTACAACCCAAAACAAATGAATCCAGCCCTGTTCCAGTCCTATGAGTAATGCCACCTACTTGACACTGTACCCAATCATCCAAAGGTTATTTAGGATGCCTGGTTGGCTCAGTCATAACAGTATGAAACTCTTAACGTGGGGTCATGAGTTCAGTTCCACATTGAGTATAGAGATTACTTAAATAATTAAACTTAAATAAAAAAATAAACGTTATTTATCAGTTTTCCCTTCCATGAAATACACACTGGCCCATAAAATTGATGACATGCTGATTAGACCTACTGAGAAAAACTTAACAACTACCCAAACATTTGAACTCCTTGATTCATATTAAAGTAATATGAATTACTGACACATCCAATTCACTCACATTTTTTTGGTCTATGTTTCATCTGACCAAAGTGCTTCCTGACCTCTAGAGTTGCAACATTAAATGCAGAATTTCATATCAAAAAAATTTGGTCTGTTCATATGAATAAATTTGACCTGATCCAATTTTATGTTCCTTTTGCAATTATTCCACACCCTCAATATTCTTCCCTACTCACAAAATTTTGCTTATATGAATTAGAAAACTCAAGTAGTTCCTTTGGAGTGTAGCATACATCCCTATGGGTACACTTTGTACACCCCAAAGGTGTGCATCACCTTTACAGCTCTACTGGGCCTCAAGTCTAATTAGAGGTCCAGAAGCAAAGAGGCATATACGTTCTGAGGAGAATTAACGTTATCTTGCAATGCAATTGCCTCAGAGGATGCCATTATTATACGCTTTAGCAACAGAGTTAATCTCCTCAGATGAAAGTGAAAGGCAAATGTCACAGAGGATGGGGTTGCTACTGCCATAGGGTTGTGAAGGATACTTCTGTTGTGGGTAGTGAGGTCAAGTCTCCTGGAAGTGAAGAGGGCAAATCTACTGGGGATGATAAAATTTCTTCCACTGGAAAAAATATTCAGAATGTACGGGCCAAATATACCTAAATTCACCAAAATCTCATCATATACCCACTTCCAAAATCCATTTTTCCCCTGGTCAATACTGTCACTTTATGAGTAGATGTTTTTGAATGCTGGGACTTTAACTTCTGTTGTAATTTTCCCTGTCACAAGATGAGGCTCTGTATTTGATTTTTTAGCAATGTCAATCTTGTAGCTACAGAAAAGAAGGCACTCATTCAAAGCAAATATAGAATTTTTAGCTCATTTATGTGACACTTGACCTGAGAACTCTAATTTGTAATTTTTTTCATTTTCTTTCATCACTTTTCCCAGTGATATTGGGGAAAACCAGGCGACATTATTACATTGACATGTTTCCCCCAAAAAGTTTTGAAAAACATCATACGTAGTCATCCAAACACTTGTTTCAAAATGGTTGATTCATAATATCAAAAGTAGATGTTTACCGGCATAAAAACAGACACATAGACCAGTGGAATAGAGTAGGGAGCCCATATATTGACCCTCAACTCTATGGTCAATTAATCTTCGACAGAACAGGAAAAAATATACAGTGGAATAAAGATAGTCTCTTCAATAAAGGTGCTGGAAAACTGGACAGTTATATGTAGAAGAATGAAACTCGACCATTGTCTTAAACCATACACAAAGATAAACTAAAAATGGATAAAAGACCTCAACATGAGACAGGAATCCATCAGAATCCTAGGGGAGAACATAGGCAGTAATCTCTTCGATATCAGCCACAGCAACTTCTTTCAAGATATGTCTCCAAAGGCAAAGGAAACAAAAGCGAAAATGAATTTTTGGGACTTCATCAAAATCAAAAGCTTCTGCACAGCAAAGGAAATAGTCAAGAAAACAAAGAGGCAACCCACGGAATGGAAGAAGATATTTACAAATGACAGTACAGACAAAAGGTTGATATCCAGGATCTATAATGAACTCCTCAAACTCAACACACACAAAACACGCAATCATATCAAAAAATGGGCAGAAGATATGAACAGACACTTCTCAAATGAAGACATACAAATGGCCATCAGACACATGAAAAAAATGTTCATCATCATTAGCCCTCAGCGGGATTCAAATTAAGACCACATTGAGATTTCCTGAGACTTTGGGATAGACTCTATGAGAACTCAGGAGAATCCTGGGAAGGGATTAGTTTCTAGGAGAGTTCCTACATATTCATTCCCCATGAATGGATATAAATAGGATGAGAATTGGGAGGGAGGATGGTGAGGAATGTACCAAAATCTTCCCAAAATGAAATAGTGAGCATTATAGCATTTAAACACACAGATGAAAAAATAACTGACACAACAGTTATTACCAAGATTAACAAGACAGTAAATGACAAGTGTTGGAGAGATGTGGAGAAAGGAGAACCCTCTTACACTGTGGGTGGGAATTCAAGCTGGTGTAGCCACTTTGGAAATCAGTGAGGATATTCTTAGGAAATTAAAAATAGAGCTACCCTATGACCCTGCAATTGCACTTGTGGGTATTTACTTCCAAAGATACAGATGTAGTGAAATGAAGGGCCCTATGTACCCCAATGTTCAGAGCAGCAATGGCTACAGTCGCCAAACTGTGGAAAAAGCCTAGATGTGCTTTAACAAATGAATGGATAAAGAAGACATGGTCCATATATACATTAGAATATTATTGCTCCATCACAAAGGATGAATACCCAACTTTTGTATCAACATGGATAGGACCAGAGGAGATTATGAGAGTGAAATAAGTCAAGCAGAGAGAATCAACTATTATATGTTTTCACTTACTTGTGGAGCATAAGGAATAACAGGGAGGACATTAGGAGAAGGAAAAGAAAAGTGAATTGGGTGAAATCCAGGCAGGGGTAGATGAACCACAAGGGACTGTGGAATCTGAGAAACAAATTGAGGGTTTTGGAGAGTAGGCGGGTGGGGTGTTATGTAAGCCTGGTGGTAGAAATTAAAGAGAGCAGGTATTTCATAGAACACAGGGTGTGGTGCATAAACAACGAATTTTGGAGCACTGAAAAAATATAAAATTAAATAAAAAATAAAAATAAATTTAATAATAAAGGAAATGATGGCAAAGGTGTGCATAAGGAACACTGAGCTCTTGTGGGAAACATAAGTTGGTGCAGCTACTATTTAAAAAATAGTTTCAGGTTCCTCAAAAGAATAAAAATGAAATGACCATATTATTCAATAATTTATGTACTAGGATTTTAACAGCAGAGAAATAATAATACCACTGCAAAAAGGCATATGTTGTCCTATGCTTCTTATAGCCAAGATACAGAAGTGAAATAGATGTCCAAAGATAGATGATGAATAAAGGAGCTTTCTCTATATATACCTGTGGATATACAGATAGATTAGGCATATAGATATACAGATACAGATACAGATATAGAGATAGAGATAGATGATATAGATATTGAATATCTCCCTGCACAGTGTTGGAAGTTCATGGCTCAGGAATATGTGAATCATGCTATGGGTTCTCAAAATTCTTTTAAGAATATCTGTGGTTGGGGCACCTAGGTGGCTCAGGGGGTTAAGCCTCTGCCTTCATCTCAGGTGTTGGGCTCAGGGTTCTGAGATCGAGCCCCACATTGGGCGCTCTGCTCTTCAGGGAGCCTGCTTCCTCCTCTCTGTCTCTCTCTCTCTCTCTGCCTGCCTCTATGCCTACTTGTGATCTCTATATGTCAAATAAATAAACTCTTTAAAATAAAAGAATCTCTGTGGTTGAATCATAGAATTATTTGCTATACAGCTGCACAACACTTGGCTCACACACACAAAATATATCATTTCCAATTGTATTATTATCTTTAGTTCTTTCACAGACCAGTGAGCTGTCAGAATTTTTATATTCACTGCCTAACATATTTGTGTATATTTTTTAAAGGTAAACTTCAGGAAAAACATGGTAAGTCATCCATTACTTACCTTTGTCTAATGGATTAATCACAATATAAAGGTCAGGCTTTTTTTTTTTTTTTAAGGAAAGATTTAAGCGAAAAATTCTCTAAAAGTATAAGGAAATATATAGAAATTTTTGTTTTGGAATTGTGCATTTTCTTTCCTTTTGTATTAATTAGTTTGTCCTACTGTCCATGAGCTCTGTTGGATCATTATGCCTATAATTCCTTGAAGTTTTCAAATAGTGCTTTGATTCTACAGAGAGGTGAAGCTTGTTAATAAATACCTGGACAAAGAATTACATGAAGATCTGTAGTAAATCCCCCAGAAATCCTGAAAAGGATCATGATGCTACATTTCAATGCAAAGCACAGTCTGTTCCAACACCAAATCTCTACTAATGTTAGCTATCCTCACTTCCTGTTTGTTACTTTGCGTGTATGTCTTACTTGTTTACCCACTTGCTTTGAAATTGGGAAAAGGAAGTTTGTGTAAAATACACTTGGAGAACCTTTTTTCTCTTCTGCACTTTTTTTTTTTTAAAGATTTTATTAATTTATTTGACAGAGAGAAAGATCACAAGTAGGCGGAGAGTCAGGCAGAGAGAGAGGAGGAAGCAGGCTCCCGCTGAGCAAAGAGCCCGATGCGGGGCTCGATCCCAGGACACTGAGATCATGACCTGAGCCGAAGGCAGCAGCTTAATCCACTGAGCCACCCAGGCGCCCCTCTTCTGCACTTTTTAAACTTCCTTATGTCTCAGGGATTCTCTCTCACCTATTCTGATCCCCCTCAATTTTTAAAATATTTCATAATCTCCTGCATACGTTTCCAAGGTATGAATTAGTATTTGCATTATCATCAGATTATAAACTTATCAAGTGTCCAGAGGAAAATTATGTCTGGATGTTCAGAATTCCTCCCTGGGATGAGAATTGAGGCCTGCCTGGTTGTATCATATTATTCTTGACTCTGGATGCCTTCCCCCATCCAAAGGCTCAGTGAGCCTGTCCCAGTCTCTTGCAGCTCTGACCCCATGTGTAATCTGCCTCAACTTTGGGGAATATTCAAGGATGAATTCTAAAAAATAAGCAGATGGATCTTCAAGGACTGACTTAGTTCTACAGGAAAGGAGACTATAAATGATGGAATTATGGGCATATTTTATGATACTTGAGCATCTCTTTGAAATCATGCTATCCTGTTTCTCCAGTCTATCTCATATTTTCACCTACATGTCTAATATTTTACCTAGTAAGAGCCTCAAAGATGTGAGTAAAGTTTGTTTCTATAGAAATTCCTATGCTCATGCTTTGTTGAATTCTTTATTGTATCTTTTGTTTTTACACAGAACACTTAACTAAACAGTAATGTGAGTAGAATTTCTTTATATTTTGGAGGGGAAGTTATCATAGAAAAATGTATTTGATCCATGTTAATTATATTAGCAATTGATTCTCATGTCATAAATTGTCAATTTATTTCAATGCTCTCCCTATATATGATTAGTTATCAGTTGAAACAATTTGTCCTATTGTAACATAAATTATGGGTTGCATAACAAATTTGTATTTTAAAAAGTAGTTACACTGCAGCATCTTTGTTCAGTCATTTTCTATCTTATTAGACACTTTAATTTTTAAAAGATTTTATATTTTTATTTTAGAGAGAGAGATATCATGAGTGTGGGGAGGAGTGGAGGGAGAGGGACAAGTAGACACCACACTGATCATGGAGCCCCATGAGTGATAGAACCCATGACACTGAAATTATCACCTGAGCCAAAAGAGAGAATCAGATACTTTAAGGGACTGAGCCCCCCAGACACCGCTAGGTGTTTTAATATTTAAAGGCCCAGTAAAATACTCAGATAATCCTTTATGGTTTTTCTGGTATTACATCTAAAATACAAATAAATACCCGAACTTTTATCTTCATCTTGACTTTTCTCCTATTCCTAATTTCTTTATTTTGAAATGATAACTAGTGGCAATATGTATTTTATATCATAAAATGCCAACTAAATAGAGTGACATCAACACTTGGCTATTTTTAAAGAAGTATTTATTTTAGAAAGAATGTGTGAGAGAGAATCATGGTGTGGTAGTGGGAGGGAGAATCATGAGGAGATTCTGCCGGACACAGAGCTTGGCATGGGCTCTCATCATCCTGAGATCATGACATAAGCCAAAACCAAGAGTTGGTCATTTAAATGGCTGTGTCACCCACGTGTCCCAATATTTGGCTCTTTTAAGGCTTTACATTTTTTCTGTGTTATATTTGTTAAAATATAAGATGCATAAGCTTTCATATACTTTATCATATGTTTATTTTTTTATTTGTTTTGATTTTGCTTTTTAACTCTTGACCTTATTACTTAGTAGAATATTTTTTTTATTTTATTTTCTTTCTTTTTAGTGTTCCAGAATTCACTATTTATTCACCACACCCAGTGCTCCATGCAATATTTAGTAGAATGTATTTATTGTGATTTAATCTCTATGTATTTGCACTTGTTTTTCTCTACCCTTTAAGAATTTCATTCTGTAATCATTTCCTAATTAATTTTGCTTTCTCTGTGGGAACCTGTTTAACCTTAACTAGTTCAGAGAAGAATCTGAGTACTCTTTGGTACCCCACAGCCATGCATCTCTTATTTATTGCTTTTTATGGTGCTCTGCACATCGGACCAGTCTGCACTTTGTGTTCTTCTTTACTGAGCATCATTAGTCCGATCATTGCAGAGTTAGGTGTTCCCAGTTCATCAGTACCTGTTGGGTGGAAAAACTGATGCTTAATTATGAATTTTTCTTTGTCTATTGATTTTGCTTCTTACTTTTTTAAAATAGATAGGAAAAGAGAACTTGAGCTCTATTTTCTTTTCTGGTCTAGCTTGTGACCATCACATAACATCTAATTTTCACAGAATCACTCATGGTGTAATTAATCTTTTACAATGACTATATCTCTTATTGTTCTGAACCTCATGTCTTCAGACATACTGCTCTGAACAAAGAGTAAGACACAGTTAAGAATCTTGGCTTGGGACTGCTTAGAAGTGGAATTCCCAGTGATGGGTATTAAGGAGGGCATGTATTGCATGGAGCACTGGGTGTGATGCATAAACAATGAATTATGGATCACTGAAAAAATAAAATTAAATTAAAATACATTTCATTACTTAACCAATTTATGAATAAGACTTCTGGCTATTTCAAAAAAAGAAAGAAAGAAAGAAAGAAAGAAAGAAAGAAAGAAAGAAAGAAAGAAAGAAAGAAATTTATTTGCATGAGACTTGGTGCTAAGCTCTATGAGACTTCAAGAGTATCATGGGGAGGGATGAGTTCCTAAGAGAGTTACCACGTACTCATACAAAATGAAAGGATATAAATAGGTTTAGAATAGGGAAAAAGGATAGTAAGGAATCTAACAAAATCCTCCCCAAAATAGTGAGCATCAGAGCACCTGAACACAAATGAAAAAATACAAGTCACAATGGTTATTATCAAAAAAATACGGAATTTTGTCTACAACATCAATAGGAAATGCTATGAACTTTTGGTGGGAAAAAATTTTGCTCTTAAAAGAATTAAAATGGAATTACCATATGATGCACTGATTTAAATATTGAATATTTATTAGAAGAAAATAAAAAAACATTTACAGAAGACATACACTCTCCTATTTTTATCAGAATGTTATTTATATAGCTAAGATATGGAAGTAATATAAATTTAAAATGGCAAGTAATGGATAAAGAAAACATATATATCTATCTAAATATATATATATATATAAACAACAAATATATAGTGTACACATATACAGTGTATATAAACTATAAATATATAATATATAATATATGTATATATAGATTATATATATAATATATGTATATGTATATAGAGTTTATACATAATATGTATTTTGAGTCCATATATACAGATACTTAGAAATGTGTATATCTATATCTATATCTATATCTATCTATATATGTAATCATATCTATAATGACATTTACATATACATACATATGTATAATACATATATATGTATTATATATTTATTTGTATAACATACATATGCACATATTTAAGAATATATGTGTATGCATATATATACATACACATATATTTATATACATGTAATATATGCATATAAATACATATACACATATGCATACATGTGCATGTGTGCATATGTATCAATATGTATATATGATATGTATCAATATATACATATAAATACATATATATGCATGCATAATTATATACATATAAATAGATATACATACATGCATACATGAATACACATGCATATATGCATACATATATGCCATACACATATATGCATATATACGTATAATATATGCATATATATCAATATATACATGTAAATACGTATACATATGCATACATTTATATACATATAAATAGATAAACATACATGCATAAATGCATACACATGCATATACACATACATGTATGTCACACACATGTATGCATATATGTACAAACATACACATATATGCATACATATGCATACATACATGTGGTATAAATATATTAAGAAAAAACAAAACAAAACAGAATCTCTTTATAGATACAGAGGAGAAACAGATGATTTTTTTAGGGGATGTGGCTGAGGAAATAGAAGAAATAGGCAAAAGGATTAAAAGTTACAATACTCCACTTATAAAATAAATAAAGCAGGTAAATGTAATGTACAGTGAAGAGAATACAACAATAGAATCATATCAACTTTGTATGATGATGCAAAGGATAAAAACTAGATAAAACTGAATAAATACTAGACTAATTTTATTGATCATTTCATAAAATATATAAGTACTGAGTCACTGTGTTGTATTCCTGAAACTAATAAAATGTATTAATCATTCTTCAATAAAAAAATAAAATTATTGCTCTATGAATGAGGGTTTAAGATATTAAAAATCTCTACTCTCCTGAGCATAAATATATGATTTTGGAGATATATACTTTTTTCCCTTTATCTTTGTATGAACCTCTCTCCAAAATAAATAATTTCAGAGAGATTATTTTTCAGAGTTTGAAATTTTTCAAAAGAATATGGCTAATAATTTTTATAGAGCTTGACTCTGGGGGATACTTTAATGTAAGGCAGATCAGAAGTATTAAACACTCTCCCAACAAGACACACTGTGCTCCAAAGAATGAATATCTCTAAGAGCAGTTTTGGAGGATCATGGCTCAGAGCTCTTGAATCATGGTACTGGCTCTCAAAAGTCTGTTAAAGAATCTTGATGAGGTTGAAACTTCTATTTATTTGTTAGTCAGCTGCACAACACTTGGCTCACACACAGAAAATATAAAATCACTAACTCACACATATTATAAGCTCCCCTTACAGAGCAATGAACTGTGAGAATTTTTAGTTTCCCTCTATAACTTGTTTGTGTATTTCTTTTTAAAAGAAACCTCAGGAACAATATGATAAGTGATTGGTACCTCCCTTTGTTTAATAGATTGATCAAAAAATAAAGGCCAGAGGTGTCAAGATGGTGGAGAAGTAGCAGGCTGAGACTACTTCAGCTAGCCGGAGATCAGCTAGATAGCTTATCTAAAGATTGCAAACACCTGAAAATCCATCAGCAGATCAAAAAGAAGAAGAAAAGCAATTCTGGAAACAGAAAAACAACCACTTTCTGAAAGGTAGGACCTGCGGAGAAGTGAATCCAAAGCGATGGGAAGATAGACCCAGGGGGGAGGGGCCGGCTCCCGGCAAGCGGCGGAGCAACTGCGCACAAAATCAGGACTTTTAAAAGTCTGTTCCACTGAGGGACATCGCTCCAGAGGCTACCCGGGGCAAAGCCCACAAGGGGTCAGAGTGGCCTCAGGTCCCGCAGGGTCACAGAAGGATCGGGGGTGTCTGAGTGTCGCAGAGCTTGCGGGTATTGGAACAGGAAAGCCGGCTGCAGAGACAGAGCCGACAGTAAGCTCACAGCTCTGAGTGACCTTGAACCGGTCGAAGGCTCAGTGAGCTCGGAGCGCGGCAGGAGGTCAGGCAGAGGGGAGTAACTGGGCGCTGTTCTCTGAGGGCGCACTGAGGAGTGGGGCCCTGGGCTCTTGGCTCCTCCGGGCGGAGAGACCAGGAGGCCACCATTTGTATTCCCCGTCCTCCGGAACTCTATGGAAAGCTCTCAGGGAATAAAACTCCTGAAAGCAAACCCGAGCGGATTACTCACCCCGGCCGCAGGTAAAGGCGGTGTAATTCCGCCTGGGGCAAAGACACCTGAGAATCACTACAACAGGCCCCTCCCCCAGAAGATCAACAAGAAATCCAGCTGAGACCAAGTTCACCTACCAAGGAGTGCGGTTTCAATACCAAGGAGAGCAGCAGAATTCCAGAGGAGGAGAAAGCAAAGCACGGAACACATGGCTTTTTCCCTGTGATGTTTTTTAGTCTTGCAGTTAATTTAATTTTTTTCTTTTTCATTTTTTTTTTTTTTCTCGCCTTCGGGTAAATTTTTTTTTTTAACTGTTAGCTTTTTCTTTTTTAACGATTTTTTACTAGTTTATCTAATACATATATATTTATTCTTTTTTATATTTTTTATAGGTGTTCTCTTTTTTTTAATTCTTTTCTTTTTTTTTCTTTTTTCTTTTTTTTTCTTTCTTCCTTTTTGAACCTCTTTTTATCCCCTTTCTCCCCCCTCACGATTTTGGATCTCTTCTAATTTGGTTAAAGCATATTTTCGTGGGGTTGTTGCCAACCTCTTAGTATTTTACTTGCCCCTTCATATACTCTTATCTGGACAAAATGACAAGATGGAAAAATTCAACACAAAAAAAAAAGAACAAGAGGCAGTACTGAAGGTTAGGGACCTAATCAATACAGACATTGGTAATATGTCAGATCTAGAGTTCAGAATGACAACTCTCAAGGTTCTAGCCGGGCTCGAAAAAGGCATGGAAGATATTAGAGAAACCCTCTCGAGAGACATAAAAACCCTTTCTGGAGAAATAAAAGAACTAAAATCTAACCAAGTGGAAATCAAAAAAGCTATTAATGAGGTGCAATCAAAAATGGAGGCTCTCACTGCTAGGATAAATGAGGCAGATGAAAGAATTAGTGATATAGAAGACCAAATGACAGAGAATAAAGAAGCTGAGCAAAAGAGGGACAAACAGCTACTGGACCACGAGGGGAGAATTCGAGAGATAAGTGACACCATAAGATGAAACAACATTAGAATAATTGGGATTCCAGAAGAAGAAGAAAGAGAGAGGGGAGCAGAAGGTATACGGGAGAGAATTATTGGGGATAATTTCCCAAATATGGCAAAGGGAACGAGCATCAAAATTCAGGAGGTTCAGAGAACGCCCTTCAAAATCAATAAGAATAGGCCCACACCCCGTCACCTAATAATAAAATTTGCAAGTCTCAGTGACAAAGAGAAAATCCAGAAAGCAGCCCAGGAAAAGAAGTCTGTAACATACAATGGTAAAAATATTAGATTGGCAGCTGACTTATCCAGAGAGACCTGGCAGGCCAGAAAGAGCTGGCATGATATTTTCAGAGCACTAAACGAGAAAAACATGCAGCCAAGAATACTATATCCAGCTAGGCTATCATTGAAAATAGAAGGAGAGATTAAAAGCTTCCAGGACAAACAAAAACTGAAAGAATTTGCAAATACCAAACCAGCTCTACAGGAAATATTGAAAGGGGCCCTCTAAGCAAGGAGAGAGCCTACAAGTGGTAGATCAGAAAGGAACGGAGACCATATACAGTAACAGTCACCTTACAGGCAATACAGCACTAAATTCATATCTCTCAATAGTTACTCTGAATGTGAATGGGCTAAATGCCCCTGTCAAAAGACACAGGGTATCAGAATGGATAAAAAAAACAAAATCCATCTATATGTTGCCTCCAAGAAACTCATTTTAAGCCCGAAGACACCTCCAGATTTAAAGCGAGGGGGTGGAGAAAAATTTACCATGCTAATGGACATCAGAAGAAAGCAGGAGTGGCAATCCTTATATCAGATTAATTATATTTTAAGCCAAAGACTATAATAAGAGATGAGGAAGGACACTATATCATACTCAAAGGGTCTGTCCAACAAGAAGATTTAACAATTTTAAATATCCATGCCCCCAACGTGGGAGCAGCCAACTATATAAACCAATTAGTAACAAAATCAAAGAAACACATCAACAATAATACAATAATAGTAGGGTACTTTAACACTCCCCTCACTGAAATGGACAGATCATCCAAGCAAAAGATAAGCAAGAAAATAAAGGCCTTAAACGACACACTGGACCAGATGGACATCACAGATATATTCAGAACATTTCATCCCAAAGCAACAGAATACACATTCTTCTCTAGTGCACATGGAACAATCTCCAGAATAGATCACATCCTCGATCCTAAATCAGGACTCAACCGGTATCAAAAGATTGGGATCATTCCCTGCATATTTTCAGACCACAATGCTCTAAAGCTAGAACTCAACCACAAAAGGAAGTTTGAAAAGAATCCAAATACATGGAGACTAAACAGCATCCTTCTAAAGAATGAATGGGTCAACTGGGAAATTAAAGAGGAATTGAAAAAATTTATGGAAACAAATGACAATGAAAATACAACGGTTCAAAATATGTGAGACACAACAAAGGCAGTCCTGAGAGGAAAATATATAGCGGTACAAGCCTTTCTCAAGAAAGAAGAAAGGTCTCAGGTAAACAACCTAACCCTACATCTAAAGGAGCTGGAGAAAGAACATAAAGAAACCCTAAGCCCAGCAGGAGAAGGGAAATCATAAAGATCAGAGCAGAAATCAATGAAATAGCAAAAAAACAATAGAGCAAATCAACGAAACTAGGGGCTGGTTCTTTGAAAGAATTAACAAAATTGATAATCCCCTGGACTGACTTATCAAAAAGAAAAGAGAAAGGACCCAAATAAATAAAATCATGAATGAAATAGGAGAGATCACAAGTAACACCAAAGAAATACAAACTATTATAAGAGCATACTATGAGCAACTCTACGCCAATAAATTTGACATTCTGGAAGAAATGGATGCATTCCTAGAAACATATAAACTACAAAATCAAAAGACAACTGACAGAATGGGAGAAGATATTTGCAAACGACATATCAGATAAAGGACTAGTGTCCAGAATCTATAAAGAACTTAGCAAACTCAACACCCAAAGAACAAATAATCCAATCAAGAAATGGGCAGAGGACATGAACAGACATTTCTGCAAAGAAGACATCCAGATGGCCAACAGACACATGAAAAAGTGCTCCATATCACTCGGCATCAGGGAAATACAAATCAAAACCACAATGAGATATCACCTCACACCAGTCAGAATGGCTAAAATCAACAAGTCAGGAAATGACAGATGCTGGCGAGGATGTGGAGAAAGGGGAACCCTCCTACACTGTTGGTGGGAATGCAAGCTGGTGCAGCCACTCTGGAAAACAGCATGGAGGTTCCTCAAAATGATGAAAGTAGAACTGCCCTATGACCCAGCAATTGCACTATTGGGTAGTTACCCTAAAGATACAAACATAGTGATCCCAAGGGGCACGCGCACCCGAATGTTTATAGCACAATGTCCACAATAGCCAAACTATGGAAAGAACCTAGATGTCCATCAACAGATGAATGGATCAAGAAGATGTGGTATATATACACAATGGAATACTATGCAGCCATCAAAAGAAATGAAATCTTGCCATTTGCGACAACATGGATGGAACTAGAGCGTATCATGCTTAGCAAAATAAGTCAAGCAGAGAAAGACAACTATCATATGATCTCCCTGATATGAGGAAGTGGTGATGCAACATGGGGGCTTAAGTGGGTAGAGGAAGAATCAATGAAACAAGATGGGATTGGGAGGGAGACAAACCATAAGTGACTCTTAATCTCACAAAGCAAACTGAGGGCTGCTGGGGGGAGGGGGTTTGGGAGAAGGGGGTGGGATTATGGACATTGGGGAGGGTATGTGCTTTGGTGAGTGCTGTGAAGTGTGTAAACCTGGTGATTCACAGACCTGTACCCCTGGGGATAAAAATATATGTTTATAAAAAATAAAAAATTAAAAAAATAAATGCCTTGCTTTTTTTAAGTAATATTTTAAAAGAAAAAGTTCTGTAAAATATAAGTAAATAAATACCAATTTGGGTTTTGGAATTGTGCATTTCCTTCCCATTTGTCTTGATTACATTATCCAGGTGTTTATGGGCTCTGTTGGATCATTATGTCTGTAATTTCTTAAACTTTGCAAATATTAATTTGATTCTACAGAAAGGAGAAGCTGGTTAATATTTAGGCAAAGTATTACGGGAATATCTGCACTAAATCCCCCAGAAATGGTGCCTGGGTCGCTCAGTGGGTTAAGCCTCTGCCTTTGGCTCAGGTCATAATCTCAGGGTCCTGGGATCGAGCCCCACATTGGGCACTCTTCTCAGCAGTGAGCCTGCTTCGCCCTCTCTCTGCCTGCCTCTCTGCCTACTTATGATCTCTCTCTCTCTCTCTCTCTCTCTCTCTGTCAAATGAATGAATAAAATATTAAAAACAAAAAACAAAAAACAAAATAAAACAAAACAAAACAAAAAAAACAACAGAAATCTTGAAAGAGCACATTGTATTACATTTCAATGCAGTGTACAGCCTGTTCTAACACCAAGTCTCTACTAATGTTGGCTATTATCACTTCCTGTCTGTTAGTTTGCATGTAAGTTTTACATGTTAAAACACTTGCTTTGAAATTGAGAAAAGGAAGCTTGTGTAAAGATCACTTGGAGAACCTTTTTTCTCCTCTGCATTTTTGAAACTTCCTTAAGTTTGGAGAATTCTTTCTTACCTACTCTGAACCCCTCAATTTTTAAAATCTTTCATAACCTACTGCAAATCAGCATCCAAGGTATGAATTAGTATTTCTATATCACCAGAATATGACCTTTATCAAGTGACTGGGGAAAAATTTAGTCTTTAAATGTCCAAAATTTTTTCTTGGGATGAGCAATAAAGCCTGCCTGGATGTTTCAAGTTATTCATGATTCTGGGTAACTTTCCCCCACCCAAAGACTCAGTGATCCTCTCCCAGTCTCTTAGAGCTCAGACCACATGTGTAATCTGCATGAAATTTGGAGAATATCTGAGGATGAGCTCCACACAATTATCTGATGGATCTCCATGGAATTAATTAGTTAGGAAAAAAGGAGACTGCAGATGATGGAGATATGGGCATATTTCATCATGCTGTGGAATCTCTTAGAAATCATCCATTTAATATAATGTGCACAATGCCAGCTTCCTTGTTCTTCTTTATCCCTTATTTTCAACTACTTATATTTTACATAGAGCTTGAAAATTTTGAGCAAAGTCTCCTTCTCTAGAAATTCTACCACACATACAATGATGAATTATTTAATAAAATATCTCTTGTTTCACACAGAACTGTTAAATATAGAGAAAGGGGAATAGTATTTGTTTATAATTTGGAGGTGATGCTATAGAAAAATACCTTCAATCTATGAAAATCATATGATAATATGATAATATGCTGATTGATATCAGCATCATAAGCTATCAATTCTTTTTAATGATCTCCTTATATATGATTACTTATCAGTTGAATCAATGTCCTACTTTTGTAACTTTATAAATTATAGACTGGCTCACCTGGATGGCTCAGTGAGTTAAAGCCTCTGCCTTTGGCTCAGGTCATTATCCAGAATCCTGGGATTAAGCCCCACAACAGGGGAACCTGCTTCCTCCGCTCTCTCTACTTGTTCTCTGCCTACTTGTGATCTTTGTCTATCAAATAAATAAATAATTAAAAATATATAGACTGCATAAGTAATATTCATACTAAAATAGTTACAGTGTAGCATATTCAATTATTTCCAATGTTATTAGATGCTTTGATACTTTATAAGTATTTTTATTTATTTATTTGACAGAGAGAGTTCACAAGTAAGTAGAGAGGCAGACAGAGGGAGAGGAAGGGAAGCAGGCTCCCTGCTGAGCATCAGGCCCGATGTGGGCTTGATCCCAAGACCCCGAGATCATGGCCTGAGCCAAAGGCAGAGATAACCCATTGAGCCACCCAGGTGCCCCCCTTTTAAAAAATATTTTACATTTTTATTTTAGGGAGAAAACATGAGTAGGGGTAAGAGCCAAGGAAGAGGGAAAAGTAAACATCACAGTGTGCATTGGATCCACTGAGGAGTGAAACACACTGCTCTGAGATGAGGACCTGAGCCAAAACTAAAAGTCTGACACTTTAACTGAATAAATCCACAGGCAGTCCTGGATGCTTTAATTTTTTCATTTTTTTATTTTTTTTATTTTTTATAAGCATATATTTTTATCAACAGGGGTACACCTCTGTGAATCACCAGGTTTACACACTTCACAGCACTCACCAAAGCACATACCCTCCCCAATATCCATAATCCCACCCCCTTCTCCCACACCCCCTCCCCCCAGCAACCCTCAGTTTCTTTTGTGAGATTAAGAGTCACTTATGGTTTGTCTCCCTCCCAATCCCATCTTGTTTCATTGATTCTTCTCCTACCCACTTAAGCCCCCATGTTGCATCACCACTTCCTCATATCAGGGAGATCATATGATAGTTGTCTTTCTCTGCTTGACTTATTTTGCTAAGCATGATACGCTCTAGTTCCATCCATGTTGTCGCAAATGGCAAGATTTCATTTCTTTTGATGGCTGCATAGTATTCCATTGTGTATATATACCACATCTTCTTGATCCATTCATTTGTTGATGGACATCTAGGTTTTTTTCACAGTTTGGCTATTGTGGACATTGCTGCTATAAACATTCGGGTGCACGTGCCCCTTTGGATCACTACGTTTGTATCTTTAGGGTAAATACCCAATAGTGCAATTGCTGGGTCATAGGGCAGTTCTATTTTCAACATTTTGAGGAACCTCCATGCTGTTTTCCAGAGTGGCTGCACCAGCTTGCATTCCCACCAACAGTGTAGGAGGGTTCCCCTTTCTCCACATCCTCGCCAGCATCTGTCATTTCCTGACTTGTTGATTTTAGCCATTCTGACTGGTGTGAGGTGATATCACATTGTGGTTTTGATTTGTATTTCCCTGATGCCGAGTGATATGGAGCACTTTTTCATGTGTCTGTTGGCCATCTGGATATCTTCTTTGCAGAAATGTCGGTTCATGTCCTCTGCCCATTTCTTGATTGGATTATTTGTTCTTTGGGTGTTGAGTTTGCTATGTTCTTTATAGATTCTGGACACTAGTCCTTTATCTGATATGTCATTTGCAAATATCTTCTCTCATTCTGTCAGTTGTCTTTTGATTTTGTTAACTGTTTCCTTTGCTGTGCAAAAGCTTTTGATCTTGATGAAATCCCAATAGTTCATTTTTGCCCTTGCTTCCCTTGCCTTTGGCGTTGTTCCTAGGAAGATGTTGCTGCGGCAGAGGTCTAAGAGGTTGCTGCCTGTGTTCTCAAGGATTTTGATGGATTCCTTTCTCACATTGAGGTCCTTCATCCATTTTGAGTCTATTTTTGTGTGTGGTGTAAGGAAATGGTCCAATTTCAATACATTTTTCAGATAATCCATTGAGATATTATATACTATTACTTCTAACTAAAAATGTAATTTGGATAATACTTTATTATTTATTATCCAAAAATAAACAATTATAATTTGGAGGTTAAATGTGAATTCGCCAACTAAAATATCAACATCAATATTTAGCTATTGTTTAAAGTGATTTTTCAGGGGCACCTGCGTTTCTCAGTTAAGCAGCTGCTTTCAAGTCTGGTTATGATCCAAGTATCAGGCCCCATGTTGGGCTCCCTGTTCAGCAGAGAGCTTGATTCTCCTCCATCTGCTTGCTGCTCTGCCTACTTTTGCTCTCAGTAACTCTGTCAAATAACTACATAAAATCTTAAAATAAAGAGATTCTTGTATTTATCTTGGGAAGAGAGAGTGTGAGAGTTAGTTGGGCTAGGGGTAGCGGGAAAGGAAAACCCAGGCTCCATGCTAAGCAGGCAGTCAGACTCAAGGTTGATCCCAGGACAGTAGGATCATGACCTGAGCTGTAAGGCAGATGCTTAACCAACTGAGCCACCCAGGTTACCCTCTCCTCTGCCAAGTTGGTTGATTCCTACCTAGGCACCGTTCACACTCCCTTTTGGAGGATAAAGACAGAGAGTATGCCAGCCTGTGTGGGGGAAGTAGCAGAAAGTGATAAGTAGACACCTGAGTGGGAATGAAGCCCATTGTGGGGCAGAATCAAGGACTCTGAAATGAAGACCTGATCCAAAACCTATAGTCCAACCCTTGAAGTAATTTCACCACCCAGGTTCTCTTGATTGTTATTTTTTGTTTGTTTGTTTGTTTTGTTTTGTCTTGTTTATGATTTTATTGATTTATTTGACAGACAGAAATCACAAGTAGGCAGAGAGATGGGGAAGCAGGCTCCTCGCTGAGCAGAAAGCCTGATGTGGGTCTCAATTCTAGGACCCTGGGATTATGACCTAAGCCAAAGGCAGAAACTTTAACCCACTGAGCCACCCAGGCCCCCTTGTTTTTGTTCTTTTATGCCTAGTAAAGAGTTCAGCTATTCCTTGTGATTTTTTTCTACTATTACTTCTATAATGCAAATAAATACCTTACCTTTAATCTTTATCTTGGTTTTTTTCTAATTCCTGAAACGTCATTATTAAGTGATAATAATTTGCAGTTTATATTTTAGGATGCCAATCAAATGTATCAATATCAATGTTTGGCTATTTAAAAAAAATTGTATTTATTTTAGAGAAAGAATGTTAGAGTGATAGAGAGGTGTAGGTGTAGAAAGAGAGTAAGGAGAAGACTCCATACTGAGCAGGCAGCCTGACTCAAGGCTTGATCCAAGGACACTAGGATCATGACCTAAAGAGATGTCAAATGTTTAACCAACTGAGCCAACCAGGTTCCCCAAGCAGCTTGAATTCTACCTTGGAGAATTTAAAGTTTCCATTTAGAGAATAAGAACACAGATTCACGGTGTGCCTCAAGAAATATGGATCAGAAAGGGAAGATTGTAGGAATAATGCATTTTGGGATGATCCCTAGTACCAACATTAACCATGTTTTAAATAGAGAGACTTAGGTAAGGACTTTAGTAAAGGTTAGTGAACTGTTTTTTACATATGAGCCCTGTGCTGGCCACATCCTGGGGTATTAGCTGCGTATTGTCATTTTCAGAGAATTATGGAAAAAAAAAAAACACAGTGGTTTCTGTCTATTTTGACTTGTATATTCCAGATAGAACAAATATTTCAATTCAGAGAATGAATCTGAATCAGATGGAGGGCACATATTGCTGTCGAACACCCCAGAATTTATGAATCAAAAGTTTTGAGTTTGGCTGTAGTATGGGAATGTCTAAGAAGGGCCCATTTGGAAATGCAGATGTTGCTATGTCAGGAGTCATATGATCAAGACTGCTGCTCTAGCAAATCTTAATTGATATTTTAGAAACATATTAAGAACCTCAAAAAGTTTTTAAACATTTTTGATATATTTTTTAAAAGAGGGTTTTTTTTTTTTTTTTTAGAAATTGAGATGCCAGAGTGATCACAGAGAGAGCAGGAGAGTGAGAAGCATACTCCCTGCTTAGCAGAGAACCTGATGTGGGGCTAGATCCAGGAACCCTGAGATCATGGGCTGAGCTGAAGGGAAATAATTAACCCAATAAGACATGCAGGCACCCTAAAAACTTCTAAATTTTAGAATTTGAATTTCTTGGAATGAGCAATTAAACCTTACTGGCTATTTCAAATTATTCCTGCCTCTGGTTGACTTCTCATTCCAAAGGTCAGTGTTCTTGGTTTAACCTCTTACAGCAAAGAGTCTATGTGTAATCTGGGTAAATATCTTAGGATGAATTTCACTTAGTTATCAAATACATCTACATGGACTTGTCTAGTTCTTGAAGAAAAGAATTTCTAAATGATGGAGTGATGGGCATGTTTCATAACACTCTGAAATCTCGTAGAAATCACCCATTTGAGATGATTTGAGATTTCTCTCTTCCTATCTCTTATTTTCACCTACCTGGCTAATATTTTACCAAGTCAAAGCTTGAAATATTTGAGTAAATACTGCTTCTAAAGACAGTCCACTTCACATACTTTTCTGAAGTGTTTATTTTATGTTTTGTTTTACATCAAAGTCCCATATGTAGAGAAACATATGTTGTAATTTTTTTATATTTTAGAGGGGAAAATTATCATAGAAAAGTATATCTGGTCTCTGAAAATCAGATTTGCAATTAATTTCCATATCACAAGTTATCAATTGTTTTGAAAGTCTCTCTATATATGATTAGTTATGAGTTGAAACAAAGTTGTCTTAGCAACATTATAAGTATAAGTTGTAAAAACAATGTGTATTTTTTTAAAAAGTTGCTGTGTGGATAGGACAAGATGGCGGGGAAGTAGAAGGAGGTGCGTTTTCAACATGTACCCAAAAGTGAGATGATTACCTATCAAAAAACTCCAATCACCCACGAAATCAGCCTTAGATCAGAATTATACATGTCTGAATCTCTACAGGGGCAGAAGACGCCAGTGGGCAGGTAAAGTGGAGTGGGAATGGCAATCTGATATTGGAAGATAAACAAAAGGGGGAGGGAGCCACTAGAGGCGACTGGTTGGAAAGTAATACCCCAATACAAGTGAGACTGCCCTGCATCAGGGGACCAGCATTAACTTGGAGACTGCTTGAAAGCACTCCAAAAGAGCAAAGGATCATGGTGGAGAAATTGTGGGAATCAGGGAAGCTAGGGAAAGGGGCTTAAGTCTCCAGTCCCAGTACAGCCTCCCCTGGCACTGAGGCAGAGAGAGTGTGGTGGAGAAACCAGCTCTTGGTCCTTAAGCCACCAGCGCTCCCGAGAACGAGTGGGGTCCATTTCCTGTGAGGGGATGGGAGCCACGCTGGGCGGCAGAACTGACTATCTCTGCTATAGAGCCTGAGATACTCCGCTGAGAGAGGTACAAAGTCCCAGCTGGTACCCTCTGATACACGACATTGTTTCATAGCCTAAGACGCCTGCACCAAACTCTCCACCCAGAGAGGTGTGCAAAGGCCCAGCCTGGTGCTTTTGGACCTGTGCCTTGTTCCCAGAGCCTGAGACCCACGCGCAACTCACAGCCTCCCCTGAAATTGGTGCGTGCAAGCACGCCGCTTTTAGACCCAGAAAGACCAGGCACTCCCAACCCGGGCCAGCGGGAAAATCTCAGTGTGCGATTGCTGCATCTCAGCCATCTGGAGCTGCACAGACAAACGCCACTGCCTTGGCTTTGGGTACAAGCAAAAGATCCTGCGTCCCAACGGGCCACGACTTGGAACCTGCTCTACCAGTGGCCAAGGGGGAACTTATTTAGGCTCTGCAGCCAGACTGGGGCTTCTCTCTGAGAGGGAGATCAGGGTGCGGTTTGTTTTCCTATAAAACTACAAAAACCATCAAAAGCAGTCAAAATGAGAGAAAAAAAAAAAGTAAACAAACATAAAAATCGCCAGAGAACAAAAGCCTGAAAAAAAAAAATGTTTCCTCAGAGCCCACCTCCTTGAGGGAGGCTAGAGGACTTAACTCAGGGAACACCATTGACTGAAAACTCACATGGAAGGCCCCTCCCCCAGAAAACAAACCAAAAAGGAAAAAAAAGGGGGGGGATAAAAAGGACTACAAGAGAACAACCACTACTTCATAGGAAAACTTTATTTTTAATTCATTCCCACTATTCTGGTTCATTTTTTTTTTTTAATATATAGGTAGTTTTGTTAACCTATTTACCATCACTAAGAGCTGTCCAGTACATCAAAGTCCATAATAACCTTCTAATCTGAAGTTTTGGATGCATACAACTATGTTTTTCTTTTGGATTTCTATTTTTCTAAATTCCTTTTTATAAAATTTTAGTTTAGTTTAGTCTCATTTATTCCTTTTTATTTTAACTTCTAATATTCATATAGAGTTAAACTTCAAAGTAATCCCCTTACCCCAATCAATACTACCCCTATAGATAAACCAATTTTTAATCCCCCTTTATCTTAGGAAAGTGAGTCTTTTAACAAAGATAACAAGATACATCCAGGAAAAATCAAAACAAACTTTCTCGCACACACTAAGAATTTATACCCACTCTCCCATCTTTTTCTTCCACCAGTATTTCTGTGTTTTTGTGTCTGTTCTGATAGTATATAATCTTACACTTGAGGTTTCTTTTTGACAAGATTCTTCCTTTATTTGCATATATATATTATATATATATATATAAATTATATATCTATATATATATAGATATATATATATATATAGTGTGTCTGTGTGTGTGTTTTCTCTTGTCATATAATTTTATCAGTCTTTTCATCTGTCTGTTTTTGTTTGTCTACTTGATAAATCTTATTTTGGTGCCCATTTGGGATGAACCTTCCTTTCATCTTCCCTTTCTTTCCTGTCTCTCTCTCTATCTCTCTTTTTCTTTTTCTTTTCTTTTGTCTCTCGTTTGGGTGGGGAATCCTGATTTTTCAGAAGTATACCACGGTGCACCCTGACTGCACCATGGTTGATACATCCAGCTACATCTGTTCCGTCATCTCCCACCAAAATGACTAGGAAGAGGAATGCCCAACAGAAGAAAAATACAGAGAATGGACCTTCTGCAACAGAGCTAACGGCTATCAACATAGACAATATGTCGGAAAGAGAATTCAGGTTAACAATTATCCAGACAATAGATAGGTTGGAGAAAGCCATGGATGACCAAATGGAATTGATTATGGCCAAGTTGAAAGTGATGAGAGATGATGTTCACAATGTTAGGGGGAAGCTCAAAGCTACCAGGGAGGATCTTCACAATGCTCTCAATGAGTTCCATTCTAATCTAAACTCTCTCAAAGCTAGGGTAACTGAGACAGAAGATAGAATTAGTGATCTGGAGGACAAACAGATAGCGAGAAAGGATCAGGAGGAAGCCTGGAACAAACAGCTTAGAAACCACGAATACAGAATCAGGGAAATAAATGATGCCATGAAGCGTTCCAACGTCAGAATTATTGGAATCGCTGAAAGGTAGGAGAAAGAAAGAAGTCTAGAAGATATAATAGAACAAGTCCTTCATGAAAATTTTCCCAATCTCACGACTGGAAACAGCATTTATGTACTAGAGGCTGAACGGTCTCCACCCAAGATTATACATTCCAAAAAAACATCACGACAACTGGTAGTCAAATTGAGGAATCATAGTTGTAGGTATAGTCTCTTGAAAGCTTATAGGACAAAGTGGCCCCTTACTTACAGAAGAAAGCCCATCAGAAATACGTCATATCTGTCCACAGGGACCTGGCAAGCCAGAAAAGGCTGGAAAGATATATTCAGGGTACTAAATGAGAATAACATACAGCCAAGAATACTTTATCCAGAAAGACTGATATTAAAATAGATGGAGAGATAACGAGTTTCCAAGACCAGCAAGGCTTAAAAGACTATGTAACCACCAAGCTGACACTGCAGAAAATATTAAGGGGGTTCTATAAAAGAGAAAAAAAATCCTAAGAATAGCATTGAACAGAAATATAGAAACAATCTGCCAAAAGAAATACTTCAAAGGTAACTCGATGTCAATAAAAACGTATCTATCAGTAATCACTTTCAATGTGAATGGCCTAAATGCACCCATAAAATGGCACAGGGTTGCAGAATGGATAAAATGACAGAACCCATCCATATGTTGTCTACAAGAGATCCTGTTGATCCTAAACATACACCAATACTGAAAGGGAAGGAATGGAGAAGAATTTTTCATACCAATGAGCTTCAAACCAAAGTTGGGGTAGCAATTTTCATATCATATAAATTAGATTTTAAACTAAAGACTGTAGTCAGAGACACAGAAGGACACTACATAATCTTTTTTTTTGTTATTTTTTTTATTTTTTTTTAAATATAATTTTTTATTTTTTATAAACATATATTTTTATCGCCAGGGGTACAGGTCTGTGAATCACCAGGTTTACATACTTCACAGCACTCACCAAAGCACATACCCTCCCCAATGTCCATAATCCCACCCCCTTCTCCCACACCCCCTCCCCCCAGCAACCCTCAGTTTGTTTTGTGAGATTAAGAGTCACTTATGGTTTGTCTCCCTCCCAATCCCATCTTGTTTCATTGATTCTTCTCGTACCCACTTAAGCCCCCATGTTGCATCACCACTTCCTCATATCAGGAAGATCATATGATAGTTGTCTTTCTCTGCTTGACTTATTTCGCTAAGCATGATACACTCTGGTTCCATCCATGTTGTCGCAAATGGCAAGATTTCATTTCTTTTGATGGCTGCATAGTATTCCATTGTGTATATATACCACATCTTCTTGATCCATTCATCTGTTGATGGACATCTAGGTTCTTTCCATAGTTTGGCTATTGTGGACATTGCTGCTATAAACATTCGGGTGCACGTGCCCCTTTGGATCACTACGTTTGTATCTTTAGGGTAAATACCCAATAGTGCAATTGCTGGGTTATAGGGCAGTTCTATTTTCAACATTTTGAGGAACCTCCATGCTGTTTTCCAGAGTGGCTGCACCAGCTTGCATTCCCACCAACAGTGTAGGAGGGTTCCCCTTTCTCCACATCCTCGCCAGCATCTGTCATTTCCTGACTTGTTGATTTTAGCCATTCTGACTGGTGTGAGGTGATATCGCATTGTGGTTTTGATTTGTATTTCCCTGATGCTAAGTGATATGGAGCACTTCTTCATGTGTCTGTTGGCCATCTGGATGTCTTCTTTGCAGAAATGTCGGTTCATGTCCTCTGCCCATTTCTTGATTGGATTATTTGTTCTTTGGGTGTTGAGTTTGCTAAGTTCTTTATAGATTCTGGACACTAGTCCTTTATCTGATATGTCGTTTGCAAATATCTTCTCCCATTCTGTCAGTTGTCTTTTGATTTTGTTCACTGTTTCCTTTGCTGTGCAAAAGCTTTTGATCTTGATGAAATCCCAATAGTTCATTTTTGTCCTTGCTTCCTTTGCCTTTGGCGTTGTTCCTAGGAAGATTGCTGTGGCTGAGGTTGAAGAGGTTGCTGCCTGTGGTCTCCTCAAGGATTTTGATGGATTCCTTTCTCACATTGAGGTCCTTCATCCATTTTGAGTCTATTTTTGTGTGTGGTGTAAGGAAATGGTCCAATTTCATTTTTCTGCATGTGGCTGTCCAATTTTCCCAGCACCATTTATTGAAGAGGCTGTCTTTTTTCCATTGAACATTCTTTCCTGCTTTGTCGAAGGTGAGTTGACCATAGATTTGAGGGTCTATTTCTGGGCTCTCTATTCTGTTCCATTGATCTATGTGTCTGTTTTTGTGCCAGTACCATGCTGTCTTGATGATGACAGCTTTGTAATAGAGCTTGAAGTCCAGAATTGTGATGCCACCAACGTTGGCTTTCTTTTTCAATATCCCTTTGGCTATTCGAGGTCTTTTCTGGTTCCATATAAATTTTAGAATTATTTGTTCCATTTCTTTGAAAAAGATGGATGGTACTTTGATAAGAATTGCATTAAATGTGTAGATTGCTTTAGGTAGCATAGACATTTTCACAATATTTATTCTTCCAATCCAGGAGCATGGAACATTTTTCCATTTTTTGTGTCTTCCTCAATTTCTTTCATGAGTACTTTATAGTTTTCTGAGTATAGATACTGTGTCTCTTTGTTTAGGTTTATTCCTAGGTATCTTCTGGTTTTGGGTGCAATTGTAAATGGGATTGACTCCTTAATTTCCGTTTCTTCTGTCTTGCTGTTGGTGTAGAGAAATGCAACTGATTTCTGTGCATTGATTTTATATCCTGACACTTTACTGAATTCCTGTATAAGTTCTAGCAGTTTTGGAGTGGAGTCTTTTGGGTTTTCCACATATAGTATCATATCATCTGCGAAGAGTGATAATTTGACTTCTTCTTTGCCAATTTGGATGCCTTTAATTTCCTTTTGTTGTCTGATTGCTGAGGCTAGGACCTCTAGTACTATGTTGAATAGCAGTGGTGATAATGGACATCCCTGCCGTGTTCCTGACCTTAGCGGAAAAGCTTTCAGTTTTTCTCCATTGAGAATGATATTTGCGGTGGGTTTTTCATAGATGGCTTTGATGATATTGAGGTATGTGCCCTCTATCCCTACACTTTGAAGAGTTTTGATCGGGAAGGGATGCTGTACTTTGTCAAATGCTTTTTCAGCATCTATTGAGAGTATCATATGGTTCTTGTTCTTTCTTTTATTGATGTGTTGTATCACATTGACTGATTTGCGGATGTTGAACCAACCTTGCATCCCTGGAATAAATCCCACTTGGTGGTGAATAATCTTTTTAATGTACTGTTGAATCCTATTGGCTAGTATTTTGTTGAGTATTTTTGCATCTGTGTTCATCAAGGATATTGGTCTATAGCTCTCTTTTTTGGTGGGATCCTTCTCTGGTTTTGGGATCAAGGTGATGCTGGCCTCATAAAATGAGTTTGGAAGTTTTCCTTCCATTTCTATTTTTTGGAACAGTTTCAGGAGAATAGGAATTAGTTCTTCTTTAAATGTTTGGTAGAATTCCCCCGGGAAGCCGTCTGGCCCTGGGCTTTTGTTTGTTTGGAGATTTTTAATGACTGTTTCAATCTCCTTACTGGTTATGGGTCTGCTCAGGCTTTCTATTTCTTCCTGGTTCAGTTGTGGTAGTTTATATGTTTCTAGGAATGCATCCATTTCTTCCAGATTGTCAAATTTATTGCCGTAGAGTTGCTCATAGTATGTTCTTATAATAGTTTGTATTTCTTTGGTGTTAGTTGTGATCTCTCCTCTTTCATTCATGATTTTATTTATTTGGGTCCTTTCTCTTTTCTTTTTGATAAGTCGGGCCAGGGGTTTATCAATTTTATTAATTCTTTCAAAGAACCAGCTCCTACTTTCGTTGATTTGTTCTATTGTTTTTTTGGTTTCTATTTCATTGATTTCTGCTCTGATCTTTATGATTTCCCTTCTCCTGCTGGGCTTAGGGTTTCTTTCTTGTTCTTTATCCAGCTCCTTTAGGTGTAGGGTTAGGTTGTGTACCTAAGACCTATCTTGTTTCTTGAGAAAGGCTTGTACCGCTATATATTTTCCTCTCAGGACTGCCTTTGTTGTGTCCCACATGTTTTGAACCGTTGTATTTTCATTATCATTTGTTTCCATGATTTTTTTCAATTCTTCTTTAATTTCCTGGTTGACCCATTCATTCTTTAGAAGGATGCTGTTTATTCTCCATGTATTTTGGTTCTTTTCAAACTTCCTTTTGTGGTTGAGTTCTAGCTTTAGAGCATTGTGGTCTGAAAATATGCAGGGAATGATCCCAATCTTTTGATACCGGTTGAGTCCTGATTTAGGACCGAGGATATGATCTATTCTGGAGAATGTTCCATGTGCACTAGAGAAGAATGTGCATTCTGTTGCTTTGGGATGAAATGTTCTGAATATATCTGTGATGTCCATCTGGTCCAGTGTGTCGTTTAAGGCCTTTATTTTCTTGCTGATCTTTTGCTTGGATGATCTGTCCATTTCAGTGAGGGGAGTGTTAAAGTCCCCTACTTTTATTGTATTATTGTTGATGTGTTTCTTTGATTTTGTTACTAATTGGTTTATATAGTTGGCTGCTCCTACGTTGGGGGCATAGATATTTAAAATTGTTAAATCTTTTTGTTGGACACACCCTTTGAGTATGATATAGTGTCCTTCCTCATCTCTTATTATAGTCTTTGGCTTAAAGTATAATTGATCTGATATAAGGATTGCCACTCCTGCTTTCTTCTGATGTCCATTAGCATGGTATATTCTTTTCCACACCCTCACTTTAAATCTGGAGGTGTCTTCGGGCTTAAAATGAGTTTCATGGAGGCAACATATAGATGGGTTTTGTTTTTTTATCCATTCTGATACACTGTGTCTTTTGACAGGGGCATTAAGCCCATTAACATTCAGGGTAACTATTGAGAGATATGAATTTAGGGCCATTGTATTGCCTGTAAGGTGACTGTTACTGTATATGGTCTCTGTTCCTTTCTGATCTACCACTTGTAGGCTCTCTCTTTGCTTAGAGGACCCCTTTCAATATTTCCTGTAGAGCTGGTTTGGTGTTTGCAAATTCTTTCAGTTGTTGTTTGTCCTGGAAGCTTTTAATCTCTCCTTCTATTTTCAATGATAGACTAGCTGGATATAGTATTCTGGGCTGCATGTTTTTCTCGTTTAGTGCTCTGAAAATATCATACCAGCTCTTTCTGGCCTGCCAGGTCTCTGTGGATAAGTCAGCTGCCAATCTAATATTTTTACCATTGTATGTTATAGACTTCTTTTCCCGGGCTGCATTCAGGATTTTCTCTTTGTCACTGAGACTTGTAAATTTTACTATTAGGTGACGGGGTGTGGGCCTATTCTTATTGATTTTGAGGGGCGTTCTCTGAACCTCCTGAATTTTGATGCTCGTTCCCTTTGCCATATTGGGGAAATTCTCCCCAATAATTCTCTCTAGTATACCTTCTGCTCCTCTGTCTCTTTCTTCTTCTTCTGGAATCCCAATTATTCTAATGTTGTTTCGTCTTATGGTGTCACTTATCTCTCGAATTCTCCCCTCGTGGTCCAGTAGCTGTTTGTCCCTCTTTTGCTCAGCTTCTTTATTCTCTGTCATTTGGTCTTCTATATCACTAATTCTTTCTTCTGCCTCATTTATCCTAGCAGTGAGAGCCTCCATTTTTGATTGCACCTCATTAATAGCTTTTTTGATTTCCACTTGGTTAGATTTTAGTTCTTTTATTTCTCCAGAAAGGGCGTTTATATCTCTCGAGAGGGTTTCTCTAATATCTTCCATGCCTTTTTCGAGCCCGGCTAGAACCTTGAGAATTGTCATTCTGAACTCTAGATCTGACATATTACCAATGTCTGTATTGATTAGGTCCCTAGCCTTCGGTACTGCCTCTTGTTCTTTTTTTTGTGTTGAATTTTTCCGTCTTGTCATTTTGTCCAAATAAGAGTATATGAAGGGGCAAGTAAAATACTAAAAGGGTGGCAATAACCCCAGGAAAATATGCTTTAACCAAATTAGAAGAGATTCAAAATCGTGAGGGGGGAGAAAGGGGATAAAAAGTGGTTCAAAAAGGAAGAAAGAAAAAAAAGAAAAAAAGAAAAGAAAAGAATTTATAAAAAGAAAACAAATAAGAAAAATATAAAAAAGAAAAAATATATATATTAGATAAAGTAGTAAAAAATCGTTTCAAAAGAAAAAGGTAACAGTTAAAAAAAAAAAATTTACCCGAAGGCGGGGGGAAAAAAAAAATGAAAAAGAAAAAAATTAAATTAACTGCAAGACTAAAAAAAAAAAAAAAAAAAAAAATCACAGGGAAAAAGCCATGAGTTCCGTGCTTGGCTTTTTCCTCCTCCGGAATTCTGCTGCTCTCCTTGGTATTGAAACCGCACTCCTTGGTAGGTGAACTTGGTCTCGGCTGGATTTCTTGTTGATCTTCTGGGGGAGGGGCCTGTTGTAGTGATTCTCAAGTGTCTTTGCCCCAGGCGGAATTGCACCGCCCTTATCAGGGGCCGGGGTGAGTAATCCGCTCTGGTTTGCTTTCAGGAGCTTTTGTTCCCTGAGCGCTTTCCGTAGAGTTCTGGAGGACGGGGAATACAAATGGCGTCCTCCTGTTCTCCGGCCCGGAGGAATCGAGAGCCCAGGGCCCCACTCCTCAGTGCACCCTCAGAGAACAGCGCCAGTTACTCCTGTCTGCCTGACCTCCGGCCGCGCTCCGAGCTCACCGAGCCTGCGACCGGTTCAAGGTCACCCTGAGCTGTGAGCTCACTGTCGGCTCTGTCTCTGTAGCTGGCTTTCCCGTTCCAATACCCGCAAGCTCTGCGACACTCAGACACCCCCGATCCTTCTGTGACCCTGCGGGACCTGAGGCCACGCTGACCCCACGTGGGCTTCGCCCCGGTTTAGCCTCTGGAGCGATGTCCCTCAGTGGAACAGACTTTAAAAGTCCTGATTTTGTGCGCGGTTGCTCCGCCGCTTGCCAGGAGCCGGCCCCTCCCCCCGGGTTCTATCTTCCCGTCGCTTTGGATTCACTTCTCCGCCAGTCCTACCTTTCAGAAAGTGGTTGTTTTTCTGTTTCCAGAATTGCTGTTCTTCTTCTCTTCGATCTGCCGATGGATTTTCAGGTGTTTGCAATCTTTAGATAAGCTATCTAGCTGATCTCCGGCTAGCTGAAGTAGTCTCAGCCTGCTACTTCTCCGCCATCTTGACTCCTCACCAAAAGTGCATCTATTTTAGTTCATATTATGTATATAATAATATATATACATATATACGTACATAATAAAAACAAGTTTGAAGTTTGCACATTCCAAGGAAGAGAGACATTCACATATAGATGAAAATAGAATCCTATATAATCTTTAAAGGGACTAACCACCAAGATGATCTAACAATTGTAAATATCTATGCCCCCAATATGGGAGCAGCCAATTACATAAGAAAACTGTTAATCAAGGTAAAGAGTCATATTGATATGAATACACTAATCGTTGGAGATCTTAACACGCCTCTTTCAGAAATACACAGATCATCAAAGCATAAAATTAATAAAGGAACAAGAGCATTGAATGACACATTAGACCAGATGGACCTCAGAGATATATACAGAACATTCCAACCTAAAACGACAGAATACTCATTCTTCTCAAGTGGACATGGAACCTTCTCAAGAATGGACCACATGGTCACAAATCAGTACTCAACCAATACCAAATGACTGAGATTATTCCCTGCATATTCTTAGATCACAATGCTTTGAAACTGCAGCTTAATCACAAGGAAAAGTTCAGAAGGAACTCAAACACTTGGAAGCTAAAGGCCACCTTGATTAAGAATGCTTGAATCAACCAGGAGATCAAAGAAGAACTGAAACAATTTATGGAAACCAAAGAGAATGAAGACACTTTTGTCCAAAACCTATGGGACACAGCAAAGGCGGTCCTAAGAAGGAAATGCATAGCCATGCCAGCCTCCCATAAAAAAAATTGAAAAACCCAGAACACACAGCAGCTGTCTCTATACCTTAAAGAACTGGAGAATCAACAACAAATTGAACCAAGTCTACACAGAAGAACGGAAATCATCAAGATTAGAGCTGAGATCATTGAGGTAGAAACCAGGGATACAGTAGAACGTATCTATGAAACAGAACCTGGTTTTGAAAAAATCAATAAGATCGATAAGCCATTGGTCACACTAATTTAAAACAAAAGAGAGAAAGCCCAAATTCATAAAATTATGAATGAAAAGGGAGAGATCACAACGAACACCGAGGAAGTAGAAACAATCATCAGAAGTTATTATCAACAGTTACATGGCAATAAGCCTAGAAACCTAGATGAAATGGATGCATCTTGGAAGACTATAAACACCCAAAATAGAACCATGAAGATACGACAACCTAAATAGACTCATATATAGTAATGTGATTGAAGCAGGGATCAAAAACCTCCCAAAAAACAAGAGCCCAGGACGTGATGGATTCCCTGGGGAACTCTGCCAAACTTTCAAAGAAGAAATAACACCTCTTATCCTGAAGCTGTTTCAAGAAATTGAAGCAGAAGGAAAACTTGCAGACTCTTTCTATGAAGCCAGCATTACCTAAACCCAAACCAGGCAAGGACTCAACGAAAAAGGAGAATTCCATACCAACATCCCTGATGAATATGGATGCTAATATTCTCAACAAGATCCTAGCTAACAGGATCCACCAGCAAATTAAAAAGATTATCCACCATGACCAGGTTGGATTCATACCTGGGCTATAAGGATGGTTCAACATTCGCAAATATATCAATGTGATAGAACAAATTAATAAGAGAAGAGAGAACCACATTGCCTTCTCAATCGATGCAGAAAAAAACATTTGACAAAATACAGCATCCATTCCGGATTAAAATGCTTCAAAGTATAGTGATAGAGGGAACATTCCTGAACTTATTCAAATCTATCTATAAAAGACCCACAACAAATATCATCCTCAATGGGAAAAGCTTGCAGGGTTCCTGTTGAGATCATGAACAGGGATGCCCACATTCACCACTCTGGTTCAACTTAGTATTAGAAGTCCAAGCAACAGCAATCAGGCAACAAAGAGAAATAAAAGGTATCCAAATTGGCAATGAAGAAGTCAAGTTCTCTTTCTTCGCAGATGACATAATTCTTCATATTGAAAACCCAAAAGACTCCACCCCCTAACTACTAGAACTCATACAGCAATTTAGCAACATGGCAGGGTTCAAAGTCAATGTGCAGAAATCAGTGACTTTCTTATACAATAACAATGAAAATACAAAAAGGGAAATAGGAGAATCGATTCCATTTACGATAGCACTAAGAACCATAATATACCTGGGAATAAACCTAACCAAAGAGGTAAAGGGTCTGCACTTAAAGAACTACAGAACACTCATGAAGGAAATTGAAGAAGACGCAAAAAATGGAAGACCATTCCATCATCTTGGATTGGAAGAATAAACATTGTTAAAATGTCTATACTGCCTAGAGCAATCTATACTTTTAATGCCATTCTGATCAAAATTCCACCAGTATTATTCAAAGAGCTGGGGCAAATAATTCAAAATTTTGTATGGAATCAGAAGAGACCCCGAATCGCTAAGGAAATGTTGAAAAACAAATATAAAATGTGGCACATCATGTTACCTGATTTCAAGCTTTATTACAAAGCTGTGATCACCAAGACAGCATGATACAGGCATGAAAACAGACACATAGACCATTGGAACAGAATAGAGAGCCCAGATATAGATCCTTAAATCTATGGTCAATTAATCTTCGACAAAACAGGAAAAAAATATACAGTGGAAAAAGGACAGTCTCTTCAATAAATGGTGCTGGGAAAACTGGACAGCTATATGTAGAATGAAACTCGACCATTCTCTTACACCATACACAAAGATAAACTCAAAATGGATAAGAGACCTCAATGTGAGACAGGAATCCATCAGAATCCTAGAAGAGAACATAGGCAGTAATCTCTTTGATATCAGCCACAGCAACTTCCTTCAAGATATGTCTCCAAAGGCAAAGGAAACAAAAGCGAAAATAAATGTTTGGGATTTCATCAAAATCAAAAGTTTCTGCACAGCAAAGGAAACAGTTTAAAAAAAAAAAAACAAAGAGGCAACCCACGGAATGGGAGAAGATATTTGCAAATGACAGTACAGACAAAAGGTTGATATCCAGGAACTATAATGAACTCCTCAAACTCAACACAAATGAAACAGGCAAACATATCAAAAAATGAGCTGAAGATTTGAACAGACACTTGTCCAATGAAGACATACAAATGGCTATCAGACACATGAAAAAAATGTTCATCATCATTAGCCCTCAGGGAGATTCAAATGAAAACCACATTGAGTTTTCACCTTACACCAGTTAAAATGCCCAAAATTAGCAATACAGGAAACAACATGTGTTGGAGAGGATGTGGAGAAAGGGGAACCCTCTTACACTATTGCTGGGGATGCAAGTTGGTTCAGCCTCTTTGGAGAACAGTGTGGAGATTCCTCAATTAATTAAAAATAGACCTTCCCTATGACCCTGCCATTGCACTCCTGGGTATTTACCCCAAAGATACAGATGTAGTGAAAAGAAGGGCCATCTGTACCCCAATGTTTATAGCAGCAATGATCACTGTTGCCAAACTATGGAAAGAACCAAGATACCCCTAAAGGATGAATGGATAAGGAAAATGTGGTCCATATACACTATGGAGTATTATGCCTCCATCAGAAAGGATGAATACCCAACTTTTGTAGCAGCATGGATGGGACTGGAAGAGATTATGCTGAGTGAAATAAGTCAAGCAGAGAGAGTCAATTATCATATGGTTTCACTTATTTGTGGAGCATCACAAATATCATGGAGGACATGGGGTGTTAGAGAGGAGAAGGGAGTTGTGGGTAATTGGAAGGGGAGGTGAATCATGAGAGACTATGGACTCTGAAAATCAATCTGAGGGGTTTGAAGTCGCGGTGGGCGTGTGAGGTTAGGGTACCATGTGGTGGGTATAATAGAGGGCACGGATTGCATGGAGCACTGGGTGTGGTGAAAAAGTAATGAATACTGTTATGCTGAAAATAAATAAATAAATAATCATGATAGTAATTAATAACTATGAATCATAATATAAAGAAAATTGTGTTTAGTTACTAAATTACTAGTCATGATTAGTCCCAACATATTTAGTAATCATTTCATAAAACCATGTGACAACTTTATAAATACAAATAAATTTTTAAAAATAGAAAAAAAAAAGATGGTAACTTCTACTCTATTTTCAGATCTTCACTTTTGTCTTCTTTTTCTCAAAATAATCAACTCCAAATAATTCTTTGCTAAAAAGATGTTTTTCAGTTACATCTATAGGTTAAAATTCTCTGTATATTTTTTAATGTCTAGCTTCATTGGTTTTATTTCATACGTGTAAGTCTCATACTTATTTTCATCCTTCATTTTTATTGGTATATGTCTTATATATAAATATATATAATTATATATATATAAATCTGTTTATCTATTTTTAATATATTATATCTAATATTAAAATGGAGATTGTTGTAAAAATCTACTGGTATGTTTGTGCAAGAGCTCTGATTTTTTATACCCATAGGTGAGATTGATGGATCATAAGACTGGAGGTCTTTTTTTTTTCTTTAAGTTGTATACATAATACTACATTTCTCCCCAAATTTCTAAAATAAGAACTGTATGAGAGACATCTGTGAGAACTCACAATGACCAATTTTACTATTCACCTTTATTATTGTGTGTATCTTTTTATTATATATATATTTTTTAAGTTTACAAATTTTGGTACAAATAGTACCTTTACATTTATGTGATTCTTTTATATTTATGTGATTATTAGTGTTCCTTTATATTTATGTGATTATTAGTACAATTAGTATTCCATTTATATGAATATATCCATTTTAATATCAAAGAAATATATATATATATTTCAGTTTTCAATTTGAATAATATTTCTTTGAACCTTCTTTAACTGTATGTATATTGCTTCTCTTCTAAAATTGTGGGTAAAATTGTGGATGTCAGGGTATCGATACTTTCAAATTTAGTAGCAGGTTTGTGGATGTTTTTTGATCACTGCTTCAATCTCCTTACTAAACATTTGTCTGTTCAGGTTGTAAATTTCTTCCTGTTTCAATCTTGGAAATTTATAGGTTTCCAGGAATGCATCCATTTGTTCTAGGTTGCTTATGTTATTGATATATGTGTTGATAATAATTATGATTGTTTATATATCCTTTGTGTCATTTGCGATCTTTCCCCTTATATTCAAAATTTTATTAAATTGGGTCCTCTCCCTTTTCTTTTGGATTATTTTGGTCATTGGTTTATTGATCTTATTGATACTTTCAAAGAACCAACTTCTGGTTTTATTGATGTGTTCTACTGTACCTCTAATTTCTAAATCATTGCTCTCTGCTCTAATATTGATTATTTCCCTTCTTGTGCATGGAGCTGGTGTAAGTTTCTGTTGATTTTTCAACATGAAGGGAACTAGTGTATTCTGGGTTTTTCAATGTCTTTGAGTACGCTTGGATAGCTCTGTATTTCCCCCTTATGACCACTGTTGCCATATTCCATAGTTTTTGGGCCAAAGTGTCTTCATTCTCATTGGTTTCCAAGAATTCTTTAAGTTCTGCTTTGATTTCCTGGTTGATCTAAACATTCTTAAACAGGATAGTCTTTAGCTTCCAAGTTTTTGAATTCCTTCCACATTTTTTCTTATGGTTGAGTTCCAGTTTCAAAACACTGTAGACAGAGAATGTGCAGGGAATAATATCAATCTTTTGGTACACATTGAGTCCTGACTTGTGACTCAGTATGCATTCTACCCTGGAGAAAGTTCCATGTGTGCTCAAGAAGAATGTGTAGTCTGTTGTTTTAGGGTGGAATGTTTTGTATATATCTATGAGGTCCATCTGGTCCAATGTGTCATTCAGAGCCTTTGTTTCTTTCTTTTTTTTTTTTTTTTGATTTTTTGCTTTTATGATCTCTCTGTTACTGAAAGTGAAGTGTTAAGATACCCCACAATTAATGTGTTCATATATGTATGACTCTTTATTTTGATTAACAGTTGGGTTAAGTAGATGGCTGCTCCTATAGTCGGGGCATAAATCTCTATGATGGTTTGATCTTCTCAGTGAAAGATGTGATGTAATATCTTTCTCTGTCTCTAACTACAGCCTTTGTCTTAAAGTATAATCTATCTGATATGAGAATCACTACCCCAACTTTCTCTTGAGGCCCACTAGCATGAATGATGCTTCTCCATCCATTCATTTCAGTCTGGATATATCTTTAGGTTACAAATGTGTCTCTTGTAGACAGTATATGGATGGGTCCTGTTGTTTTATCCAGTCTGCAGCCCTGTTCCATTTTTAGGGAACATTTATTCCATTCACATTGAGAGTTATCTTTGAAAGATAAGTTTTTACTGACCTCATGTTAACTGTGAAGTCCTTGTTTCTATAGATTGTTTCTGTAAATTTCTGTTCTATGTCACTTGGGACATTTCTTCTTTTATGGACCCTCCCCCTTAATATTTGTTGTAGTGTCAGCTTGGTGGTCATACACTCTTTTAAACCTTGTCAGTCTTGGAAGATCTTTATCTTTCTATCCATTCTGAATGTCAGCCTTGCTGGATAAAGTATTCTTGGCTGCATGTTCTTCTTATATATTGCCCTCAACATGTTTTGCCAGCTCTTTATGAATTGCCAGGTTTCTGTGGATAGGTCTGACCTTATTCTGATGGGCCTTCCTCTGTATGCAAGGAATCTCATTTAACTAGCTATCCTTAAGAACTCATGTCTACAATTATGCTTCATGAATTTCACAATCAAGTGTCTGGTGGTTTTTCTAGGTTCGTTGATCTTGGGAGGTGACCTTTATGCCTCTAGGACATGAACACTTGTTCCATTCCTCTAATTGGGGAAATTTTCATCCAGAATTTGTTCGAGTATATTTTCTAGTCTTCTTTCTTTCTCCATTCCCTCAGGCATCCCAATAATTCTGACGTTGGAAGGTTTCATGGTGTCATTTTCCCCCCTAATTCTGTTGTCATGGCTCCTAAGCTGTTGTTCCAGGCCTCCTCCTGATCCTTCTTCTCTATCAGTTTGTCCTCTTGAGCACTAATTCTATCTTCTGCCTCAGTTATCCTAGGTGTTAGAATATTTAGATTAGATTGAATCTCTTTGATAGCCTTTTTAACTTCTGCTAGATCAGTTATCACTTCTACCTTTGGAGATTCCATGTCAGCACTAACTATTTACTTCATAGCCTACTCATAGTCTGGATAATTTTTACCCTGAATTCCCTTTTTAAGATACCATTTATGTCCATATACAATAGTTCTTTCGGAGAAGGCACTATCTCTGAATTTTCCCACTGTTGTGTGTTCCTCCTCCAAGTCATTTTGTTTAGAGATGGTTGAGGAGATGTATAGTTGAATATATCAACCACGATACAGGCAAGCTGCACCCTGGAAAGTTCTGGAACAATCAGTAGTCACCACCAATAAGAGAGAAAAAAAAGAAAGAAAAAAAAGAAAAAGAACATAAAGAGAGAGAGAAAAAGAAAACAAAAAGAGAGAACTCAGCCAAACTCAGCCCCAAAAGTCAGATTTATGAGGCATATAAGCTAAAACAAACAAACAAAAACACTAGCAAAATAAATGAGAAAAAAAAAAGATGAACTTAACCAAAATAAATCCCAACAATAATATTTACATAAAACCAAAATAAAATCAAGTACACCAAAACACTGACAGAATAAGATGGGAGGGTGGTTCTAAATCCTCAAAGTGGGTGAGAAAGTTTATTTTGGTTCTTCCTGGGTGACTCTTGATACCTGTGTTAAGGGATTCAATTTTCCATAGATAAAGGGAAATTAAAACTGGTTTATATATAAGAGTATTATTGAATAGGGAAAAAGGATTACCTTGACGTTTATATCTATATGAATATTAAAAAAAAAGAAAAGAAAAGAAAGGAGAGAAAAAGAAAGAGAAACCCTGGCATATGCATCAAAAAAGTTCAAGTTAAAAAGTTATCATGGGGAGGAGGAGTCAAGATGGTGGAGAAGTAGCAGGCTGAGACTACTTCAGCTAGCAGGAGATCAGCTAGTTAGCTTATCTAAAGATTGCAAACACCTGCAAATCCATTGGCAGATCGAAGAGAAGAAGAACAGCAATTCTGGAAACAGAAAAACAACCACTTTCTGAAAGGTAGGACTGGCGGAGAAGTGAATCCAAAGCGATGGGAAGATAGACCCTGGGGGGAGGGGCTGGCTCCCAGCAAGCAGCAGAGCAACGCAGCACAAAATCAAGACTTTTAAAAGTCTGTTCTGCTGAGGGACATCGCTCCAGAGGTTAAACCGGGGTGAAGCCCATGCGGGGTCAGTGTGGTCTCAGATCCCACCGGGTCACAGAAGCATCAGGGTTGTCTCGGTGTCAAACAGCTTGCAGGTATTCCAATGGGAAAGCCAGCTACAGAGACAGAGCTGACAGTAAGCTCACAGCTCGGGCTTACCCTGAACCGGCCGCAGGCTCGGTGAGCTCAGAGTGCGGCCTGAGGTCAGGCAGACAGGTTTACTGGACACTGTTCTCTGAAGGTGCACTGAGGAGGGGTGCCCCGGGCTCTCGGCTCATCTGGGTCAGAAACCAGGAGGCCGCCATTTGTATTCCTGTCCTCTGGAACTCTACAGAAAGCTCTCAGGGAACAAAAGCTCCTGAAAGCAAACCGGAGCAGATTACACAGCATGGCACCTGGTAATGGCAGTGCAATTCCGCCCGGGTCAAAGACACTTGAGAATCACTTCAAGAGGCCCATCCCCCAGAAGAACAACAAGAAATCCAGCCAAGACCAAGTTCACATACCAAGGAGTGCAGTTTCAATACCAAGGAGAGCAGCAGAATTCCAGAGGAGGAGAAAGCAAAGCACAAAACACATGGCTTTCTCCCTGTGATTTTTTAGTCTTGCAGTTAATTTAATTTTTTCTTTTTCATTTTTTTCTCTTCTTCTGCTAATTTTTTTAACTTTTACCCTATTCTTTTTTAACGTTTTTTAACTAGTTTATCTAATATATATATTGGAGAGAATTATTGGGGAGAATTTCCCCAATAGGGCAAAGGGAACAAGCATCAAAATTCAGAAGGTTCAGAAAATGCCCTTCAAAATCAATAAGAATAGCCCCACACCCCGTCACCTAATAGTAAAATTTACAAGTCTTAGTGACAAAGAGAAAATCCTGAAATCAGCCTGGGAAAAGAAGCCTGTAACATACAATGGTAAAAAATATGAGATTGCAGCTGACTTATCCACAGAGATCTGGCAGCCCAGAAAGAGTTGACATGGTATAATCAGAGCACTAAACGAGAAAAACAGACAGCCAAGAATACTATATCCAGCTAGGCTATCATTGAAAATAGAAGGAGAGATTAAAAGCTTCCAGGACAAACAAAAATTGAAAGAATTTGCAAACACCAAACCAGCTCCACAGGAAATATTGAAAGTGTTCCTCTAAGCAAAGAGAGAGCCTACAAGTGGTAAATCAGAAAGGAACAGAGACAATATACAGTAACAGTCACCTTACAGGCAATACAATGGCACTATATTCATATCTGTCAATAGTTACCCTGAATGTTAATGGGCTAAATGCCCCAATAAAAAGACACAGGGTATCAGAATGGATAAAAAAACAAGACCCATCTATACGTTGCCTACAAGAAACTCATTGTAAATCCGAAGACACCTCCAGATCTAAAGTGAGGGGGTGGAAAAGAATGTACCATGCTAATGGACATCAGAAGAAAGCAGAAGTGGCAATCCTTATATCAGATCAATTAGATTTTAAGCCAAAGACTATCATAATACTTGAGGAAGGACACTATATCATACTTAAAGGGTCTGTCCAACAAGAAGATCTAACAATTTTTAATATCTATGCCACCAACATGGGAGCAGCCAACTATATAAACCAATTAGTAACAAAATCAAAGAAACACATCAACAATAATACAGTAATAGTAGGGGACTTTAACACTCCCCTCACTGAAATGAACAGATCATCCCAGCAAAAGATCAACAAGGAAATAAGGGCCTTAAATGACACACTGGGCCAGATGGACATCACAGATATATTCAGTATATTTCATCCCAAAGCAACAGAATACATATTCTTCTCTAGTGCACATGGAACATTCTCCAGAATAGATTACATCCTCGGTCCTAAATCAGGACTCTACTGGTATCAAAAAATTGGGATCAATCCCTGCATATTTTCAGGCGACAATGCTCTGAAGCTAGCATTCAACCACAAGAGGAAGTCTGGAAAGAACCCCAATACATGAAGACTAAACAGCATCCTTCTAAAGAATGAGTGGGTCAACCAGAAAATTAAAAAAGGATTGAAAAAAAATCATGGAAAATTTGTTAATGAAAATACAATCTTTCAAAATCTGTGGGACACAACAAAGGCAGTCCTGAGAGGAAAATATATAGTGGTACAAGCCTTTATCAGGAAACAAGAAAGGTCTCAGGTACACAACCTTACCCTACACCTAAAGTATCTGGAGAAGGAACAAGAAATAAACCCGAAGACCAGCAGAAGAAGAGAAATCATAAAGATCAGAGCAAAAATCAATGAAAGAGAAACCAAAAAAACAATAGAACAAATCAAAGAAACTAGGAGCTGGTTCTTTGAAAGAATTAATAAAATTGATAAACCCCTGGCCTGACTTATCAAAAAGAAAAGTGAAAGGACCCAAATAAATAAAATCATGAAAGAGGAGAGATCACAACTAACACCAAAGAAATACAAAGTAATATAAGAACATACTATAAGAAACTCTACGCTAACAAATTTGAAAATCTGAAAGAAATGGATGCATTCCTAGAAACATATAAACCACCACTGGACCAGGAAGAAATAGAAAGCCTAGACAGACTCATAACCAGTAAGGAGATTGAAACAGTCATTAAAAATCTCCAAACAAACAAAAGCCCAGGGACAGATGGCTTCCCGGGGGAATTCTACCAATCATTTAAAGAAGAACTAATTCCTATTCTCCTGAAATGGTTCCAAAAAATAGAAATGGAAAGAAAACTTCCAAACTCATTTTATGAGGCCAGCATCACCTTGATCCCAAAACCAGAGAAGGATCCCACCAAAAAAGAGAGCTATAGATCAATATCCTTGATGAACACAGATGCGAAAATACTCAAAAAAATACTAGCCAATAGGATTCAACAGTACATTAAAAATATTATTCACCACGACCAAGTGGGATTTATTCCAGGGCTGCAAGGTTGGTTCAACATCCGCAAATCAGTCAATGTGATACAACACATCAATAACAGAAAGAACAAGAACCATATGATACTCTCAATAGATGCTGAAAAAGCATTTGACAAAGTAAAGGATCCCTTCCTGATCAAAACTCTTCAAAGTGTAGAGATAGAGGGCATATACTTCAATATCATCAAAGCCATCTATGAAAAACCCACCACAAATATCATTCTCAATGGAGAAACTGAAAGCTTTTCCGCTAAGGTCAGGAACACAGCAGGGTTGTCCATTATCACCAATGCTATTCAACATAGTACTAGAGGTCCTAGCCTCAGCAATCAGACAACCAAAGGAAATTAAAGACATCCAAATCGACAAAGAAGAAGTCAAATTATCACTCTTCGCAGATGATATGATACTATATGTGGAAAACCCAAAAGACTCCACTCCAAAACTGCGAAAACTTGTGCAGGAATTCAGTAAAGTGTCAGGATATAAAATCAATGCACAGAAATTAGTTGCATTTCTTTACACCAGCAACAGGACAGAAGAAAGAGAAATTAAGGATTCAATCCCTTTTACAATTGCACCCCAAACCATAAGATACCTAGGAATAAACGTAATCAAAGAGGCTAAGAATCTGTACTCAGAAAACTATAAAGTACTCATGAAAGAAATTGAGGAAGACACAAAGAAATGGAAAAATTTTCCATGCTCCTGGATTGGAAGAATAAATATTTTGAAAATGTCTATGCTACCTAAAGCAATCTACACATTTAATGCAATTCCTATCAAAGTACCATTTATCTTTTTCAAAGAAATGGAACAAATAATTCTAAAATTTATATGGAACCAGAAAAGACCTTGAATAGCCAAAGGGATATTGAAAAAGAAAGCCAAAGTTGATAGCATCACAATTCCGGACTTCAAGCTCTATTACAAAGCTGTCATCATCAAGACAGCATGGTACTGGCACAAAAACAGACACATAGATCAATGGAACAGAATAGAGAGCCCAGAAATAGACCCTCAACTCTATGGTCAACTAATCTTCGACAAAGCAGGAAAGAATGTCCAATGCAAAAAAGACAGCCTCTTTCAATAAATGGTGTTGGAAAAATTGGACAGCCTCATGCAGAAAAATGAAATTGGACCATTTCCTTACACCTCACACAAAAATAGACTCAAAATGGATCAAGGACCTCAATGTGAGAAAGGAATCCATCAAAATCCTTGAGGAGAACACAGGAAGCAACCTCTTCGACCTCAGCCACAGCAACATCCTCCTAAGAACATCACCAAAGGCAAGGGAAGCACACAAAAATGAACTATTGGGATTTCATCAAGATCAAAAGCTTTTGCACAGCAAAAGAAACAGTTAACAAAATCAAAAGACAACTGACAGAATGGCAGAAGATATTTGCAAATGACATATCAGATAAAGGACTAGTGTCCAGAATCTATAAAGAACTTAGCAAACTCAACACCCAAAGAACAAATAATCCAATCAAGAAATGGGCAGAGGACATGAACAGACATTTCTGCAAAGAAGACATCCAGATGGCCAACAGACATATGAAAAAGTGCTCCATATCGGGACGCCTGGGTGGCTCAGTTGGTTAAGCAACTGCCTTCAGCTCAGGTCATGATCCCAGTGTCCTGGGATCGAGTCCCACATCGGGCTCCTTGCTCTGCGGGGAGCCTGCTTCTCCCTCTGACTCTGCCTTCCACTTTGTCTGCCTGTGCTCGCTCTCGCTTGCTCTCTCTCTGACAAATAAATAAATAAAATCTTAAAAAAAAAAAAAGTGCTCCATATCATGCAGCATCAGGGAAATACAAATCAAAACCACAATGAGATATCACCTCACACCAGTCAGAATGGCTAAAATAAACAAGTCAGGAAATGACAGATGCTGGCGAGGATGCGGAGAAAGGGGAACCCTCCTACACTGTTGGTGGGAACGCAAGTTGGTGCAACCACTCTGGAAAACAGCATGGAGGTTCCTCAAAATGTTGAAAATAGAACTGCCCTATGACCCAGCAATTGCACTACTGGGTATTACCCTAAAGATACAAACGTGGTGATCCAAAGGGGCACGTGCTCCCAAATGTTTATAGCAGCAATGTCCACAATAGCCAAACTATGGAAAGAACCTAGATGTCCATCAACAGATGAATATATAAAGAAGAAGTGGTATATATACACAATGGAATTCTATGCAGCCATCAAAAGAAATGAAATCTTGCCATTTGTGACAACATGGATGGAACTAGAGCGTATCATGCTTAGCGAAATAAGTCAAGAGGAGAAAGACAACTTTCATATGATCTCCCTGATATGAGGAAGTGGTGATGCAACATGGGGGCTTAAGTGGGTAGGAGAAGAATCAATGAAACAAATTGGACTGGGAGGGAGACAAACTATAAGTGACTCTTAATCTCACAAAACAAAGTGAGGGTTGCTGGGGGGAGGTGTTTGAGAGAAGGGGAGTGGGGTTATGGACATTGGGGAGGATATGTGCTTTGTTGAGTGCTGTGAAGTGTGTAAACCTGGTGATTCACAGACCTGTACCCCTGGGGATAAAAATACATGTTTATAAAAAAATAAAAAAATTCAAAAAAAAATGTAAAAGAACAAAAATCATGAGAGTGAATGAAAAGTTGTATCTATGAAATATACAGGTTTTAGGGCAATACCAGGGGCTTAATATATTGTTTTCTCCTCATATCGGGATTTTACAGTTTCATAGGGACCCTGTGGTGGTTGCCTTCTTGTTCTTTTGGCTTGCCATTTGGGGGAGGGTCCTGCTGAGTTGTTCTCCCTTCAATTTTGCTGGGTTGTTATGTCCTGCAGGTTGTCAAGGGGCTGGGTTCTGTGTAAACCGTTTCTTCAGGCTTTTGTCCTCTGGAGGTTTTTGTTCTTTGGGGTTTTTTCTCCTTTTCAGAGGTTTAGTGGAAAGAAAACTGTCTGTGCCCAGATCTTCATCTCAGAGAGAAGCCTCAGTCTGTTCCCCTCTGGGTGGCCCAGAGCACACAACCTCCATCCCCTGCAAACTCCAATGAATAGCACAACCTCCCACAGGTGGTGTGCACCCCCGCCAATGTTCCAGTGGTCAACTGAGGCTCCTGCTTGTCTCTGCAACCCTGTGTCACTAAAACAGAAAGTGATATTGCTACATAGAGTCTGCTTCCAATGGATGCCTTGCTGGAATGTCTGTATGGGGTTGAGGCCCACACCAAGTGTGCTCAGACACAGAGGTCACAAAGTTCACAGAAGTCACCTCTGACGGATCCCAACCAGAGATTGCATTTGGTACTCTCAGGCATGGTCTAGGCATGTTTAAACCCTGTAGATGGCGTAGAAGGCTTTAGTTATAGAAACCACTGGCTAAGGCCCACACCAGGCTCTCTCAGGCATGGTCAGGAGTGTGCCTAGCTGAGCAGTAGTGCAAGAAGTGGAAATCCATGGGCTCAGGGACAAGGGATGGAGGCTGGTCCAGGAGGTTCTGCTGGACTCTCTCTGGCAAGGGTGGTTACCAGCAGACTGTTGGAGGCTATGGCATGGTTGGAGTTGTGGATCAAACCAGGCCCCGACTTGTGTCTCCTTTAAAGTCCGGACACCTTGATAAGGAGTTAAGGATAGGAAAGTTGAATAACACTGAGAAAGGATCTGTGCTATGTGTTGTGTGCTTGCCTATGTGACTTCCCACACGCTTTCCATACAGAAGGGAATAATGTGGTCAGGGTCATGAATTCTTAGTTGGTACTTGTTTTTCCTGTGCTTCCCATAGCCCACTCCCTGGTTGTCTTGCTAATGGCTTTAGCCGAGACTTCCTGGCATCATGAAGTTTGCTTGTAGTTAATGTAAAGTTGTTATAGAAACTTGCAGTCATCTGTTTAGGTACTGATGTATTACTCCTCCTATTGTGGTCTGCCTTATAAATGATCGTAAGATGTGAAATAAACTTGGCACTATTGGACATCCTCCTCAGTGTCCCTCCTGCCCCCATCTCTTTGTTTCTTAATTTCTTTTCACCATCCTCTTAAATCTCATGTTTCCTGGTCGATTTGTCGCATGGGCCGTGACAAGAAACCATCATGAGTCTGTGGGCTTAGGCCCATTCCTGCACCTGCCTGATTATTCTAGTGGACCCTTAAGATCTTTTGCTCTTTTTGAGTACTTTCAGCCAGACTCCAAGTTAATGTTGGTCCGCAATCACAGGACACTTTCATTATTGGGGTTTCACTTTCCAATGGATACCTTCTGGTGGCTCCTTTCCCTTTCTTCTTATCCTCAGATATCAGTGCCAGCATTTCCACTCTGGTTTACCTCTCCACTTTTTGGGTCCATTATCAAAGGAATGAGACTGAGAACAAGTTACAGAAAGCCTTATTCTATGCCAAGCATTATAAGTTAGACTGACCATCCAGGGAAACAAGGCTGAGACAAAGTGAAAGTTATGTAAAGCTTTATTCTATGCCAAGCATTAGAAGTCAGACTGACCTGCCAGGACCGCCTCCAAAGAGAGAGACACCCCTTGGTCTTAAAGGCTAGTTTTTATAGGGCACAATTGCAGACATCTACATATGTGGCTTTGACTGATTGGATGTCTCCTACCTGTGTTTTAGTAACGGTTACTGGAACGGATACTAGTAACTGTTGAGGCATTTATTAAACAAAAAAATGGCCTTGTTTTAGGTATGTGTTTTAATAATAGTTACCTGGAATCGATATAAACAAAATGGCCTTGTTTTAGCAACATTTACCTGGAACTGAAATCAATAACTGTTGAGGCATTTATTAAACAACAAAATGTTTATCTAGGCAACATGGAGTCACTATGGCTAAGTAGGCCCCGGCAGGCCCTAGGGGTTTAACATATTTTAATGTGGAATCGACCCCAACATCCCCCCATTTTCTTTGTAGATTAGTCAATTCTTTGACTTTTTAAAGAATCAATTAGTGCTGAAATTAGGATGGGAATTGTAGGTTTTGTCCGTTTTATTCCTGCAGTAAGATGATGGAATCCCTCGAGTCCTCTATAGGATGACAGTAAATGGTCCCTTCCAATGAGACTTCAAGTTTTTCACTTGGTGGCGGCAAAGTCCAAACCAAGTCTTTGGGTTGGTGAGGATGTGGTTTTACCTCTGTTTCCATCTCAGAGGTAAAACCACATCCTCACCATCTCATGCCTCTTTTTAAGACAGACTGTACTGTCAGTGGTGACTGGAATACAGGCTGATCGGTCATTTTTTGTTAGGGCAACCTTTTGTAACCATGGGCAGAGTGGAGGGGTTCTCCCAAACATTATTTTAAATGTTGTAACCTTGTTTAAGTAGGGTGTACATCGCTCCCTAAAGAGGGTGAAAGGAAGGAGATATATCCATCCACTGCCAGTTTTCAGAATTGACTCTGTCAAGGTTTCCTTAAGAGTCTGGCTCATTCTCTCTACCTGTCTGGAACTCTGGGGCCAGTAGGCACAGTGTAGTTTTTAATCAGTGTCCACGGCCTTGGCCAATGCCTGTGAGACTGAACTCACAAATGCTGGGCTGTTGTCTGACCCTATTGCGAGAGGCAACCCAAACCTAGGAATTATTTAATGCTGGGCTGTTGTCTGACCCTATTGCGAGAGGCAACCCAAACCTAGGAATTATTTTTTAAATAGTTTTTGGCTATGATTCCTCCTGTTCCATGCTTGGCAGAAAAAGTTTTTACTCAGTCTGAAAAGGTATCTACAAAAACCAATATTTTTTAAATTTTACTTTTGTAAAAGCCACTTTCCAATAAACTCCTGTTTTTGTTTTTTTTTTTACCTCTTTCTCTTTTTTTTTCCATCCTAGTTTTCCTGCTTTTACTGCCTGACATTGAGCACATCTATTAACTATATCCTGAGCCATATGGCCTAATTTAGATACCTGAATTGCTTGCCCATGAGTTTCTGAAGTTTGTGTGTCCCTAAATGAGTGCCCAGATGTATTTCGTTTACTGATTCCTTTTTTTTTTTTAATCTTTAACGAAAAATTAACTTTTTTGTCCTGGTCTTAGCTCTATCCCCTTTATAGTTCAATTTAGTCCATTTTGTAAATATTTTAAATCTTCCTCTGAATAATCTGTTTTTTCTGGTAGGGCTGGAGCTGGGAGTGTAACCAGTTTTTGAGTCATTTTCCTGGCTGCTTGCTTTGCTGTTCAATCTGCTATTTTTTTTTTTTTTTTTGAAACCAGATTAGTCCCTTTTTGGTGTCCTGGGCAATGCATAATGGCCATCTCTTTCGGGTCCCAAACAGTCTGGAAGAAATCCAGTATTTCTTCTTTGCTTTTAATTTCTTTTCCTTCTGCTGTTAATAGGCCTCTTTTTTTTATATAAATAGTCCTATGTATATGGAGAGTAGCAAAAACATACTTGCTGTTCCTATACATGTGTGGCAGGGCCACTTTTCAGAGTATCTGCTTAGGAAAAACAACCACAGCCCCTGCATACCTCCTTTCATCCGCCATGTAGCTACCTCCGTCTGTAAACAGAGTCACCTCCACATCCGGGAGGGGAGTGTCTCTGAGATACAGCCTTATTCCTGTGACCTGGGTTAGAACCTCCCTGCAGTTGTGTGGGTCAGGAGGGGTTATCAGTTGGTTACCTGTTTCCTGGACTCAGTGAATGCACTCCTTCTTTAGATCAAACTCTAAATAAGTGGCTTGTCCCCCACAAGCATGATTAATAGTCCTCAGTGGCTATTAATAAGTACTGTGGTCAGTCAGCACCTCTGGCAGTAATATGGCTGGATTTAGCACTACCGGGGACCAGAAAGTCACTTTCGGTTCATTGAGAAGGAGGGCCTGATGCCCCATCATTTGGACGTTTGTTCTTGTCCAGGTGAGCTAGCCTTGGAACACTTTCTGTGGTTGGACCACTCAAAAGCAAAGAGAGGCTGAGACTCCCTTGTATCCTTGAGATCTAAGACAGTATACATAGTTATCTTGGGGCCCATGAGAGATAGTAGGGTATACGGGTTAGGCACTATTGGATGGATATCTTCCACTTATTTGTTAACTTCCCACAAGTCCTGAACAGGTCAATACTTCACAGTTTTGACCTTTTGACAGGAAGCAAAGGTGTGTTCGATGGAGATCCCTTCTTTTGCTTCCCAGGGGAGGGATTACTGCCTGACACGAACAGCCATAGACCAAACTTAAAGTCCTTTATGTTGTCTATTTATGTCTTTTTGTGCCATTTTCCCTTGTACCCAGACTTTTTCAGATAGTTTTCCCATAGGCTCTAGTAATGATGAAAATTGGGCTCCGATGTACATCAAAAAATCAATTGATTTCTCCTCCACTTCAATTTTTACCCGAGGTTTGGGGAGGGGCTCTGAACCATGGCCCCTTCAGTCTCTGGTGGCCAGCATTGCCGTCTTTTTTTTGGGGCACTCCTTGGCCCAGTGTCCTCTTTCTTTGCAGTAAGCATACTGATCTGAAGCTAAGGCTTCTTACCAGTTTTTTTTTTTTTTCTGTACTTAGGCTTTTCTTTTCATTGACCATCTTTTACTTGCCTTTCTCCTTTCCATTGACCTCTTTCCTTTGTTTCCTCCGCACCTCATGTAATGCCAAAACTTTAACCATTTTTTAGTCTGTTTTTCATCTTCTTGTGTATCTCTGTTGTTAAACACCTTTTCTGCTATTCCCACTAACTCAGTCAAATTCTTCCCTTCAAATCCTTCAATTTTCTGAAGTTTTCTCCTTATATCTGGGCTGACTGACTGGCAAAGGCAAGATTTATTGACCTCTGATTTTTGGGCACCTCAGGGTCAATTAGGCTATACATTTTATAGGCTTCCATAAGCCTTTATAGAAAAGCCCTTGGAGACTCATCCTTATCTTGAGTCACTGCGCTAATTTATGTAAATTTATGGGTCTTCTTGCAGTCTCAATGAGGCCTCCCAGCAGAGCCTGGTGGTAGAAATGTAGACTCACCTTTCCTTTATCAGATTTTGGGCTCTAGTCAGTGGGTTCCTTTGGGCAGTAGTTCTTCATTTGCCGGGGATTGAGGTCCCATGTTACTAATTCTGGTTTAGTTTGAATGTAGTTTTAGTTAGTTCTGAAAATTTTTATCCATTTCGATTTCAGTATTTCAACTTATCAAAGACCTGTATTTTCCCTGGAAGTCTCCAATATATATTTTCTTTAAAGCAGAATTTATTTTATGAAATAATTAAAATAATTATAAATGAATTATAAAATTCAGAATAAATATGGTTTGACAGATTAACTGGCAAGAAAATCAGGTTACTTCTGTTACACATAACTTTTTAATAATTACAAAAGGTTAAAACTTTAGGAAATGCATAGAATTTCTATAAGGGTTATAGTATTTACACATATGTAACCCAAGGTTTATTATTAGTTTAGCAGTAATTTTTGAGTAATTAGCATACCAAGGAAAAGCCTTATTACTCAAAGAGATCTCATTTACAATTTAAATTTTGTTGACAGTTGCTAAAATTTAAGTTTTAAAGCACATGCTTAAATAGGATTACAGAAAAAACAAAATATAGAAACTGGCTTCCCTGGGCAGGCAAAGAGAAAATCATTTATATTCTCTCCTTAACAGTAGATAAGTTAATCTAAGAAAACTTTATTTTTTAGAACAGAGAGAAAGCAGACTTTTTATACCAGTGTTTTTATTTTTTAGTTTACATAATAGCATTTATTTGAGTGGATCATCAATATAGATTTTCCATGACATAGGGCTTTAGTTTTTTTTTTTTCCTTAAGAAGAGAAACATTTTACAGGAAAAGATTTATTAGTCTCTTTTTCCTTCTTGCGAATACATCCATCAAATCTGATCTAATATGTTTAAATTTCCAACACATTTCATTGTTCTCTTTCAAACCTATAAAACAAGGCAAATAAGGTCACTTTCCCCAAGCCTTTTATGACTTACTAAATACCCTCAAGTTTAGTTTTTATTATTTTCTTTTAAGTTCTGGTGCAACCAGATATTTTTAAGACAAAACTACTTACTCTTGTAGGCCCTCTTTTTTGTGTGTGTAGTTTTTCTAAATCTGGTTTTTTAGACAACATTAAAAATTTTAATAAAAACTTTAATGGCGTTTTTCTTTTGGTAGTCTAGAATACATGGAGTCACTTCATGCGATTTATTATTCTGATGTGCTATGTTTTGAAATTCATTTTTATTTAGTCTGTCATGACCATACCTAAAATTTATTTTTTGAAGATTCTTCTTCATAAAACTTTTACAACTTTTTTACATTTAGGTTTCGTTCTATGCCATTTTTTTTTCAAATAACTATCTTATTTAGGAAAAAAAATATCTTTTATCTTTTTTTTTCAATTTATTTATTTTCAGAAAAAAAGATATTCATTATTTTTTCACCACACCCAGGGCTCCATGCAATCCGTGCCTTCTATAATACCCACCATCTGGTACCCCAACCTCCCACCTCCCCGCTACTTCCAACCCCTCAAATTGTTTTTCAGAGTCAATAGTCTCTCATGATTCATCTCCCCTTCCAATTTACCCCAACTCCATTCTCCTCTCTAACACCCCTTCTCCTCCATGATATTTGATATGCTCCACAAATAAGTGAAATCATATGACAATTGACTCTCTCTGCTTGACTTATTTCACTCAACATAATCTCTTCCAGTCCCGTCCATGTTGCTACAAAAGTTGGGTATTCATCCTTTCTGATGGAGGCATAATACTCCATAGTGTATATGGACCACATCTTCCTTATCCATTTGTCCATTGAAGGGCATCATGGTTCATTCCATAGTTTGGCGACCGTGGCCATTGCTGCTATAAACATTGGGGTAGAGATGGCCCTTCTTTTCACGACATCTTTATCCTTGGGGTAAATACCCAGGAGTGCAATTGCAGGGTTATAGCGAAGATCTATTTTTAATTTCTTGAGGAATCTCCACACTATTCTCCAAAGAGGCTGCACCAACATGCATTCCCACCAACACTGTAAGAGGATTCCCCTTTCTCCAAATCCTCTTCAACACATGTTGTTTCCTGTTTTGTTAATTTTGGCCATTCTAATTGGTGTAAGGTGATATCTCAATATAGTTTTAATTTGAATCTCCCTAAGGGCTAATGATGATGAACATTTTATCATGTGTCTGATAGCCATTTGTATGTCTTGATTGGAGAAGTGTCTGTTTATATCTTCTTCCCATTTTTTGATATGTTTGTCTGTTTTATGTGTGTTGTGATTGAGGAGTTCATTATAGATCCTGGATATCAACCTTTTGTCTGTACTGTCATTTGCAAATATCTTCTCCAATTCTGTGGGTTTCCTCTTTGTTTTTTTGACTGTTTATTTTGCTGTACAGAAGTTTTTGATTTTAATGAAGTCCCGAAAGTTTATTCTCGCTTTTGTTTCCTTTGCCCTTGGAGACATATCTTGAAAGAAGTTGCTGTGGCTGATATCGAAGAGATTACTGCCAATGCTCTCCTCTAGGATTCTGATGGATTCCTGTCTCATATTGAGGTCTTTTATCCATTTTGAGTTTATCTTTGTGTACAGTGTAAGAAAATGGTCGAGTTTCATTCTTGTACATATAGCTGTCCAGTTTTCACAGCACCATTTATTGAAGAGACTTTTTTCCACTGCATGTTTTTTCCTGTTTTGTTGAAGATTAATTGACTATAGAGTTGAGGGTCCATATCTGGGCTCTCTACTCTGTTCCACTGGTGCATTTTTCTGTTTTTATGCCAGTACCATGCTGTCATGATGACCACAGCTTTGTAGTAAAGTTTGAAATCAGGTAACGTGATAACCCCAGATTTATTTTGGTTTTTCAACATTTCCATAGCGATTCGGGGTCTCTTCTGATTCCATACAAATTTTAGGATTATTTGCTCCAGGTCATCGAAGAATACGGTGGATTTTGATTGAAATGGCATTAAAAGTATATATTGCTCTAGGCAGTATACACATTTTAACAATGTTTATTCTTATGATCCAAAAGCGTGGAATGGCTTTCCATCTATTTGTGTTTTCTTCAATTTCTTTCATGAGTGTTCTGTAGTTCCTCGAGTACAGATCCTTTATATCTGTATATTCACAGGTATCTTATGGTTCTTGGTGCTATAGTAAATGGAATCAATTCTCTAACTTCCCTTTCTGTATTTTCATTGTTATTGTATAAGAAAGCCACTGATTGAAATCAATGTGATTTCTGCACATTGACTTTGTGTCCAGCCACATTGCTGAATTGCTGTATGAGTTCTAGTAGTTTGGGGGTGGAGTCTTTTGTGTTTTCCATATACAGAATCATGTCATCTGTGAAGAGAGAGAGTTTGACTTCTTCATTACCAATTTGGATACCTTTTATTTCTCTTTGTTGTCTGAGTGCTGTTGCTAGGACTTCTAATACTCTGTTGAACAAGAGTGGTGAAAGTGGCCATCCTTGTCTTGTTCCTGATATCAATGGGATGGCTGCAAGCTTTTTCACATTGAGGATGATATTTGCCGTGGGTCTTTCATAGATAGATTTGATGAGGTTCAGGAATGTTCCCTGTATCCCTACACTTTGAAGAATTTTAATCAGGAACGGATGCTGGATTTTGTCAAATGCTTTTGATGCATCAATTGAGAGGACCATGTGGTTCTTCTCTCTTCTCATATTAATTTGTTGTATCACATTGATTGATTTGCGAATGTTGAACCATCCTTGTAGCCCAGGGATGAATCCCACCTGATCATGGTGGATAATCTTTTTAATGTGCTGTTGGATCCTGTTGGCTAGAATCTTGTTTAGAATCTTAGCATCCATATTCATCAGTGATATTGGTCTAAAATTCTCCTTTTTGGTAGGGTATTTGCCTGGTTGGGGTCAGCATAATGCTGTTTTCATAGAAAGAGTATGCAAGTTTTCCTTCTGCTTCAATTTTTTGAAACAGCTTCAGGAGAATAGGTGTTATTTCTTAGTTGAATGTTTGGGAGAATTCCCCAGGGAATCGGTCAGGTCCTGGGCTCTTGTGTTTTGGGAGGTTTTTGATCACTGCTTCAATCTTGTTATTAGATATTGGTCTATTCAGGTTGTCGATTTCTTCCTGGCTCAATTTTGGTAGTTTATATTTTTCCAGGAATGCATCCATTTCATCTAGGTTGCTAAGCTTATTGGCATATAACTGTTGATAATAATTTCTGATGATTGTTTCTACTTCCTTGGTGTTAGTTGTGATCTCTCCCTTTTCATTCATAATTTTATGAATTTGAGCTTTCTCTCTTTTCTTTTGGATTAGTGTGGACAATGGTTATTGATCTTATTAATTCTTTCAAAAAACCAGCTTCTAGTTTCATTGATACGTTCTACTGTATCTCTGCTGTCTACCTCATTGATCTCAGCTCTAATCTTGTTGATTTCCCTTCTTATGTGTGGAGTTGGTCTGATATGTTGTTGATTCTGTCTCTACACCATTAAGGTGTAGAGACAGCTGGTATGTTCTGGATTTCAATTTTTTTGAGGAGGCTTGGATGCCTATGTATTTTCCCCTTAGGACCACCTTTGCTGTGTCCCATAGGTTTTGGACTGAAGTGTCTTCATTCTCATTGGTTTTCATTAATTGTTTCAGTTCTTCTTTGATCTCCTGGTTGATTCAAGCATTCTTAATTAAGGTGGTCTTTAGCTTCCAGGTGTTTGAGTTCCTTCGGAACTTTTCCTTGTGATTGAGCTCCAGTTTCAAAGCACTGTGATCTGAGAATATGCAGGGAATAATCGCAGGCTTTTGGTATTTGTTGAGTCCTGATTTGTGATCCAGTATGTGGTCTATTCTGGAGAAGGTTCTGTGTGCACTTGAGAAGAATTAGCATTCTGTTGTTTTAGGGTGGAATATTCTGTATATATCTTTGAGGTCCATGTGGTCCAATCTGTCATTCAATGCTCTTGTTTCTTTATTAATTTTCTGCTTTGATGATCTGTCTAATTCTGAGAGAGGTGTGTTAAGATCTCCTACAATTAGTGTATTCATATCAATATGACTCTTTATCTTAACAGTTTTTTCTTAAGTAATTGGCTGCTCACCCATTGGAAGCATAGATATTTACTATTGTTAGATCATCTTGGTGGATAGTCCCTTTAAGGATTATGTAGTGTCCTTCTGTATCTCTGACTAAAGTCTTTAGTTTGAAGTGTAATTTATCTGATATGAGAATCGCTACCCCAGCCTTCTTTTGAGGCACATTGGCATGAAAGATGCTTCTCCATAACTTCACTTTCAGTGTGGGTGTATCTTTAGGTTCAAATGGGTCTCTTGTACACAATGTATGGATGGGTCCTGTCGTTTTATCCAATTTGCAACCCTATACCTATTTATGGGTGCATTTAGGCCATTCACATTGAGAGTGATTTTTGATAGATACGTTTTTATTGACATCAAGTTACCCTTGAAGTCTTTCTTTCTGTACACTGTCTCTATATTTCTGTTCAATACTATCCTTGGTATTTTTCCTCTTTTATAGAACCACCCTTAATATTTCCTGCAGTGTCAGCTTGGTGGTTGCATAGTCTTTTAAGCCTTGCCTGTCTTGAAAATTCTTTATCTCTCCATCCATTTTGAATGTCAGTCTTGCTGGATAAAGTATTCTTGGCTGCAGATTCTTCTCATTTAGTGCCCTGAATATATCTTGTCAGCCTTTTCTGGCTTGCCAGGTCTCTATGGACAGGTCTGATGTTATTCTGATGGGCTGCCCTCTGTAAGTAAGGAGCCTCTTTGCCCTGGCGGGGTTCAAGATGTTATACCTACAATTACAGTTCCTCAATTTGACTATCAGGTGTCTTGATGTTTTTTTTTTTTTTTTTGAATGTATAATATTGGGTGGAGGCCGTTCAGCCTCTAGTACATGAACGCTGGTTCCATTTGCGAGATTGGGAAAATTTTCATGAAGGACTTGTTCCATTATATCTTCTAGAATTCTTTCTTTCTCCTCCCCTTCAGGGATTCCAATAATTCCGACATTGGAAGGCTTCATACCTCATTTATTTCCCTGATTCTGTTTTCGTGGTTTCTAAGCTGTTTGTTCCAGGCTTCCTCCTGATCCTTTCTCTTTATCTGTATGTCTCCCAGATCACTAATTCTATCTTCTGTCTCAGTTACCCTAGCTTTGAGAGAGTTTAGATTAGATTGGAACTCATTGAGAGCATTGTGAACTTCCTCCCTGGTAGCTTTAACCTCCGCCCTAACATTGTGAACATCCTATCTGGTCACTTTCAGTTCAGCCCTAATCAATTCTATTTGGTCACCCATGGCTTTCTCCAACCTAGCTATTGCCTGGATAATTGTTAGCCTGAATTATCTTTCTGACATATTGTCTATGTTGATAGCCATTAGCTCTGTTGCAGAAGGTCCATCCTCTGTATGTTTCTTCTGGTGGGCATTCCTCCTCCTAGTTAATTTGGTGGGAGCTGACTGAACAGATGTAGCTGGATGTATCAACTGTGGTGCAGTCAAGGTGCACCCTGGAACACTTCTGAGCAATCAGGATTCCCCACCCAAATTAGAGACAAAAGAAAAGAAAAAGAAAAAGAAAAAAAGAAAAGAAGAAAATAAATAAATGAGAGAGAAAGAGAGAGAGACAGGAAAGAAAGGGAAGATGAAAAGAAGGTTCAGCCCAGATGGGCCTCAAGGTAAGATTTATGAAGTAGACAAACAAAAAGAGATAAAAAGACTGATACAAGTATATGACAAGAGAAAAAAAAATATATATATATATATATGCAAATAAAGAAAGAACCTATTCAAAAATAATCACAAGTGTAAAATTTATATGCTATCAGGACTAACACTAAAAACACAGAAACACTGGTGGAAGAAGATGGGAGAGTTCTTATAAATTCTCAGTGTGTGCGAGGAAGGTTCTTTTGATTTTTCCTGGATGTATCTTGATATATTTGTTAAAGGACTCAACTTTCCTAAAATAAAGGGGATTAAAAATTTGTTTACCTATAGGGGTAGTATTGATTGGGGAAAGGGGATTACTTTGAAATTTAACTCTATATGAATATTAGAGGATAAAAATAAAAAGGAATAAACTAGACTAAGCTAAACTAAAATTTAGAAAAAAGAATTTAAAAAATGCAAAAGGAAAGCATAGGTGTATGTATCAAAACGTTCATGTTAGAAAGGTATTATGTACTGTACAACTCGCTGTGATGGTAAATAGGTTAAAAAAATTACCTATGTGTAAAAAAAAAAATAAATGAACCTGCATAGTGGGAACGAATGAACAATACAAGTTTTCCTATAAAGTAATGGTTGTTCTCTTGTAGTCCTTTTATTTAACTCCTTTTTTTTTCTTTCTTGGTTTGTTTTCTGGGGGAGGGGCCTGCCACGTGGGTTTTCAGTCAATGATGTTTCCTGAGTTAAGTCCTCCCACCCCCTTCAAGGGAGTGGTCTCTGAGGAAACTTTTTCTTCAGGCTTTTGTTCTCTGGCAGTTTTTATGCTTGTTCACTTTTTTTTTTCCTCTCACCTTGACCACCTTTGATGGTTTTTGTAGTTTTAGAGGAAAACAAACCACACCCTGATCTCAGAGAGAAGCCTCAGTCTGGGTGCAGAGCCTAAATAAGTTCCCCCTTGACCGCTGGAAAAGCAGGTTCCAATTTGCAGACTCTGGGGCATGCAGGATCTTTTGCTTTACCCAAATCCAAGGAAGTGGCAGCTGTCTGGCAGCTCTCAACCGCCAGAGATGTTCCAAGCAGCAATCGCACACTGAGATTTTGCAGCTGGCCCGAGCTGGGAATGCTTGGTTACGCGCACCTCTTTCAGAGGTGGCTATGGGTCAGGCGCGTGTCTCGGGCACTGAGAACGGGGCGTTGGTCCGTAAGCACAAGGATGGGCTTTGCGCACCTCTGTCAGGGGAGAGTTTGGGGTGCACAGCTTAGGCTTTGAAACAATGGTGTGGGTCAAAGAGCGCCCGCTGGGCTTTCGTAACTCAGGGGAGCATGAGGGACGTGCGCGGTAATCTCAAGCTTTGTTGTAGGACTCGCCCATTCTGCTAACTGGTGTGGCTCCCAACCCCTCACAGGAACTAGAACCCACGCATTTTCTGGTGTGCTGCCGGCTTAGGGACCAAGAGCTGGTTTCTCCACCACACTCTCTCTGCCTCAGCATCGGGGAGGCTGTCATGGGACCAGGGACTTAAGCCCCTGTCCCTAGCTGCCCCAATTCCCACAATTTCCCCCGCGATCCTTTGCTCTTTTGGAGTGCTTTCAACCAGTATCCAAGTTTATGCTGGTCCCCAGACGCAGGGCACTCTCGCTCGTATTGGGGTATTACTTTCCAACCGGTCACCCTGTTGTCTCCCTCCCCCTTTTGTTTATCTTCCGATATCAGTCTGCCATTCCCACTCTGCTTTACCTGCCCACTGGGGTCTTCTGCCCTTGTAGAGATCCAGACATGTATAATTCTGATCTCTGGCTGATTTCATGAGTGATCGGAGTTCTTTGGTAGGTAATCAGCTGAAAAGGCGCCTTCTCCTACTCCCCCTCCATCTTGTCCCCCCTATCTTTTATTTTTAACAAAACATAATTTTATCCCTTTTTAAATGTATCTGCTATATTTTTTTACATATCCGGTTGTTTTTCTTACTTTCATCTGTCTTAGTTACTGTTAGTAGAATTTTTTATTCTTAGAAACACTTTAATCTCTAGTGATGGCTAAGTGTTAACCAACTGTGAATAGTTACAACAGAATTCTGTAGATGGCAAATTTATGAATCAGTTAAGCACAAAAAATGCTTACTAACAGATTTAAATATTTTTAGTTTCGTTGCAGTAAGAAGTTAAAAGCACAAACATGGATCCAGTAATTAATGCCTTAGTATTTTATTCCATTTGGTTAAGATCTAGATGTCCAAGAAATTTAATTCCATTTGTCATCCAAGTAAACCTTTAGTGTTTCAAGATACTAAAGACTTTGAAAGCTATTTTAACAATTACCCATTAAAAGTTCTTAACAGACAATTAATCATTAGTTCAGTTATTTCTTTGCTAACAGATTTTAACAAATAACATGAGCTTATTTGACCTTCATTAAACTTTGATTTAAGTTTCACATTTAGTGCTGTATCTTTAAAGACATGTCTATCTTAATTAAAACAACAAACTTAATTTAGTTTAAATAATGATTTATGTTTCACCTGGACCCACTCCACTTTTAATGTTTACCTGAGACACAGGTGGGAAGAAATGGAGTGGGGGGGGTGTTAGGTTCAGGGGGTGCTCTTCTTCTTTCCTGACAGTGAAGATAGAAAGAGCTGTGGTGCAGGAAGCATCGAGGATGGTCTAGAGGCCAGTTGTGTAGGTCGCACCCAAACTGGTACAGAAAAAGGAGGAGACAGAACAAACAAAGTGCTGCCAGAGGGCAAAGAAAGGATTCCCAGTTTTAGAGCTCCTCAGCTCCAAGAGAGCAGCAGATGCCATGCTTTCCCGCCAGCAAGGGAGAGGGACTAGGCAGTCCAGGTCGGGCCAGAGAAGGCAAGGTAATTCCCCCAAACAAAGGGAGTTTTGGCAGCTGCTTAGGAATGTTCCTTAAAGTCTCTGTCTTGAGTTAGACCAACCACAGTGGGCTCCAGTTACAGTGATTAACATAAGAAATGAGCAAGGGAGAAGTCCCACATCTATTAGGAGGAACAGAGAGATGAAAGTCAGAGTCCCCTTACTCTCTGCTTGTCCCATTTCTTCAAACACAACAGACAACAAAAAGACAAGACACAGACAACCACAGAACCAGTGGCCCTTAAACAGAACCTGGGGATTCTCTCAGTCCCCTACAAACATTCTCCAGTGGGGATATTCTCAGTCCCCTAGAAAAGAGTAACATGACAACAAAAAGACAAGACAAAGACAAAGACGCACAGACCCAGCAGTCCTTATCCTCTTGTGGGGGGATTCCCAGCCCCCTACAGACCCAGATGACCACATGGGGGGGCTTGGATCCCCAGATGATCTACTAGAGAAAGGATGGGGTGTCTCTGCATCCACTCCAGCCCTGGGGAAAATGGCTGCACCCAGCTTCTCCCCAGTGAGCCATAACCTGGAGCTCCACAACCAGAAAGACCAGATCTCACAGAATATAGAGATCTTATCTCCGGAGGCTTTTCCCAGAAATTCTGACGCTGGCTCAGTTCTCGTTGTTTGATCCTGAAAGAGCCCCCATATGTTGAGTCCATTATCAAAGGAATGAGACTGAGACAAAGTTACAGAAAGCCTTATTCTATGCCAAGCATTAGAAGTTAGACTGACTAGCCAGGGAATCAAGGCTGAGACAAAGTGAAATGTATGTAAAGCTTTATTTTATGCCAAGAATTAGAAGTCAGACTGACCGGCCAGGACAGCCTCCAAAGAGAGCCACACCCCTTGGGCTTACAGGCTAGTTTTTATAGGGCACAATTGCAGACATCTACATATGTGGCTTTGGCTGATTGGATGTCTCCTACCTGTGTGTTTTAGTAACGGTTACTGGAACAGATCCTAGGAACTATTGAGGTATTTATTAAACAACAAAATGCCCTTGTTTTAGGTGCGTTTTTTAGCAATAGTTACCTGTAACTGATATTAATAACTGTTGAGACATTTATTAAACAACAAAATGTCTACCTAGGCAACATGGAATTACTATGGTTAAGTAGGCCCAAGCTGGCCCTAGTAGTTTAACAGTTCTTAACGTGGAATCAGCCTCAACACACTGATGTCTTCTTTTCCCATAGATATTCAGTAGTATATAATCTTACATCTCAGGCTGACTTCATGGGAGTTCAGAGTTTCCTAGTAGATATTTATCACACTTTAGGGGAGTGGTTGAACCATGGCCACCTACTTCTTTTCCACCTTGCCCCTCCTCCCTAATAAGATATTATAAGGTTACACCCCAAATGAAAAGTCTTGGCGACAAATGAAAAGATGTATAATTAAAATAATATAATTTGTGATCTCAAGATATATTTTTATTGTGATGGGAACTTGAGTATCTTTGCATGTTGTAGTCCGGAGTTGGGCTGTGAACTGAGTAGTCTACACAGGATGCAGGAAGCTTGTTTTTTTTTTATATATATATACTTCTGTGACAAATTATCTAAATCAAAATAGAAATTTCCCTGTTGATGACCTTTTCTGTTACATATAGAAGAAATAGAAATCTAATTACATGAAATGAGGGAACACTTTTTACTCACTTACAGAGTTTAGTCCAAATATTCTCAAGATACACCACTTATTCCAAGTAAAAAATATATTATTATTTTATCCTTTTTATGCACTATTTTTAAACTTAAAACATTATGTTTTTTCATATATTAACTCCTGAGATAGCCTAAATTAATATAATGGGGTGGCTTAAGTTAGTATTTTGCAAAAATTTTTATTTGGCTAAATTTATGTTGTACCTATCAATTCTCAATTTTGCAACTTAAGTATTTATATGTCCTTTAGGGAATAGAATACAAAAAGCAAAACAAAATAAAATTCAAGAAAAGAAAGTTATTGTGAATAAAAATTTTATATTTCAGTATGTGACAAATTCTAGGGTAGACTTCACTCAGAAAATAGATAAAATTAAGAAAGAAAATTATTTTATGGGAGTGGCGCCTGGGTGGCTTAGTGGGTTAAAGTCTCTACCTTCGCCTCAGGTCATGATCCCAGTGTGCTGGGATCAAACCCCACATCGGGCTCTCTACTCAGCAGGGCTTCTGCTTCCTCCTCTCTCTGTGTCTGCCTCTGCCTTCTTATAATCTCTATCTGTCAAATAAATAAATAAAATCTAAAAAAAAATAACTTTTTGTTTGTATATATTAATTGAATGATAAATTTCTATTAGTGCTAATAATATACATTAAAATAGTAACAAAATATAACTCATTTTTCTGTTTCCTATTTATTTAAACTATGCTTGAAATCACTTATATTTTTAAATTTGTTTTGTTTATTTCTGATTACATAAATATATATTATAAAAGCTTGTTTATTTTGCCAATGAATTTAGTGGAAAGAAAATTCATTCTTACCTGGGTGCATTTTAAATATATGTGTGAATCATTTTCAAATAATTATCAGTATCATCTACTCCTTAACTGATACGTATGTTCATCAAGTAAAATATTAGCATTTTAATTTTTTTTTTTTTGCTTACAAGAAAACACTGTGAATAAGCTTATTGAGCAAAAATCATGTGTATTTCCCTTCTGATCCCATCTTGTTTCATTTATTTTTTCCTACCCCCAAAAGCCCTCATGTTACATCCCTACTTCCTCATATCAGGGAGATCATATGATAGTTGTTTTTCTCTGACTGACTTATTTTGCTAAGTGTAATACCCTCTAGTTACATCCATGTCATCACAAATGGCAAGATTTCATTTCTTTTGATGGCTGCATAGTATTCCATTGTGTGTGTGTGTGTGTGTGTGTGTGTGTGTGTGTATCACGTCTTCTTTATCCATTCATTTGTTGATGGACATCTAGGTTCTTTCCATAGTTTGGCTATTTTGGACATTGTTGCTATAAACATTTGAGTGCACATGCCCCTTTGGATCACTACATTAGTATATTTAGGGTAAATACCCATTAGTGAAATTTCTGGGTCATAGGGTAGCTCTATTTTCAACTTTTTGAGGAACCTTCATGCTGTTTTTTAGAGTGGTTTCACCAGCTTGCATTCCCACCAACAGTGTAGGAGGGTTCCCATTTCTTTACATCCTCGACTGAGAAGACAAACCCTAAGAGACTCTTAATGTCAAAAAACAAACTGAGGGTTTCCAGGGGTAAGGGGGGTAAGAGGGGTAAGGAGAATGTGGTAGGGCTGTGGACATTGCATGGGGGGGGGTATGTGCTATGATGAGTGGTGTGAAGTGTATAAACCTGGTGATTCACAGACCTGTACCGCTGGGGATAAAAATGCATTATATGTTTATAAAAATATGTTGCCATTGTCTGAATTGTAATATCTGTACATTTACATATGCATTTATAGTACAGTCCCTCAATAGAATGCAGGCTTCTGAATATTAAAAAAAAAATGTCGTTTACTCTTCTAATTGTAAAACCTAAATTAGGAGCTGACAACATGAATGACATAACTTTCAAGGAAAAAATGTTTGAATTCAAAAAATTAATCTAAAACTGGTACATCTTTGGAATCTGCAATTATTAAAATTTGTTTAAATATAGCAATCTCTCATCTACTGATAGATTTAATTTTCTGGTATTTTCTTTATCATAATAAATTATATTCATGAGCAACATTTGTCCAAATGTATACATTTGTATTCATTTTTTTTTTTGTAAACTTTCTTTTTAGAGTAGTATCTGATTCACAACATAATTGCAAAGAAGATACTAAAATTTTCATATACCACTTCCCCAAACATCCCTGGTCTCACTCATTATAAATATCCCTCACCATGGTGTTACATTTGTTACATTTGATAAGCCCACAGTGATGCATACCAATTACCATAAAGCAGAGTTAACCTTAGGGTTACATCTTGTATTATATATTCTATAGATTTGAACAAATGTATAATGACTAGGATCCATTACTATAGTATCATAGAGGATAGATTCATCATCCCAAAAAACTTCTGTTTTCTACTTTTTACCTCTTTTCCCTCTCCAATCCCTGTCTCCATAGTTTTGTCCTTTTGACAAGAAATATTATATAGCTGAAATCATACATTATATGGCCTTTTCAGTTTGGGTTCTTTCATTTCTTAATATGCACTTAAGGTTCTTCCATGTATTTTTATATCTTGATAATTGCTAGTTACTTTCAGTGTAGAACAATACTTCATTTTCTGGATATACCATGATTTACTTAACCATTCACTTACCAGAGGACTTCAGGGTTGCTTCTGAGTTTTATTAATTATGAATAATATCCACATGATGTTTTTGTGTAAACAATAAATTTTCAATTATTTTGGATAATTGCTAGATTGTGTGGTGAGAGTTTGTTGAGTTTTATGGGAAACTGACAAACTATCTTTGAAAATGGCTATAAAATTTTGCTTTCCTACCAGCAATGAATGAGAGTCACTGCTGCTTCACATCCTGGTCCACATTTGGTGTTGTTAGTGCTCTGAATTTTGGATAATCTGATAGATTTGCAATGTATGCTAATGTATTTTCATGTAACATAATTTATGAAGTATCTTATCACATGCTTATTTTCCATCTATATTTATTTATTTTAATTTTGGGGGTGTAGTGTCTGTTATGGTATTTGGTCCATTTTTTTAAAAATCAAGGTATTTCCTTATTGTTGACTTAAAGAATTCTTTGAATAGGGGATCCTGGGTAGTACAGTGGGTTAAAGTCCCTGCCTTTGGCTCAAGCATGATCCCCAGGTCCTGGGATTGAGACCCACTTCAGATTTTCTGCTCATCAGGGAGTCTCCTTCTCTTCCTCTTTCTTTCTGCTTGCCTTCCTGCCTACTTATGATCTCTGTCAGGCAAATAAATAAATAAATAAAATCTTTTAAAAAATAATTATTTGAATATTTTGCATAACAGATGTGGTTTTGCTAATAAATTCTCACAATATGCTTCTTACAACCTTACTTTCTAGACATAGTCTTTCACATAGCAAAAGTTTTCAATTCTAATGATAATCACCCACTTCACTATGGAGAAATAAAGAATTCATTCTTATGTACATGCAGTTCTTCCAGCAGCTTTGTTGAAAAGACTACATTTCTTCATTTGTTTTGCTTTTGCATATCTGTTGAAGATCAATTTATTATATTAATGTGTGTCTATCTCTGGGTTCTATTCTTTTCTGATGATCTACCTGTCTACTATTTTGCCAACATCACACTGCCTTGATTACTACAGAGTTATAACAATTCTTGCTATTCTGTTGTATCAGTCAAACTTTATTCTTTTCTTTAATATATTGTTGGTTATTCTGAGTCTTACTTACCCATGTAAATTCTAGAAAAAAATTACCTTTTATTATATTCCATAATATTTTCCTAATTTTCATTTTTTGGTACATTATTACAAGGTTCCTACTTAAGGAAATTAGTTCAATTACTTTGAATACTTTATTATCATGCATATGCATATTCATTTTTAATTTTCTTAGTTCTCTACTGAAAGGTCTCTATAAAAGAAAATTTGTCCCTCTTCCTCTAATTTAAGCACACCAGCGTTTTTCCACATGTTGTACTTTTGGTTTATTAGAGTTTTGCTTCTTTATTTTATTTCATTTTTGTATTTTGCTTTACTTTTTCCTCTCATAGAGTGGCATTATCTGTGTTTGTGTCTGTTTCTGCCTCTCTATACTCAAATGAATATAAATTAAAAGCTGACCTCTATATCTGACAAATAGCTGATCCCATATTAAATATTCCATTCAATATCCCATAATAAATATTTATTGAAAAAATTAACAGAACTTGCATGGATTAAATTATTAGTTAATGAATATTAACTTACTCCCAAGCACACACCTCTTCCAAATATATGGGATAAGTATGTTTTCCTGATTCCTCAACACAAGCAATAGCCATGTGACTTATCCAATAAAATGTGGATACTTATATCATACTTAAAGGTTCTGTCTAACAAAAAGAACTAACGCTTTTAAATATATATGCCCTAACATGGGACCAAGCGACTATATAAATAAATTAATAACAAAACCAAAGAAACACATGAAGAATAAAATAATAATAGTATGGTATTTGAACATGCCCCTCACTGAAATGGACAGATCATCTAAGCAAAAGATCAACAAGGAAAGAAAGGGTTTAAATGATGCACTGGACCAGATGGACACCACAGATATATTCAGAACATTCCATCCCAAAACAACAGAATGCACAGTCTTCTCTAGTGCACATGGAACATTCCCCAGAATAGATCAAATCCTAGATTATAAATCAGGTTTCAACTGGTACCAAAATATTGGGATCATTCCCCGCAATTTTTCAGACCACAATGCTTTAAAACTAGAGCTCAAGCATAAGAGGAAAGTTGGAAAGAACTCAAATATAGAAGCTAAAGAGCATTCGACTAAGGAATGAATGTGTCAACCAGGAAATTGATGAATAAATAAGTAAAATCTATTGAAACAAGTGAAAGTGAAAACACAACTGTCCCAAAATCTTTGCTACACAGCAAAGGCCATCCTGAGAGGAAAGTATATGGCAATACAAGATTTTCTCAAGAAACATGAAAGATCTCAAATACACAATCTAAACCTACACCTGAAGGAGTAGGAGAAAGAACAACAAATATAGCCTAAACCCAGCAGGATAAGAGAAATAATAAAGGTAAGAGCAGAAATCAATGAAATAGAAACAAAAAGAACAGTTCAAGAAAACTGGGAGCTTGTTCTTTGCAAGAATTAATAAGACTGATAAATACCTGGCCAGACTTATCAAAAAGAAAAGAGAAATGATCCAAATTAATAAAATCATGAATGAAAGAGGAGAGATCACATCAAACTCCAAAGAAATGAAAATAATTAGGAGGACATATTATGAGTAACTATACACCAGCAAATTTGACAATCTGGAAGAAATGGATACATTCATAGTGACTTATAAACTACCAAAACTGAACCAGCAAGAGATAGAAAACCTGAACAGACCCATAACCAGTAAGGAGATTGAAACAGTCATCAAAAATATCCCAATAAACAAGAGCCCAAAGCCAGACAGATTCTGAGGGGAATTATACCAAACATTGAAAGAATATTAATGCTTATTCTCCTGAAACTAATCCAAAAAACAGAAATAGAAGGAAAACTTTCAGATTCATTTCATGAGGCCAGCATTACCTTGATCCTAAAACCAGGCAAAGACCCCATCTAAAAGGAGAATTACAGACCAATAACCCTAATTAACATGGACATAAAAATTCTCACCAAAATACTAACCAATAGTATCCAACAGTACACTAAAGGTATTATTTACCATGACCAAGTGAGATTTATTTCTGGACTGAAAGTTTGGTGCAACATCAGCAAATCAATAAGTGTGATATAATACATTAATAAAAGAAAGATTAATAACCTTTTGAAATGCTCAATAGATGCTAAAAGAGCATTGCACAAAAAACCAGCATTCTTTCTTGATAAAAACTCTTCAAAGTGTAGGGATAGAGGGAGACTACCTCAATATATTATTCAAAGTGTATGTATGAATATATATTTCATACATATTCATGTATGAAAAATCTACAGCAAATATCATTCTCAACTTGGAAAAACTGAGAGCTTTCCCCTAAGGTCAAAACTATAGAAGTGTTGTCCACTATCATCATTGTCATTTACCATAGTAATAGAAGTCCTAGCCTCAACAATCAGATCACAAAAAGAAATAAAAAGCATCTTAATTAGCAATTAAGAAGTCAAACTCTCACTCTTTGTAGATGATATGATACTTTATGTGGAAAACCCAAAGGACTCCACTCCAAAACTGCTAGACCTCATACATAAATTCAGTGAACTATCATGATATAAAGTCAATGCACAGAAATCAGTTGCATTTCTATAAACCAACAAGAGAGAAGAAATAGAAATTAAAGAGCTGAACCCATTTACAATTATACCCCAAACCATAAGATAACATAGGAATAAATCTAACCAAAGAGGCAAAGAACTTATACTCAGAAAACTACAGATCATTCATGAAAGAAATTGAGGAAGACACAAAGAAATAGAAAAAAAAAATTCCATGCTCATGGATCGGAAGAACAAATATTGTGAAAATGTCTATTAGAGAAATCTGCTATGCAATCCCTATCAGAATACCATTAACTTTTTTTCAAAGAAATGGATCAAATAATCTCAAAATTTATATGGAACGAGAAAAGACCTTGGATAGCAAGAGGAATGTTGGAAAAGAAAATGAAAGTTGATGGCATTACAATTCTAGACTTCAAACTCTATTACAAAGCCGTAAGAATCAAGTCAGTATGGTACTGGCACAAAAACAAACACATAGATAAATGGAACAGAATAGAGAGCCCAGGAATGGGCACTCAACTCTAGGGTCAACTAATCTTTGACAAACAGGAAAAAATGATCAATGTTCAATGAAAAAACGACAGTCTTTAAAAAAAATGGTGTTAGGAAATTGGACAGTCACATGCAGAAGAAATACAATCACACCACACACAAAAAATAGACTCAAAATGGGTGATAGACCTCAATATGAGACAAGAATACACAAAATCCTTGAAGAGATCACATGTAGCAACATCTTCAACCTCAGCTGCAGCAACTATTTCCTAGAAACAAAGCCAAAGGCAAAGGAAGCAAGGGCAAAAATGAACTTTTGGGACATCAGCAAGATAAAAAGTTTTTGTATAGCAAAGGAAACAGTCAACAAGACCAAATGAACAATGACAGAATGGGAGAAGATATTTGCAAGTGACATATATCATAAAGGGTTAGTATCCAAAATCTATAAAGAACTTATCAACCTCAATATTCAAAGAACAAATAATCCAATCAAGAAATGGGCAGAAGACACGAACAGACATTTCTGCAAAGAAGACATCCAGATGGCCCACCGACATGAAAAAGTGCTTGACGTCTCTCAGCATCAGGGAAATACAAACCAGTACCACTGTGAGATACCACCTCACAACAGTCAGAATGGCTAAAATTAACCAGTCAGGAAATGACGGGTGTTGGCAAAGATGCAGAGAATGGGGAACCCTCCTACACTGTTCATGGGAATGCAAGCTGGTACAGCCACTCCTGGAAAACAGTATGGAGGTTCTTCAAAAAGTTTCAAATGGAGAAAATGAAAGTAGGGGAAATATGGTGGAGAAGTAGGAGACCCTGTTTCAACTGGTCTCCTAAAGTGAGGTATTTATTGTTGCAACTAAAGTTTTAATACAACATAAGCCATAATAAGTTTTTAACTTGAACTTTTTTCATGCATAAACTTATGTTTCCTTTTCTTTCTTTTTCTTTTTCTTTTAATTTTTTAAATATACATATCGATATAAGCTTTAAGGTAATCCTTTTCTCCTATTCAATACTACCACTATATATAAATCAGTTTTAATTTTCCTTTATCTTTGGAAAGTTGAGTCCCTTAGCAAAGATATAAAGGTACACCCAGGAAGAATTGAAATAAGCTTTCTCTCCCACATCGAGGATTTGTAACCACTCTCCCATCATATTTTCCTGTCAGTGTTTCTGGGTATTTGATTTTGTTCAGGTATTATATAAATCTTATTCTTGGGGTTCATTTTGGCTGGCTTCTCTTTTATTCAAGTCACTTACTTTTGTTGGTCTTTTTGTTTGTTTCTTCTTTATATAACCCATAAATCTTACTTTTGGGGCTCATTTTTGCTGTGTTTTTTCCAATTTCTCTCTCTCTCTCTCTCTCTCTCTCTCTCTCTTTTGCAATCTCTCTCTCTTTTCCTATCTCTTTTCTTTCTATTTGGTGATGACTTCTGATTACCCCCAAACTTTCTAGGGTGCAACTGGCCTGGATTTTGGTTGACATATTCAGCTATACATCCCCTCAACTACCTCTAACCAAAATAAGTAGGAGGAGGAACACCCAACAGAGGAACAATTCAGAGATAGTGCTCTCTCCCACAGAACTATTGGACATAGACACAAATGGTATGTTGGAAAGGGAATTCAGGGTAACAATTATCCAAGCAATGGCTATGTTGGAGAAAACAATTAGTGACAACTTAGAATCTCTAAAGGCAGAAGTAAGAGCAAATCTAGCAGAATTTAAAAAGGCTATCAAAGAGATTTGGTATAATTTAATAGTATAAGAGCTAAAGTAATCAAGTCAGAAGATATAATTAGTGATTGAGAGGACAAATTGATCAAGAAGAAGGATCAGGAGGAGGCCTGGAACAAACAGCTTAGAAGCCATGAAAGCAGAATTAGGTGGAAAAAAATTATGTCATGAAACGTTCCAATGTTAGAATTATTGGGATGCCTTAGGGGGTGGAGAAAGAGAGAAGAGTAGAATATATACTCAAATAAATTCTGGATGAAAATTTTCCCAATCAGGGGAATGGAACAAGTGTTCATGTCCTCAAAGAATAAAGGTCACTTCCCAAGAACAACAAATTTGGAAAAACCACCAGACACTTGATTGTTAAATTTATGAAGCATAATTGTAGACATGAGTTCCTAAGGACAGGAAGTTGAAAGAGATTCCTTATATACAGAGGAAGGCCCATCAGAATAAGGTCAGACCTGTCCACAGAAACCTGGAAAGCCAGAATGGGCTGGCAAGACATATTCAAGGCACTATATAAGAAGAACATGCTGCCAAGAATACTTAATCCAGCAAGGCTGACATTCAGAATGGATAGAGAAATAAAGATCTTCCAAGACCAACAAGGTTTAAAAGAGTATATGATCTTTGGGGTAAATACGCACGAGTGCAATTGCAGGGTCATAGGGAAGTTCTATTTTTAATTTCTTGAGTAATCTCCACACTGTTATCCAAAGACGCTTCACCAACTTGAATTTCCACCAACAGTGAAAGAGGGTTCCCCTTTCTCCACATCCCCTCCAACACATGTTGTTTCCTGTCTTGCTAATTTTGGCCATTCTAACTGGTGTAAGGTGATATCTCAATGTGGTTTTAATTTGAATCTCCCTGATGGCTAGAGATGATGAACATTTTTTCATGTGTCTGATAGCCATTTGTATGTCTTCATTGGAGAAGTGTCTGTTCATATCTTCTGCCCATTTTTTGATAATATTATCTGTTTTGTTTGGGCTGAGTTTGAGAAGTTTTTTATAGATCCTGGATATCAACCTTTTGTCTGTACTGTCATTTGCAAATATCTTCTCCCATTTCGTGGGTTGCCTCTCTGTTTTCTTGACTGTTTTCTTTACTGTGCAGAAGATTTTGATTTTGATGAAGTCCCAAAAGTTTATTTTCGCGTTTGTTTCCTTGGCCTTTGGAGACATATCTTGAAAGAAGTTGCTGTGGCTGATATCAAAGAGATTACTGCCTATGTTCTCCTCTAGAATTCTGATGGATTCCTGTCTCACGTTGAGGTCTTTTATCCATTTTGAGTTTATCTTTGTGTACGGAGAATTGTCGAGTTTCATTCTTCTACATATAGCTACCTAGTTTTCCCAGCACGATTTATTGAAGAGACTTTTTTCCACTTTATGTTTTCTCCTGCTTTGCCGAAGATTATTTGCCCATAGAGTTGAGGGTTCATATCTGGGGTCTCTCCTCTGTTCCACTGGTCTATGTGTTTGTTTTTATGCCACTACCATGCTGTCTTAGTGATCACAGCTTTGTAGTAAAGCTTGAAATCAGGTAGCATGATGCCCCCAGTTTTATTTTTGTTTTTCAATATTTCCTTAGTGATTCGGGGTCTCTTCTGGTTCCATACAAATTTTTGGATTATTTGTTCCAGCTCTTTGAAGAATACCGGTGGAATTTTGATCAGAATGGCATTAAAAGTATATATTGCTCTAGGCAATATCGACATTTTAACAATGTTTATTCTCCCAATCCAAGAGCATAGAATGGCCTTCCATCTTTTTGTGTCTTCTTCAATTTCTTCCTTATGACCCTGCAATTTCACTCCTGGGTATTTACCCCAAAGATACAGATGTAGTGAAAAGAAGGGCCATCTGTACCCAATGTTTATAGCAGCAATGTCCACGATCGCCAAACTGTAGGAAGAACCAAGATGCCCTTCAACGGACTAATAGATAAGGAAGATGTGGTCCATATACACTATGGAGTATTATGCCTCCATCAGAAAGGATGAATACCCAACTTTTGTAGCAACATAAATGGGACTGGAAGAGATTATGCTGAGTGAAATCAGCCAGGCAGAGAGAGTCAATTATCTTATGGTTTCACTTATTTGTGGAGCATAACAAATAGCATGGAGGACATGGGGAGTTATAGAGGAGAAGGGAGTTGGGGGAAATTAGAAGGGGAGGTGAACCACGAGAAACTATGGACTCTAAAAATCAATCTGAGGCATTTGAATTGGCGGGTGGATGGGAGGTTGGGGAACAATGTGGTGGGTATTATAGAGGGCACAGATGGCATGTGGAACTGGGTGTGGTGAAAAAATAATGAATACTGTTATGTCGAAAATAAATAAAAAAATAAATTTAAAAAATCCAAAAAAAAAAAAAAAAAGAGTATATGATCGCCAAGCGAACACTTCAAGAAATATTAAGGTAAATGAGTCAGAAACTAAAAGAAGAAAGAACCCAAGTGGCATAGAACATAAATTTACAATCTATAAAAACAAGGACTTCACAGTCAACATGAGGTCAATAAAAACTTTACTTTCAATAATTACTCTCAATGTGAATAGCCTAAATGCTCCCATAAAACAGAACAGGGTTGCAGACTGGAAAAAAACGACAGGAGTCATCCATATACTTTCTACAGAGACACATTTGGAACCTAAAGATACATCCAGCTTGACAAAAAGGGATGGAAAAGAATTATTTATGCAAGCAGGCCTCAAAAGAAAGCAGGGGTAGTGACTCCCATATCAGATAATTATATTTTAACCTGAATACTGTAGTCAGAGACACAGAAAGACACTACATCATTCTTAAAGGGCCCATCCACTAAAAGATCCAATAATCATAAATATTTATGCTTCCACTATGAGAGCAGCCATCTGTTAATTAAAATAAAGTCATGTTCATATTAACACATTAATTCCAGGGGATCTTAATAAGCTGTTCTCAGTAAAAGTCAGATCATACAATTAAAAAAATCAAAAAAGAAACAGGAGCTTTGAATGACACATTTGACTAGTTGGACCACAAAATTATATACAGAACATTCCACCCTAAAACAGCAGACTACTCTTTCTTCTCAAGTGCACATGGAAATTTCTTAAGAGTCAACCACATACTGGATCACAAATCAGGGCTCAATGGTTAACAAAAGATTGAGATTTTTCCCTGCATATCCTCAGACCACATTTCTTTGAAACTGGAACTCAAGTATAAGAAAAATTTTGGAAAGAATTCAAATACTTGTAAACTAAAGACCATCCTGTTTAAGAATGTTTGGATCAACCAGAAAATCAAAGCAGAACTTATAGAATTCATGGAAACCAATGAGAATGAAGTCACATCCGTCCAAAACCTATAGGATACATCAAAGGTGGCTCTAAGGGGGAAATACATAGCCATCCAAGCCTCACTCAAAAAAATTGAAAGATCCCAAATACATCAGCTCTGTTGTGCCTTAAGGAACTGAAAATCAACAACAAATTAAGCCAACTCCATGCACAAGAAGGGAAAAAATCAAGATTTGAACAAAGATAAATGAGTCAGAAACTAAAGATACATTAGAACACATCACAGAAACTAGAGATACATTTGAACGATCCCTAGAAGCTGGTTCTTTAAAAGAATAAATAATATCAATGAATCATTGACCAAGCCAATCCAAAAAAAAAAAAAAGGAGAGAAAACTCAGCCTAATAAAATTATTAATGAAAGGGGAGAGGTAATGTCTAACTCCAAGAAAATAGATACAATCATCAGAAATTATTATCAACAGCTATACACCCATAAGTCTAGCAACCTAGAAGAAATAAATGCATTCTTGGAGACCTATAGCCTTCCAAAACTAAAACGGGAAGAAATTGACAATCTGAATTAACCAATATCTAGTAAGGAGATTAAAACAGTGACCTAAAACCTCCCACAAAGCAAGAGCCCAGGACCTGATGTACTCCCTAGGGAATTCAACCAAACATTCAAGGAAGAAAATATACCTATTCTTCTGAAGTTTTTTCAAAAAATAGAAATAGAATAAAACTTACAGACTCTTTCTATGAAGTCAGCATTACTCTGATCCCCAAATGAGGCAAAGACTCCATCAAAAAGGAGAATTTTAGATTAATATCCATGATCAATATACATGTCAAGATTCTCAACGAGATCCTAGCTAACAGGATCCAACTGTGCATTAAAAATATTATCTACTGTGACAAGGTGGGATTTATCTCTATGATGCCAGAGTGGTTCAACATTCCCAAATTAATCAATGTGATCAAACAAATCAATAAGAGAAGGACAAAGATCCACACGGCCCTCTAAATTGAAGCAGAAAAAGCATTTGACAAAATACAACATCCTTCCCTGACAAACAAAAGCAAAACCAAAAATCTTCAAAGTATAGGATTAAAGGAAATATTCGTCGATTTCAAAAATCTTTCTATGAAAGGGGCACCTGGGTGGCTCAGTGGATTAAAGTGTCTGCCTTCGGTCAGGTCATGATCCCAGGGTCCTGGGATCGAGCCCCACATCAGGCTGTCTGCTCCGTGGGGAGGCTGCTTCCTCCTCTCTCTCTCTCTCTCTCTCTCTGCCTGCCTCTCTGCCTACTTGTGATCCCTGTCTGTCAAATAAATAAATAAAATCTTAAAAAAAAAACTTTCTATGAAAAACCCACAGAGAATATCATTCTCAAAGGGGGAAAGCTAACATTCTTACTTTTGATATCAAAAACACAAGATGATGACTCCTGCCTCTGTTGTTCACCATAGTTCTAGAAGTCTTAGCAACAGCAATCAGACACCTAAAAGAAAACAAAATGCATTCAGATTGGCAAAGAAAAAGTCAAACTCTCCCTTTGAAGATGACATGATACATGACACAGAAAACCCAAAATACTCCATTTCCAAACTACTAGAACTCATACAGAAATTGCATAATGTGGCAGGATACAAAATCAACACACAGAAATCAGTTTATTTCTTTTACATTAATAATCAATATACAGAAAGGGAAATTAAAGAATTGATTCCACTTACTATAGCACCATGAATCACAAGATACATGGGAATCAACCTAACCAAAAAGGTAAAGGATCTGTACTCAAGGACTTACAGAACACTTATGAAAGAAATTGAAGAAGAAACAAAAAGTTGGAAAAGCATTCCATAATTTTTGATTGGAAGAATAAATATTGTTAATATGTCTTTACTACCCAGAGCAATCTATACTTTCAATGCTATCCCAGTCAAATTTCAACCAGTATTCTCCATAGTGCTGAACCAAAAAATCCTAAAATTTGTATGGACCTGCAAATGACTCCTAATTGATAAGGAAATGTTGAAAAAGAAAAACAAAGCTGGGTTCATCATGTCTGATTTCAAGCTTTATTATAAAGCTATGATCATCAAGACAGCATAGTACTGGCATAAAAACAGAATGATAGACCAATGGAGCAGAGTAGAGTCTGAATATAGACCCACAACTCTATGATCAACTAATCTTTGACTAGGCAGCAAAAATATCGAGTGGAAAAAAGACAGTTCCTTCAATAAATGGTGCTGGGAAAATTAGGCAGCAATATATAGAAGAAGGAAACACGACAATTCTTTTACACCATACACAAATATAAACTTGAAATGGATTTAAAAACAAACAAATAAACAAAAAAAAAGAACATAACAAAAAACAAAAACAAGCAAACTAACTAACTAACAAAACCCTCAACGTAGGCAGGAATCTATCAATATCCCAGTGGAGAACATAGGCAGTAACCTCTTCTACATCGGGCACAGCAAATTCTCTCAATACAAGTTTCCAAATGTAAAGGAAACAGAAGCAAAACTGAACTTTTGGGACTTCATCAAGATCTAAAGCTTCTGATCTTCAAAGGAAACAGTCAACAAAACAAAGAGGCAATCCAAGGAATGGGATAAGATATTCACAAATGACAGTACAGACAGAGGGCTGATAATCAAGATATATAAAGAACTCCTCAAACTCAACACTCAAAAAACAGATAATCATGCCAAAAGATGGGCAGAAGACATAAACATATACTTCTCCATATAAGACATACAAATGGCTAACAGACACATGAAAAAATGTTCATCATCATTAGCCATTAGGGAGATTGAAACCAGAATCACATTGAAATTTCACCTATATTCAGTTAGAATGACTAAAATTAACAAGACAGTAAACAACAAGTGTTGGAGAGGATGTGGAGAAAGGGGAACCCTCTTTCACTGTTGGTGAGAATGCAAGTTGGTGAAGCCATTTTGAAAAACATATGGAGATTCCTTAAGAAATTAAAAATAGAGCTGCCCTTTGACCCTGCAATTTCACTACTGGGTATTTACAGAGAGGTAATGAAAAGAAGGTCAGTCTGTACCCAATGTCCCTAATTTTCATAGCAACAATGGCCACAATTGTTGGCGAGATGACCTTCAACAGATGAATGGTTTAAGGAGATATGGTTTATATATACAATGAAATATTACACCTCCATCAGAAAGGATTAATACCCAACTTTTGGATCAACATGGACGGGGCTGGAGGAGGTTATGTTGAGTGAAATAAGTCAAGTAGAAAAAGTCAATTATCATATGGTTTCACTTACTTGTGGAGCATAAGGCATAACATAGAACACATTAAAAGAAGGAAAGGAAAGCGAATTGGAGGAAAATCGAGAGGAAGGCTAATTAAGACAGACTGCGGACTCTGAGAAACAAACTGAGGGCAAGAAAAAAATATTTAATGAGAAAAAAGAGTCTTTTCAATAAGCTGTGCAGGGAAAATTGGATAGCCACATGCAGAAGAATGAAACTGGACCACTCTCTTACACCATACACAAAGATAAACTAAAAATTAATGATAGAGCTAAATGTGAAACAGAAATCCATTAAATTCCTAGAAGAGTACACAAGCAGTCGGACATATGTCTAAAGGCAAGGGAAACAAAAGAAAATGAACTACTGGGACTCATCAAGATAAAAAGCTTCTACACAACAATGGATACCATCAACAAAATTAAAAGGAAACCTATGAAATGGGAGACTGTATTTCAAATGACAAAGGAAGTAAAAGGCTCATAACTAAGAATTATAAAGAACATGTGAAACTCAACACCCAAAAAACAAAGAACTAAGTCAAGAGCAGAAGATATGAACAGACATTCCTCCAAACTAGACATAAGAATGGCCAATAGACACATAATAAAAATGCTCCATATCACTTGGCATCAGGTAAATACATATCCAAACCACAACTAGATTCCACCTTACACCTTTCAGAATGGCTGAGGTCAACAAGACAGAGAACAACAAACATTGGCAAGGATGTGAAGAAAAGAGAACTCTCTTACACTGTTGGTGGAAATACAAGCTGGTATAGTCACGTGGAAAAACAGTATGGAGAATCCTCAAAAAGTTAAAAATGGAGTTACCTAATAACCCAGAATCTGTAGTACTGGATATTTATTCCAAATATACAATTGTAGTGATCCAAAGGGGCACATGCACCCCAATGTTCATAGTAGCATGTCCACAATAGTCAAAAAGTGGAAATAGCTAAGATGTCCTTTGACAGAAGAATAGATAAAGAAGATGTGAGGTGGATATATGTGCATGCATATGCACATCCTCTTTATCTATTCTTCTGTCAAAGGACATCTTTGTCATATATATATATATATATATATATATATATATATATATATATACTCAGCCATTAGAAAAGATGAATACCTATTGTTTACATCAACATGGATAGAAATGGACTGTATTATGTTGAGCAAAATAATCCAGTCAGAGAAAGACAATTATCATATGGTTTCACTTATATATGGAATGTAAAAACAGGGCAGAGAACCATAGGGGAAGGGAGGGATAAAAGAATGAGAAGTCATCAATAAGGGAGAAAAACCATGAGAAATGTTTAACTAGGGACACCTGGGTAGCTCGGTGGGTTAAGTCTCTGCCTTCAGCTCTGGTCATTATCTCAGGATCCTGGGATGGAGCCCCATGTCGGGCTCTCTGCTCAGCTGGGAGCCTGCTTCCCTCTCTCTCTTCCTGCCTCTCTGCCTACTTGTGATCTCTCTCTGTCAAATAAATAAATAAAATTAAAAAAAAAATTTAGCTACAGGAACCCAATTGAAGTTGCTGGAAGGGATGTGAGTGGGGATAAAGAGGAATTGGGTAATGGGCATTAATGAGGGCATGTGATGTAATGAACACTGAGTGTGATATGTCACTGCTAAATTACTGAACACTGTATCTTAAACTAATGATGTCCTATGACCTATCTAATTAAATTTGAATAATAAAATTAGATTATATTGAACAGGTATTAATATATGATAACAAAGCATAGTATATGTACAATATATATAATCTTGAACAATTTCACACATATAAGTACATTTAAATGTAAAATCTGTAAGCAAACATAAAGAATTATACAAAAGCTGTGGAAATGTATATATACCATTAAAAATTTACAACATTAAAAAATAATAAATAAACCTAAATAAATAAATAAACCTATGTTTTGTAATTAATGTTTCAGTATTTTATGTCATTTTGCAATGATCTAGATATTTAAAGACTATATAGTATTTATTTTAGCTTAGCAAAATTATGATGTTTAGGTCACCAAAAAGATTTGGAGAAATTATAAACACGTATTAAAAATTAGTCTGTGCATTACATTTATTTTATTTTATTTCTTTATTCTTAACAATTATGGCAAAATTACTCTTTAAAATTTTATGATACAAATTTATTTTACTTGATGACAAAATTTGTAATAGATAAAATGAATTATTTGACTAATACACCAATGTACAATAAAATTGGCATGTCTGAATGATATTCAATTTTGCTAACTCTTAACATTTTTCTAATTAAGCCACCAAATCTAAACTAGCTTTCATTTACCATATATTATCTCATATTATGCAAATATGAGAAGTATTCTGGTTAATTTCCATTATATTCTTTGTAAATGTAGGAATCATTTAATTTATATACATGGTTAATTTTCTTTAAACCAATTAATCAGAGATACGTTATGATTATTCACCATGATCCAGTGAGATTTAGTCCTGAGATACAAGTGTGGTTCAATATCTGCAAATAAATCAACATGATACACATTAATTTAAAAGAAAAGGATAAGAAAAATATATTCCTCTCAATAGAGATAGCAAAAGCATTTGACAAAGTAGAGCACTCATTCTTGATTAAAAAGAAAAAACAAAGCCTCTCACAATGTAGATGTAGAGGGAACATAACTCAAAATCATAAAGGCCATATACATGAAACCTACAGCTAACATAATCCTCAATAAGGGAAAACTGAGAGCTTTTCCTCTACAGTCAATAACAAGAGAGGAATATGCACTCTCTTCACTGTTATTTGACAATTTACTGGAACTCATTGAGAAACTCAGTGCCTCATCAATTAGAAAACCAAAAGCAATAAGAAGTATCTAAATTGGCAAAGAAGAAGTAAAACTTCACTATTCACAGAAGACATCATACTCTATGTCAGAAACACAAAAGACTCCACCAAGAAATTAATAGAAATTATACACAGACTCAATAAAGTCCCAGTGAATAAATATACATATATGCATGTATATATGTATATGTATACATATACACATATAATCTCACACACTTATTACTATATATACTCTCTATACATATAATATGATCTCATTATATTATATATTAAAAGAATATGTATAGGGGGACAAGATGGCGGGGGAGTAGGAGGAGGCACCTTTTCAGCCAGTACCCCAAAGTGAGCTGATTACCTACCAAAGAACTCCATTCACCCATGAAATCAGCCTGAGATCAGAATCATACATGTCTGGATCTCTACAGGGACAGAAGACGCCAGTGTAAAGTGGAGTGGGAACGGTGGACTGGTATCAGAAGATAAACAAAAGGGGGAGGGAGCCACCAGAGGCACCGGTTGAAAGTAATACACTATATGAGTGAGAGTGCCTTGCGTCTGGGGACCAGCATTAACTTGGAGACTGGTTGAAAGCACTCCAAAAGAGCAAAGAATCACGAGGGGAAATTGTGGGAATCTGGGTGGCTAGGGACAGGGGCTTGAGTCCCCAGTCCCAGGACAGCCTCCCCAGCGCTGAGGCAGAGAGAGTGTGGCGGAGAAACCAGGTCTTGGTCCCTAAGCTGTCAGCGCATCTGAGAATGCATGGGTTCTGGCTCCTGTGAGGGGATGGAAGTCACACAGGTCAGCAGAACATGTGAGTCCTACTACAAAGTCTGAGATACACGCACAAGTCCCTCACGGTCCCCTGAGAGAGATACAAAGGCCCGGCCAGCGCTCTTTGACCCGCGCCATTATTTCAAAGCCTAAGCCATGCACCCCAAACTCTCCCCTGACAGAGGTGCACAAAAGCCAGCCTGGTGCTCTCAGACCTGCACCCTGTTCTCAGTGCCTGAAAGGCGCGAGCAATCCATAGCTGCCCCTGAAAGAGGCGCACACAAGCTGAGCCCTCTTAGACCCAGCAAGACCAGGCACTCCAAGCCCAGGCCAGCGGGAAATTCTCAGTGTGCGATTGCTGCTTGGAATTCCGGAGCTCCCAGACAGCCACCACTGCCTTGGATTTGGGTACAAGCAAAAGATCCTGTGTCCCCAGGGTCTGCAAATTGAAACCTGCTCTGCCAGCAGCCAAGGGGGAACTTATTTAGGCTCTGCACTCAGACTGAGGACTCTATCAGAGAGAGAGATCAGGGTGCGGTTTCTTTTCCTCTAAAACTACAAAAACCATCAAAGGCGGTCAAGGTGAGAGAAAAAAAAGAAAAAACTGAACAAACATAAAAACCACCAGAGAAAAAAAGCCTGAATAAAACCAGTTTCCTCAGAGCCCACCCCCTTGAGGGGGTGGGGAGGATTAACTCAGGAAACTTCATTGACTGACAACCCACGTGCCAGGACCCTCCCCCAGAAAACAAACCAAAAAAGAAAGAAAAAAAAAGAGAAAAAAAAATAAAAGGACTACAAGAGAACAACCACTACTTCATAGGACAACTTTTATTGCTCACTCGTTCCCATTATTCTGGTTCATTTTTTTTTTTTACACATAGATATTTTTTTTAACCTATTTACCATCACAGCGAGCTGTATAGTACATCAAATTCCATAATACCCTTCTAACCTAAACTTTTTGATACATACACATATGTTTTTCTTTTGCATTTTTATTTTTTGAATTCCTTTTTTAAAATTTTTGTTTAGTTTAGTCTAGTATATTCCTTTTAATTTTTATCCTCTAATATTCATATAGAGCTAAACTTTAAAGTAATCCCCTTTCCCCAATCAAAACTACCCCTATAGGTAAACCAATTTTTAATCCCCTTATCTTAGGAAAGTTGAGTCCTTTAACAAAGATATCAAGATACATCCAGGAAGAATCAAAACAACCTTCTTCGCACACACTGAGAATTTATAAGAACTCTCCCATCTTCTTCTTCCACCAGTGTTTCTGTGTTTTTGTGTTTGTCCTGATAGCATATAAATCTTACACTTGGGGTACTTTTTGACGAGGTTCTTCCTTTACTTGCATATATATATTTTTTTCTCTTGTCATCTACTTGTATCAGACTTTTTGACTCTTTTTGTTTGTCTACTTCATAAATCTTACCTTGGGCCAATTGGGCTGATCCTTCTCTTTCATCTTCCATTTCTTTCATGTCTCTGTCTCTCTCTCTCTTTCTTTTTTTCTTTTCTTTTCTTTTTTTTTCCTTTTTCTTTTCTTTGTCTCTCATTTGGGTGGGGAATCCTGATTGCTCAGAGGTGTTCCAGGGTGCACTTGACTACATCTCAGTTGATACACAGCTACATCAGTCCAGTCATCTCCCAGCAAAATGACTAGAAGGAGGAATGCCCAACAGAAGATAAATAGAGAGGATGTACCTTCTACAACAGACCTAAAGGCTATCAACATAGACAATATGTCGGAAAGAGAATTCAGAATAACAATTATCCAGGCAATAGCTAGCTTGGAGAAAGCCATGGATGACCAAACGGAATTGATTAGGGCTGAACTGAAAGCGACCAGACAGGATATTCACAATGTTAGGGCGGAGCTTAAAGCTATCAGGGAGGAGATTCACAATGCTTTCAATGAGTTCCCATCTAATCTAAACTCTATCAAAGCTAGGGTAACTGAGACGGAAGATAGAATTAGTGATCTGGAGGACAAACAGCTTAGAAAACATGAAAACAGAATCAGGGAAATAAATTATGCCATTAACTGTTCCAATTGCAGAATTATTGGAATCCCTGAAGAGGAGGAGAAAGAAAGAAGTCTAGAAGATATAGTGGAACAAGTCTTTCATGAAAATTTTCCCAATCTTGCAAATGGAACATAAATTTTGAAAGCCAGCAGGGCAAAGAGGCTCCTTACTTACAGAGGGAAGCCTAGCAGAATAACAACAGACATGTCCACAGTGACCGGGAAAGCCAGAAAAGGCTGGCAAGATATATTCAGGGCACTAAATGAGAACATGCATCCAATAATACTTTATTTAGCAAGACTGACATTCAAAATGGAAGGAGAGATAAAGAGTTTCCAACACCAGCAAGGCTTAAAATACTATGTAACCACCAAGCCGACACTGCAGGAATTATTAAGGGGGGTTCTATAAAAGAGGAAAAATCCCAAGAATAGCATTGAACAGAAGTATAGAGACACTCTACAGAAAGAAAGACTTCAGAGGTAACTCGATGTCAATAAAAATGCATCTATCAATAATCACTCTCAATGTGAATGGCCTAATGCGCACATAAAATGGCACAGGTTTGCAGACTGGATAAAACGACAGGACCCATCCATATATTGTCTACAAGAGAACCATTTTGAACCTAAAGATAAACGCAGACTGAAAGTGAAGGGATGGAAAAGCATCTTTCATGCCAATGGGCCTCAAAAGAAGGCTGAGGTAGCGATTCTCATATCAGATAAATTAGACTTTAAACTAAAGACTGTAGTCAGGGATACAGAAGGACACTACATAATCCTTAAAGGGAATATCCACCAAAATGATGTAACAATTGTAAATATCTATGCTCCCAATATGGGAGCAGCCAATTACTTAAGAAAACTGTTAACCAAGATAAAGAGTCATATTGATATGAATAGAATAATCGTAATAGATGTTAACATGCTTCTCTCAGAAATAGGCAAATCATCGAGGCAGAAAATCCATAAAGAAACAAGAGCATTGAATGACACATTGGAACAGATGGACCTCATAGGTATATACAGAACATTCCACCCTAAAACAACATAACACTCATTCTTCTCCAGTGCACACGGAACCTTCTCCAGAATAGACCACATACTGGGTCACAAATCAGAACTCAACACATACCAAAAGACTGAGATTATTCCCTGCATATTCTCAGATCACAATGCTTTGAAACTGGAGCTCAATCACAAGGAAAAGTTTCGAAGGAACTCGAACACCTGGAAGCTAAAGACCACCTAGCTCAAGAATGCTTGGATCAACCACGAGATCAAAGAAGAACTGAAACAATTTATGGAAACCAATGATAATGAAGACACTTCGGTACAAAACCTATGGCATACAGAAAAGGCGGTCCTACAGGGCAAATACATAGCCATCCAAGCTTCCCTCAAAAAAATAGAAATATCCAGAATACACCAGCTGTCTCTCCACCTTAAAGACCTGTAGAATCAATAAAAAATCAAACCAACTCCACACATAAGAAGGGAAATCATCAAGATTAGAGCTGAGATCTATGGGGGTAGAGAGATACAATAGAACATATCAATGAAATTAGAAGCTGTTTTTTTGAAAGAATTAATAAGAATTATAAACCATTGGCCACACTAATCCAAAGGAAAAGAGAGAAATTCCAAATTCATGCAATTATAAATGAAAAGGGAGAGATCAAAACGAACACCAAGGAAGTAGACACAATCATCATAAGTTAATATCAACAGTTATATGCTAATAAGCTAAGCATCTTAGATGAAATGGATGCATTACTGGAAAATTATAAACTCCCAAAATTGAACCAGGAAAAAATCGACAACCAGAATAGACTGATATCTAATAACGAGATTGAAGCAGTGATCAAAAACCTCCCAAAAACCATGAGCCCAGGACTTGACAGACTCCCTGGGGAATTCTACCAAACATTCAAAGAAGAAATAATGCCTATTCTCCTAAAGCTGTTTCAAAAAATTGAAGCAGAAGGAAAATTTCCTGACTCTTTCTATGAAGCCAGCATTACTTTGAACCCAAAACCAGGCAAAGACCCTACCAAAAAGGAGAACTTCAGACCAATATCACTGATGAATATGGACGCTAAGATTCTCAACAAGATCCTAGCAAATAGGATCCACATTAAAAACATTATCCACATTATCCACCATGATCAGGTGGGATTCATTCCGGGCTACAGGGATGGTTCAACATTCGCAAATCTATCAATGTGATACAACAAATTAATATGAGAAGAGAGAACCACATGGTCCTCTCAATTGATGCAGAAAAAGCATTTGACAAAATCCAGCATCCATTTCTGATTAAAACTCTTCAAAGTGTATGGATAGAGGGAACATTCCTGAACCTCATCAAATCTATCTATGAAAGACCCAAAGCAAATATCATCCTCAAGGGGAAAAAGCTTGCAGCCTTCCCTTTTAGATCAGGAACAAGACAAGAATGCCCACTTTCACCCCTCTTCTTCAACATAGTATTAGAAGTCCTAGCAACAGCAATCAGACAACAAAGAGAAAAAAAAAGTTATCCAAATTGGCAATGAAGAAGTCAAACTCTATCTCTTCACAGATGACATGATTCTTTATATGGAAAACCCCAAAGACTCCACCCCCAAAATACTAGAACTCATACAGCAATTCAGCAACGTGTCAGGATACAAATTCAATGTGCAGAAATCAGTGGTTTTCTTATACACTAACAGTGAAAATGCAGAAAGGGAAATTAGATAATTGATTCCAATTACTTTAGCACCAAGAACCATAAGATACCTGGGAATAAACCTAACCAAAGATGTAAAGGATCTCTTCTCAAGGAACTACAGAACATTAATGAAAGAAATTGAAGAAGACACAAAAAGATGGAAGACCATTCCATGCTCTTGCATCGGAAGAATAAACATTGTTATAATGTCTATACTGCCTGGAGCAATATATACTTTAATGCCAATCCAATCAAAATTCTACTGGTAATATTCAAAGAGCTGGCGCAATTAATCCTAAAATTTTTATGGAATCAGAAAAGACCCTGAATCGCTAAGGAAATGTTGAAAAACAAAAATAAAAATGGGGGCATCACGTTACCCTATTTCAAGCTTTATTACAAAGCTGTGATCACCCAGACAGAATGGTACTGGCATAAAAACAGACACATAAGCCAGTGTAACAGAGTAGAAAGCCCAGATATGGTCCCTCAATTCTATGGTCAATTAATCTTCAACAAATCAGGAAAAAATATACAGTGGAAAAAAAGACATTCTCTTCAATAAATGGTGCTGGGAAAACTGGACAGCTATAAGTAGAAGAATGAAACTCGACCATTTTCTTACACTGTACACAAAGATAAACTCAAAATGGATAAAAGACCTCAACATGAGACAGGAATCCATCAGAATCCTAGTGGAAAACAGAGGCAGTAATCTCTTTGATAACAGCCACAGCAACTTCTTTCAAGATATGTCTTCAAAAGCAAAGGAAACAAAAGCGAAAATAAACTTTTGGGACTTCATCAAAATCAAAAGCTTCTGCACAGCAAAGGAAACAGTAAAAAAACAAAGAGGAAACCTACGGAATGGGAGAAGATATTTGCAAATGACAGTACAGACAAAAGGTTTATATCCAGGATCTATAATGAACTCCTCAAACTGAACACACACAAAACAGGCAAACATATCAAGAAATGGGCAGAAGATGAACAGACACTTCTCCAATCAAGACATACAAATGGCTATCAGAATCATGAAAAAATGTTTATCATCATTAGCCCTCAGGGAGATTCAAATTAAAACCACATTGAGATATCACCTTACACCAGTTAGAATGGCCAAAATTAACAAAACAGGAAACAACATGAGTTGGAGGGGATGTGGAGAAAGGGGAACCCTATTCTACTGTTGGTGGGAATGCAAGTTGGTGCAGTCTCTTTGGAGAACAGTGTGGAGATTCCTCAAGAATTTAAAAATAGAACTTCCCCATGACCCTGCCATTGCACTCCTGGGTATTTACCCCAAAGATACAGATATCATGAAAAGAAGGGCCATCTGTACCCCAATATTTATAGCAGGAATGGCCACGGTCTCCAAACTGTGGAAAGAAACAAGATACCCTCAACAGACGAATGGATAAAGAAGATGTGGTCCATATACACTATCGAGTATTATGCTTTCATCAGAAAGGACGAATACCCAACTTTTGTAGCAACATGGATGGTACTGTAAGATATTATGCTGAGTGAAATAAGTCAATCAGAGATTCAATTATCATATGGTTTCACTTATTTGTGGAGCATAACAAATATCATGGAGGACAAGGGGTGTTAGAGAGGAGAAGGGAGATGGGGTAAATTGGCAGGGAGTGGTGAATCATGAGAGTCTATGGACTCTGAAAAACAACTGAAGGATTTGAAGTGGCTGTGGGGTGGGAGTTTGGGGTAACAGGTGTTGGGTATTATAGAGGGCACAGATTGCATTGAGCACTGGGTGCGGTGAAAAAATAATGAATACTTTTTTTCTGAAAATAAATAAATTTAATAAAAAATAATATATATACTGTTATTGTTATATATAGTCTCTATACATATAATATGCTCTCATTATATCATATATATTAAAAGACAATATATATGTGTGTGAAGAAAAATCAAGGAATTGATCACATTTAAGAGTGTTCCAAACACAATAAGACACCTAGGAATAACTATACCCCCAAAATTAAAGATCTTTCCTCTGAAAACTATAGAATGCTCATAAAACGTATGGAAGATAACACAAAGTAATGGAAAAACATTGCATGATCCTGGATTAGAAGTACAAACATTGTTAAAATATGTATAATACCAAAAGCAATCTACACATTTAAAGCAATCCCTATGAAAATGCCATGAGCGTTTTTTTTTTAAAGATTTATTTATTTATTTGACAGACAGAGATCACAAGTAGACAGAGGCAGGCAGAGAGAGAAGAGGAAGCAGGCTCCCTGCTGAGCAGAGAGCCCGATGTGGGACTCGATCCCAGGACCCTGAGATCATGACCTGAGCCAAAGGCAGCGGCTTAACCCACTGAGCCACCCAGGCGCCCCGCCATGAGCATTTTTTAAATACCTATAAAAAGCAATCCTGAACTATGTATGTAAACAAAGAAGACCACGAATAGCCAATGAAATCTTGAAAAACAAAATCAAACTTAAATCAAAATCAAAACAGTGTAAAAATAAAAAATAAAATCAAAACTGAGAGTATTGCCATTATGGACTTCAGATTGTATTATGAAGCTGTAGCCATCAAAACAGTATGGTTCAGGCACAAAAACAGACATATACTTCAATGATACCGAGTAGAAAACCCAGAGATGGTTCCACAATTCTATGTGATTTTACCAACACAGTAAAGCATATCCAGTGGAAAAAAGAATATCCATGGGGTGCCTGGTGGCTCAGTGGGTTAATCTGCCTTCAGCTCAGGTCATGAACTCAGGGTCCTGGCCATTGCAACTTTTTATTAGACATGTATCTGATGACAAAAAAGAAAATAAAAATTGTACTATTTAGATTTCATTAAGATAAAAAGCTTCTGCACAGTGAAGAACTATCAACAGAATTAAAATGAAACCTAAAGAATTGGAGAATATATTTGCAGACAGCTTATCTGATCATTTTTAGTAAGTATCCTAAATGTGTAAAAAACTTATCAAACTTACAACTCTCCAGAAAAAAAAAATATATATATATATATATATATATATATATATATGGTTAAGAAATTGAGAAATATAAACATTTTTCCAAAGAACAGTTTAGATGGTTAACAGACACATGAAATGATGCTCAAGACTCATTATCACAAAATGCAAATCGGAACCAAGATTAAGTTCCACATTACATGGGTCAGAATGACTAAAATTAACAATACAGGAAACAGGAGATGTTGTTCAGGATGTGAAGAAAGGGGAAACCTTCTACATTGTTGGTGGGAGTTTGAACTCGAGAAGCCACACTAGACTAGAATATGGAGGCTCCTCATAAAGTTAATAATGGAACTACCCTATGACCCAGAAACTGCACTAAGATTTATCCAAAGGATAGAAACTGAGGGATTCAAAGGAGCACATACACCCCTATGTTTATAACAGTAATGTCCACAATAGCCAAACTATGCAAAAAGCTCAAATGTCCATCAACTGATAAATGGATAAAGTAGAATTGGGACACACACACACACACTGGCCTAATAGTCATAATAAAAAGGAATGAAATCTTTCCTTTTTAGTGTTAGATAAAAGAGCTAGAGTGTATCATGCTAAACAAGCTATTTCAGTAACAGAAAAACAAATGCTATATGATTTAACGCATATATGGTATTTAAGAAAGAAAGATGGACATAGTAGAAGGAAGAAAAAGACCAAACGAGAAGCAAATTGTAAGAGACTATTATATATAGGGAATAAACTGAGAGTTGCTACAGGGGAGGTTGGAAGTGGAAGGGCTAGATGGATGATGGTTATTAAGAAAGGCACTTGTGATAAGAGCTGGTTGTTATATGTAAATGATAGATCATGAAAATTCTACTCTTGAACCAATATTACACTATATTTTGACTAAATAGATTTAAATAGAAACTTGAAAAAAATAAATAAAATGAAATAAAAAAATAAAATAAAATAAAGCTCAGTGGACATAGAAAAAAAAAAAAACATTGAAAACTAGAGTAGAAGTTACCCCTTTGAAAGATGTGTGTGTTTTTAAGAGAATTTTCACTTGTAAGGTTGTCTGTCTCTCTGTAGTAGTAAATGAAGTATAGACAAATCTCTAGGAACCTTACTAATGGGGAATCCAGGGACTTCAGTTCGCACAAGTACCATACTATGGTTGATTCTTTCTTTTCTAATAAGCTCCCATAAGTGGTTGTTCCATCCCTACTACATGTTTTATCTTTATCTGAAGGTGGTTTTTAAAGTAATGTCTAGAACAATTTCAGGGTGTTACTCAGTTTTTCTTAGTCTCTACATATACAGGAGATAAAAAGTGTTATTAAACTTTTGTTTGGTCTTCTGTTAATCTATTTCTTTTTAATTGCAGGTGGTGTCTCAGCCAAGGATCTAGAAATGTAGAATCATTATTCTTCTGACCACACAATATTTACTGTTACCATCAAGTGCTATGTCTCCATTTGATTTCTATAAAACCAAGTCCAGAGACATGGTGTGGCTTTCCTTAGGCCAATGGTATATCAGGGCCAACAAGAGATCAAGGTCTCCTGATTCCCTCAATTATTACTGCCTGTAAGAAAAAAAAGAGTCTGTATGGAGTATTTTGGCTAAATTTCAGATATGCTCAGATTATTTCCAATGATAATACTGATAGAAAGCAGATATTCCTATTATTTTCCTGATTTGCATGATAACAATCCCTTCCTACTCACTCATTTTAACTTTCTCAGAGTCCCACAATCAAAAAGTTTTCTGTTTGGCTTAATGATTTGTTTTTCCATCTTAATGTTCTTAACAATTTTGTCTCTGAGTCCACATATGAAAGAAGGGCCAGGGGTGGTGGTGGGCAGCAGCACTGGAATGTGATTTTGGTCCAGCAACAGTGCCTTCTCATATGGGCTCAAGCAGCATGCTCACCTAGCAGTGACCCTGGTCTCCTTATAGGAACACACACATCTTGCTGAGGGCGCCATAGGACCCCAATGGAGTAGGTCTTCTGGGACTGGGGCCAGATTGGTGAGATTGATGACAGCAGGAACTGGAGAGGCTGCAAGAATTGTGCAAAATTAATTATCTTGCTTGAGAACCAGGATAGAAAATGTTATGCAGCTTAAGCAGTAATGCTTGTTAGTAAATTATCACAGAATAAAACCACATACATTGTCATTGCAATAAGTCATATTGGGAAGCTATTAGAATTAATAAAATAACTCAGAATCTATAGTTTTAAAAAGTGTGGTGACATTGGAAAGTCAATATGAATAGGCTTACAAATAGACAATTTAAAAATAAATATTTAAAATTAATATAAAATATTATTGATAAGAAAGAAAACTTTTCCTATAAAGTTTCAGAAACCAAAATGAAAAAAAAAATAACAACAATTTGTCTTCTCATTGAAGACACAGTGATATAATGAATAAATGGATTTTTGAAATATGAAGTTTCTCCCAGATTCTATATAAAGAACATGGTTTATCAGAAATTAGAACGGATTCACTAAAGTGTCATATATTCAATATACATTTAAACCCAAATTCAGTTTTATGTATAAATTGATGGTTTGAAATCAAATGGGATTTATAGTCTCTTTAGAAATTTCTTTTTTTTTTATTTTATTTTACTTTTTCAGGGTTCCAAGATTCATTATTTATATAGCACACACAGTGATCCATGCAATACATGCCATCCTTAATACCCCGAACCAGGCTCACCTAACCCCATATTCTCCCTCTCCTCTAAATCTCTCAGTTTTTTTTTTTTTTTTTCCTTAGAGTGCACAATCCTTCACGGAAATTTCTTTAGAAAAAGTCTCCTGGAGAAAAATCAAATCTACTTGTAATAAGATTTATATTTGGATATAATTAGTCAGACATTCAGTCCATTGTTTTCACCATGCATAAGTGCTCCAAATAACTCCAATAACATAAACCTGAAGACTCTTCTCAAAATTAAAAATTATCAAAAAATAATTGCAGCTTATCATTTGCCATCAGTAACTAACATTTTAAAATATATTTACAGAAAAATGAAGTTACTAAAAGTATAAACTTTTATAAAAATGGAATGAGCCAAAAAATGGCATGCTTTCCTACTTTTTGAACAAGAGGCCTCATATTTTCATTTTTTTAATTTTTTTGCTGAACCCTGTAAATTATTCAGGCTATAATGTGTCTACTCTTTGCCAAACCTGAGAAAGTAAAGACCATTTCTTCGATTACCACTGATGAAAAATAACTGCATTCTGCTTAAGCTGGATGTTCACGTGAGCTGAGGGGTTTTATTGGATTCAATGGTGGGAGCAGTTTTGAAAAGTGACTTAACAATGAGTAAAATAAGTATACATAGTAGGTGATTTTCCTTCAATAACTATGAATTGTACTGAGTGGAAAGTAAAATCTCATATGAGAGACATGATTTAACACAAGGATAACAGTGGCCCTTGAACATGTGGTTATGTTTGCGGAGTAGTCGGGAAATGTCCTTGAAATTCCTGAATCCTAACAACTATACTAAACGGTTAACCCACCCATCTTATATTTTGGCTTCACTTTCTTGATCTCTGTTGACACATCTAAGCCCTTATACTTGGTCTTGTGGAATACCTGAGATGAATCAATTTTCTAGGATTCCTCTCCCTAAAAGTACCATAAAGTTATTTTATTCTGCTCAGGATGGTATAAAGGCTGTAGAATCCCTAATGATATCTCAGCTAAATCTTTCTAAAGATAATCTACCCTAATTTAAAAATAATACCAATAATAGTAATAACTGGCATAGATAAGTCACAAGTCAAACATGAGAAGAAGTTTTCTGAGTTTTAATTAGATCTAGATATTCAGGAAACATTTTTCTGTTTTGATATATTGGAAAATACTAGAACTGTTATGTGAATGACAGCGTCAGTAAGGTGGTTTCCATTTTCATTTCTACATGAAAAATAATATTTTTCATTGAGAAAATATTAGCAAAAATGAGTTCACTTGACATTTATGTGAAAAAATAGGAGTAAAAAAAGACAAGTTTTGCACATTTTTAAAGATTTATTTATTTTATGAGAGAGAGAGAAAGAGAGAGTAAAAGTAGAAGAGGGGCAGAGAGAGACAGAAAGAGAAAGAGAGAAGCAGACTCTCTGCTGAGTGAAGATCTTGTTTCAAGGCTCAGTTCCATAAGCTTGAGATCATGACTTGAGCCAAAACCAAGGTTCCAATGCTTTTAACTAAGTCAGTAAGGAGCCATGACAAGTCTTGTAATTACATATATATTTGCAACACAGATTTTTTCCAGACATGAGTAATATTTCTCTTCTAATTTTAGTCCTTCCACTCTTAGCATAAAATAATTTAGTTACTATACACTGATGAATGGACTTATAACCACGTGTTGGGTAAATATGAAAAGAGCTATGTCTATATTTTTACAAAGCAAAGTCTCTGAATCACTCTTCTCAGGGCCCCTATCACCTCCTTATTTCTCAGGCTGTAGATGATGGGTTTGAGCATTGGGGTCAGGATGGTGTAGAAGACAGCCAGAACCTTGTCCTCTGTTGGAGATCGGAAGGATCTTGGGCGTAGATAAGTATAAGCAAAAGGCACATAGTATAAAGTGACCACAGTGAGGTGGGTGCTGCAGGTAGAATAGGTTTTCTTCCTCCCTTCTGTTGACCGCATGTGGCAGATTGCAAGGAGAACACGGCCATAGGAAGATGCAATGCAAATGAAAGGAAACACAAGAAAGAGGGTGGTGCTCACAAACACTGTGTACTCATAGGCCCAGGTGTCCATGCAGGCTAGAGTCAACATGGCAGGGACATCACAAAAGAAATGGTTGATGGTCCTGGATTGACAATAAGGTATGTGGAGGGCATATACAGTGTGGGCACAGGAGTTGACTGAGCCCATTAACCAAGATCCTGTTATCATCAACACACACACTCTTTTGTTCATACGAATGGAATAATGAAGAGGAAAACAAATAGCCACATAACGATCATAGGCCATACATATCAGGAGCAATGCTTCTGCACCTCCTAAAGTCAAGAACAAGAAGCTCTGAACACCACACCCAATAATGGAGATAGTTTTGTTTCCAAACACAAAATTGGAAACCATCTTGGGGACGATGGTGGAAATGTAGTTTAAGTCAATGAGAGAGAGCTGACTGAGTAATAAATACATGGGTGTGTGGAGATGTGTGTCTAGGAAGATGAGGAGAATCATAGACAGGTTGCCAAACAGAGCAATTAGAAAAATAAGAATGACGACAATAAAGAGGAATAGGCCAATTCTTGTTGGCGGGAACAACCCCAATAAGATGAAATCAGTTGATGTTTGAGTATAATTTCCATGGGGCATTGATAGGATTTTCCTAAAAGCAGACATAAAAATAAGTCAAATATAGAACAAGAAGCTTATTTTAATGTATATTTTTAACCATACTGTGTATTATTTAAAATGTTACAACTCTTTTTAATTGCCTTGGTTTTTAAATTTTTTATTTATTTATTTGACAGACAGATCACAAGTAGGCAGAGAGGCAGGCAGAGAGAGAGAGGAGGAAGCAGACTCCCCACTGAGCGGAAAGCCCGATGTGGGGCTTAATCCCAAGACCCTGGGATCATGACCCGAGCTGAAGGCAGAGGCTTTAACCCACTGAGCCACCCAGGTGCCCGTAAAATGTTACAACTCTTAAGTGAATGACTAAACTTTTCAATATTGGGAAAAAAAAAAAAATATATATATATATATATATATTTATTTATTTATTTATTTATTTTTTCTCCATCCAACTTAAGTAGAGCCTTGAAGCATCCTTCTGGAGCAGGAGGAATGGGACTGTCCTGGACGGATGCCACTGAAGATGAGAAAGATGAGAGACTGAGGTCTCTTCAGAGGATACAAATTAGCACTTTATGGACTATATATATATAGTCCATCATATATATATATATATATATATATATATATATATATATATATATATACACACACACACACACACACATATATGGAAACAAATTACCACTTTATGGGCTATATATATATATATATATCCATATACAATATATATAAAGAGATACAAAGGATCCATATATATATATATATATATATACATATATATATAGGGATACAAATTAGCAAATTATGGACTATATATATATATGGACTGTATATATATACAGTCCATATATAATCCATTATAGTCCATATATACATATATATATATATAATATAGACTCCAAATATATATAAAGTCTATAGTCCATTACCACTTTATGAACTCTATATATATATATATAAAGTCTTTAGTACTTAATTAGGTACTTTATTTTATGTATATTTATTTAATATCTATAAAATCTTTAGTATATTAATTTAGTACTTTAGTACTTAATTTTGATACAAATTAGCACTTTATGGACTCTCTCTCTCTATATATTCATATACACTAAAGACTTTATATATATTTATATATATATAGAATCTATATATATATACACTAAAGACTTTATATATATTTATATATATATATATATATATATATATATAGTCCATAAAGTGCTAATTTGTATCCATATATATATATATATATGTATCCATGGATTTTATATATATCCATATATATGGATTTTATAGTCCACATATATATATAAAGTCCATATATATATATATATATAGTCCATAATTTACTAATTTGTATCCCTAAATATATATGTATCCATATACATATAGATAGATCCTTTGTATCTCTTTGTATATATTGTATATGGATATATATATATATGTATATAGCCCATAAAGTACTAATTTGTTTCCATATGTGTGTGTATATATATATATATATATATATATATATATATATATATATGTGTGTGTGTGTGTATATATATATATATTTCCACAAGTATTGTGGAAATCAGATATTTGTTCAAAATATATGAATAGAATATCAATGTGTGTGTATATGTATATATATATATATATATTTATTTATTTATATAGTTACTTTAAGGAAAGTGTTTGTGATTCATAAAGAACCACTTTTCCTTTATATCTAAGACTTACTTCTAAACATGCAACAGTCTCTCATCTTCTGTTGAGAAATATTTCCTTCTTGAGTCCTCTTTTCACTAGTAACAGCTAATCAAACATCTTTGAAGTTAGGTAACATAAAACTCATCTGTTCTAAAATCTTGAATGAATCCTTATTCCCAAGTACCATTTATAGCAAATCATTCTCTTCTGCCTTCTCAACCAATTTCTGAATGATGCAGTTCAAATAGACCCATCAACTAAACACCGATACACCATACTCATGATAGGGTTCATAAATCTGCCTAATTTCTTCCAAATAGAATATTTGATATCTCTCTGCTTCTCTAACACTTATATGATATAAACTATTCTATGGTGCTTTATCTTACTCATTTTTTTCCTTTTTTTTTCTTTTTCTTGTTTTCTTTTTTTTTTTTTTTTTGTATTTAAAACGTTCTAATTCTAGATAGGTATGTGAATTTTATCACATGTATGTAACCTCTGCCTCTTAAATGTCAAATATCATGATAAAAAAAACAATGTATAAGTCTAAATAGAACAGGTGTCAAAGGCAGAATGGGAAATAAAATAGATCAGGACCCTTTGAATGGAATGGTCAGTCACTTAATAGGAGGAAAAGAAAATAAGATCATAACTCTCATGGAGGTGGGAAGAGTATTTCTTCACTGACATCATATGTGAACAAACTCTATGCAGTATACAGTATTTTATCTTAAATTTTATTCTAGAGCGAAATGATACCAGGCTTTTAAGGAATTCTCCCACAAGAAACAGGAATAGTCACATATATGTGTACATAAACACAGACATATTCACAAACTTACACGCATTCACAAATATAAAATGAGCCAAAATGTTCAGGAACATGCAATAAAAATTTTTTAATAGGATTTGTGTGTTCAAAGAATTATGAAATGCTATTAATTCACCATATAAATACCACTAGATAAATAAAAAATGAGTATAAAAGAAAGTATATTGCAAATAAATATAAATATAAACATATATGGAAAATAATAAAGTGAATGGCTTTTATTTATTTACTTTTAGACAGAGAGCATGCACTAGTTGGGTGAGGGGTTGAGGGAGAGGAAGAGGGAAAGAGCAGCAGACTCCCTGCCGAGTAGGGAGCCTGACATGGGGCTCCATCTCAAGACCTTGAGATCATAACCTGAGTTGAAACCAAGAGATGGACTCCTAACCAACAGAGCCACACATCCATGCTGTGGATTAAATAAAAAATTTAAAGACATGTGGAGAAAAAATATCTACCATTGTTAAAAGAAAACAACAGCAAATCATAAAATATGTTTATTTTTAAAAGTTTGGAGAACTGGAGAATTAATATGCAGGAACATATGTTGCCTATTGTCATTCTTAGAAATATATATACCAAAATAATGATGGAGTTAAGAAAAAAAATCTTGCCTGGGTGGCTTAGTGGGTTGAGCCTCTGTGTTCGGCTAAGGTCATGATTCCAAAGTCATGGGATCAGGTCCTGCATTGGGCTCTCTGCTCAGCAGGGAGCTTGCTTCCTCCTCTCTCTCTCTCTCTGCCTACTTGTGATCTCTGTCTGTCAAGTAAATAAATAAAATCTTAAAAAAAGAAAACATCTTGCAATAAAATATATTTTTTATTTTGCAATATTTCTAGTGCAGGATGTTTTCTTAGCAATTCTAAATGTCTCCTTGAAAACCTTTGCTAAAGATTCTCAATATTACCTATAAACATATGATCCTAAAAATGTCTTGAAAGAGATAATAATAACAATGATGAGAAATAAGAGCAAGGAGATTGTATTCTATATATAGAAATAGTAACTAAAATATGACATTTTATAGAAATTTATATTTTTTGTATCTCAGCAATATATACTAGAAGATGGAACAATGCTGCCAATCTTGCCATTCTAAACACAATATGGGATGTCACTATTTTGAAAGGATGTGGAAAGGGAAAATGATTTGGATGTAATCATACATGAGGGGTTATTTCTCCATCCACAATGGCTGGAGTGATGAGTCAATAGGTGGTATTTGATATTTAGAACTTACTTATTAAAAATAAACACATTGGTGGAAAATACAGGTAAATAGAAACAAAAAGTGATAAAATAATGTGAAATATTGTCCTTGGAGATCAGAAAGAGTGGGTAATGGGATCATACCCACAAGGTGTTGAGATCATGTTCTTACCTAATTTGAGTAAAATACTAAAGTAATACAAAAACTGGTACAGCAAAATGTAACTCACAATATCATTGACAAGTCAACCATCATTCTTCTCAATGTTGAAAACTGAAAGCTTTTCCTCTAAAATAAAAAACAAAGCAAGAATGCCACTGTGTAACTTCTAATCAACATTATAATGGAAATACAGCCAGATCCTTTAGGCAAAAATCAAAACAAAACAAAATAATTAAAATCGGAAATGAAGAAGTAAAACTATCTTCGTTCACAAACAACATCAGCTTATAGGTAGAAAATTTTAGAGTCCACAAAAATATGCTGGAACTAATAAATTTAGCAGTGTTTCAGGACAAAATAAACACCCACATTTGTACTTCTATATAGAAATAAAGTACATTCATAAGAATAATTTTAAAAAGTGTAAATTACATTTACAATGCCATCCAAAACCATAATAACTTGGAAATAATCTTAAGAAGGGGAAGAAATTTATGCAATGAAATTCACAAAGCATCACTGAAAAAATAGAAGAGACAAATAATTGAATAGAAACATCCCGTGTTCATGGCTTGCTAAACTTGATATTGTTAAGAGGCCAATGTTACCATAAACAAACTACAGATTTAGTGAATACACAGTAGAATTACAGATATATATAGAATCTGGAATAGAATACAAGGAATATATATATATATATATATATCTCAAGGTACCCTGAATAGCCAAAATAATCTAATGAAACAATTGGAAAATTCACTTTTTCTGACCAAAAACTTACTTTAAAAAGCTATGACAATAAAAAAAGTACTATAAGCATAAACACAGACACAAACCAATAAAATAGATACATCAGAAGAAATATTCCACATATGATTTTCTCAAGTCTCCAAATATTTATGTGTGAATGTCTTCTCAAAAAATTATGCAGAAAAACAAGAATGAATATGAAAACTCCCTTAAAACAAGATAATATTATTTTAGTGTCAACAGTTTACTTATTTGAGCACATTCTATTTTCTCAGATAGACTGAATTTGCTATATTTTTACATGACCCCAGCACAGCCACACACATTTCCTGATAAAAATATTGTCTCAAAACCTCTAAATAAAATTCAGTTCATGTTCTATTCCCAATACAAAGTGTCTATACCGAGGAGATTTTGCTTGCAAAGGCACACCCATATTATCTCGTGTGTAATTTGTATTGTAGATGTCCATATTCTGAATAATGAGTGAAATCTTCCAAATAATGCTAAAGTTCCATATGAATTACATATTCTTGTCTCTTGAATTCAATGTGCATCAGTGTGTTTTCACACCTTTTCCCTCATGTTTATATTTAGAGTAGGATATTAAATATTGAAAAAGCCTAATTTTACTGATTCATAAATTTATTGAACATATTCTTTTTAAAATTATTTCTTATTATTAAAAATAAAGAAACAAAATCATAGATTTATGGAGTGAGTTATTCAAGTCCAGAAGTGATAAAGTGATAGAGTTGGAATATGACCTCTCAACCTAGATAATACAGAATTTTCCACTGAAGCATGATTTTTTATGCCATACATGCTCTACGCTTTTGATCAAAAGTATGTACAAAGAAAAATCATTCATGGTCACACAACAAGGATGATCATTTACACAGGTTCAGAAAAGATCTGGATTTACCTAAGATGCTTCCTTAATTTGGCTTTCATTGGAGAGATGTAACAAATCTCTGATTAGAATTCTAAGAGCATAATGCTCAAAACACTTTCCACGATGTTTCACAAAAATCTGACTTCATTACTTTTTCTCAAGACCTTAGTAATAGTCTAAAATTCTCTATCTTCCCCAAGGACTTTCTTTATTGACCTAAAGGCCTGAGAAATGAGTAAACCAAGTTACCGGGTCAGCTTTCCAAGAAGGGCTTTGAATGCATTAACTACACAAAGTGAATCATAATTCCAGAACAAATGGCTGATCATGTGTGCATGTCTACAGTAGTAATTATTTTTAAAAGAATTTTTGTGTATAACTCTAAGTTATGTAAATTTACAGCATTTTAAATGGTTTTTGTAGAATCAGAATCAGATGATTCAGAAGAGGGTCCTATGTGTTCTAGATAAGGGTAAATACCCACAATATTCTTTCCTGGGTTTCTACATGAGGTTTCACATCTATTTATTGTTTTCCAATGGATTCTACTGAACAGACAAAGAGTATATAGCTCTCATTACTTTAGCGAATTGGGAATTTTGATAATAGCATTTAATTTTCGAGTAATGTGTATGTTCACTTTTAAAAAGAACTATACAATTTTAGGGTATAAAGAGATCTGGAACACAGTGAATATTTATGTAGATGCATGTATGGGTGATTCCAATCCATATAATTCCATAAATTTCCACATTGGTGAAATAGTATTAATAGATAAGTAAGTAATTCTATAGGCAAGTATTTTCAAAGATAGACACTAATTACAAGAATTGTCTTTCAAAATGTGCTTTGCAGTGAGAATGGGTTTACTTTTGTTCATTCTATCAGTGCACTGGAGAAACTAGGTTTAAACTAGATGTAATTCTATCTCATCTACTTAAAAGAAATATGAGATTGCATTAAAGAATTCATCTATTAGAGCCTCTACATTGCATGTAGAACAAATATAAAGAAACATGGGATATTACAAATAATCTTTGAGATAAGAAATAATAAAAATGTACTGAATATTTTGCTATAAATTATCACTGAAGAGTAGCTGTAATATTCAGCAACTTATCATAATCATTGTCATCACAATGTTTTGTTTTCACTTCAGTTTTCATCCACTATGCTTATAAGATGAAATTTTTAAATTATTTCCATATGTTATTCACTAAAACTCTGCAAGATACTTAGTTCAGATATTATTGTTTTTCGCTGGAAATGTGATCATGTGTATGAAAGTAAAATATAAATAAATGCTGCTGTTACAAACATAAATGGATCATTTTCACTTAGTTTGTGTTTAAAACACCAAATAGATTACCAAAACTAAATATACACATGCCATTAGACCTTTTTTTTTTTTTTTTTAACCTTTACTACATACAGGTTTTCCTTGGTCTCTGAAAATAGAGCACTTGAAAAAAGCTTCCATATGCTGAAAGTGCATGAACTGAAGAAGCAATTACCACTAATTTTTATGAAAAACTGTTCATGGGCGCCTGGGTGGCTCAGTAAGTTAAAGCCTCTGCCTTCAGCTCAGGTCATGATCCCAGGGTCCTGGGATCGAGCCCCGCATTGGGCTCTCTGCTCAGCGGGGAGCCTACTTCCTCCTCTCTCTCTGTCTGCCTCTCTGCCTACTTGTGATCTCTGTCAAATAAATAAATAAAAATTTTTTAAAAACCTGTTCATTTTACTCAACTCAAAAAATAACCTCTCCTGGGATTTTCAGATACCTTAGAACACATTTGATGATATGAGTTTAAAATAAATTATGTAAACAGAAGCTTATGCACACAGTTCAAAGCCATGCAGGATGTATGCTGAGATTTTTAATGTAGTTCTTAGGGAAGTTCCTTGTCAGTGTCACATTCACTGCTCTGCGTGCACGTTGCTTTTCTTATGGCTTGCTGCCAAACACACACTGAATGTCAATTTCAACTTTCATAATTTCTTAAAGTGAAAATCTTTTTATATTCTTTTGGGTTGGCATGAACAGTAAAGAAGTAAGTCTTTTGAAAAGCAAATTGGCATAACAGAATTTTTTTAAAAAAGGAAATACCTTTATTCTGATATCTATTTTTTTAAGATTTTTATTTATTTATTTGACAGACAGAGATCACAAGTAGGCAGAGAGGCAGGCAGAGAGAGAGGAGGAAACAGGCTCCCTGCTGAGCAGAGAGCCCGATTTGGGGCTCGATCCCAGGACCCTGGGATCATGACCTGAGCCAAAAGCAGAGGCTTTAACCCACTGAGCCACCCAGGCGCCCCATTCTGATATCTATTTTTATATAAAATCTAGACAAGTAATTTCTAGGCTTTAATTAGAAAGAGTGAATGTATGTTTGGTAAAAATCAGGAAAAAGGCAACATTAAGATGTCAGGGGCTCTGGGGGCACCTGGGTGTCTCGGTCCTTAAACTTTGCTTTTGGCTCAAATCATGATCCCAGTGTCCTGGGATCCAGCCCCACATTGGGCTTCCTGCTCAGTGGGGAGCTTGCTTCTCTCTCTCCTATTCTCCCTGCTTGTGTTCTCTCTCTTGCTTGGTCTTTCTTTGTCAAATAAATAAATAAAATCTTAAAAAAAATTCCATGGGGGCCATGTAAGCATTTTTCTTTCATGGAAAACGAAAAAAGAAAGAAAAAAGATACTGATAAAGGAAATATAATTATCCTCCACAAACAGATTGATGATTTCGACCCTTAAGTGTTAGTGTTCTTTAACTATCACTTGAGGATATCTAAAACATACTCCATTAGGATGCTCATCTCATTTCCCATCCAGAGAGCATATTTGTAAAGCAACTCCCAAACCATGTTTTGTTGTCTATTTTATACTCTACAGTTTCTGCTGGTATTTTAGAAAATGTAGCCACTCAGTCAACGTCAAACTCCATTTCAAATCATCTATATTACATAGATTATGTCATTTATTTCCTAAACATATCACTTTAAAGTGTAGAATAATTTCAATCCAACTGCAACAAATACTACCAGAGGAATTAATGCAATGTGATCAACACCTATATGACCACATCATAAACGTGCATGAAAACATCTTCACATCTGAAGAATATAATTTGTTACCAAAGCTTTTATTTTAGTGTTGTAATTTTATAATTTCAGAATAGTTTACATACAGCGTTAAATTAGTCTCATGTGTACAGTATAGTGACACAAAACTTCCATACATTACCCAGTGCTCAATGACAAGCACATTCTCTAATATCAATTCAATACTATGTTTTTTAACATTCTTGACTAAGCTGCTTCCCCATTTCCAGAAGATGCATCATTGGCCGTGCCTAAAATGAACCCTCCATTCTCTAATGAATAATGTTTTTCCTAATTTTTTCCTATAAATTCTTGGTTCAAGTATCACCAAAAAATTATTCTTATATTTTGGGCACCATTTTAACATATTAATTCTCATAGATTTTATCACTGAGTATCATAATAATTATTTATTGTATTCCAGAATATGTTATAGTTAGGTGTAGGCTCATGTAGTGTTCATAATAAATCCAGAAAATTAGTTCATAGATAATACCGGCAGTAGCTCTTATTATAAATTTTACTGTGTTTCAAAATTATTTCACAGTCTTTCACCACCAGATTAATTCTCAGAATTGTATAAACATTTTAAGTTTCAAAAACAAAACAAAACTTAGTAACTTAAAAAATGAACAAGTGCTTAAGAAGTCAAGCAATTTCTTTAATTTTTACAGTATGTACTCTAATATAAATCATTTACATTGTTTAACCCTACTTCACTCAAATAAATGAGTTCTCTGGTTAATGAGATGTACCTATTGTTTTTACAAACCAATATTAAATTACACATAAAATTAACTTAAGCACTTGCTGAGAAGACTCACTTCTTGTATCATGATTGAAAATAAGAAAATAATATTACTGGAATACCTTGTATTATCTCTGCACTTTCACAAACCTTGGCCACAAACTGTCACAGACTTGGTTAGCTGACAGTCATTCAATCATACTCATATGAACAAAGTCGTTTTATGAGTAAATGCTTTTGAATATTTTCTAAACACGTGTTAATGTTTCACGTCTACACATAACATTTTAGGTACCTCCAAGAAAGACAGCACCAACAATGATTCTATGCCTTCTTTACCTGGAGACTTAATCTATTGCATTTTTTTTGCTTAGTTTTGTTTGGTTCGATTGGTTGGTTGTTCTTTCCTTTTGTATTCACATGGGAATGACCACTGAGATTTGGACAATGCAGGTTAAGTTACTAATGGCCCAAAATAGATGTAGGATAAAGTTGGGAAGGTGTTCAACTAATTTCTTTAAATATTTAACAGGTGTGTTAAAGATCAATTTGGTGGTTAAAGAATCAAATATATTTATTCAGTTTGTTCCAGTATCATTGTGTCTCTAAAGTTTTATGAATAATGTATTTATATATTTTAACCAGTAAATTTACAGAAATTATGTGCCTGTAGATATTAATGTACTTCCCAATTTTAATTATATTGGCCAACAGATTTAATAATTCAATTAAATATGTTAGTTTAATAAAACAGAAATTCTGAAAATATCACAAATAAGAGAGTTATCTTTTTATTTATTTTATAGATGAATTGTTTTCAAATTTTCCATTACGTTGCAAAACATGCACATACACACATTATAAAATAATTTTTACTCAATAAACTAAATAATGAAAACAATTATATTACTCCTATTGAAGCAATAATATTTTAAAAGATGTTTAACAATGCAATTTCATTTCAGGAAATAACAAATATTCTTGTATTTTTCTTGGCTTCCAGTAACTGAATTAACTAGACATTTTACTTGGGAAAAGGTAACAATGGCCCAGTTTTATTTTACTTTTTTTGTTGTTTTTATTTTTTCATTTAAATTCATTTAGCCAAGATATAGTATGCCATTAGTTTCAGACGTAATGTTCAATTATTAATCAGTTGTTTATGATACCTAATACTCGTATCATGTGCTGTCCTCAATGCACATCACCTGGCAACCAAATTCTATGACCCACATTCCTTCCAGCAGCCTTCAGTTTGTTTCCTACAGTTAAAAGTCTTGCATGGTCTGTCTCCCTCTATGATTTCTTCCCAGTCAATTTTCATTTCCTTACCTTATGATCCTCTACACTGTTTCTTATATTCCACATATGAGTGAAATCATATAATTGTCTTTTTTCCAATTGACTTATTTAATTTAGCACAATAACCAACAATTCCATTCTTGTTGATGTAAATGGTAAGTATTCATTCTTTCTGACGACTGGCTAATATTTCATTGTGTATATATATTACCAAATATTCTTTATCCATTCATCCACTGAAGGACATCTAAGATTTGACTATTGTGGACATTGCTGCTTTTTTTAAAGATTGTATTTATTTATTTGAGAGAAACCCAGCAGAGGAGGGAACACAAGAAAGGGGAGTGGGAGAGGGAGAAGCAGACTTTCTGCTGAGCAGGGAGCCCAATGTGGGGCTCAATACCAGGACTCTGGGATCATGACATGAGATGAAAGAAGACACTTAATGACTGAGCCACCCAGGTGCCCAGACATTGCTGCTACTAATATTAGGGTATAGGTGACCCTTTGTTTCACTACATTTGTATATATGTAAATACCCAGTAGTGTAATTGCTGGGTCATAGGGTAGGTCTGTTTTTAACTCCTTGAGGAACCTCCCTACTGTTTTCTAGAGTGGCTATAAAAGCTTGTATTTTCACCAACAGTGTAAGCAGGTAATGTTTTCTCCACATGCATGCAAATAATTGTTGTTTCAAGTCTTCTTAACTTTAGCCATACTAACTGGTGTGAGGTGCTATCTCATTGTGATTTGGATTTCAATTACTCTAATGCTGAGTAATGTGGAGCAGTTTTTCAGGTGTTTGGTGGCTATTTTTATGTCTTCTTTGAAGAAATCTCTATTCATGTCTTCTGTCTGTTTCTTGACTGATTTCTTTCTTGATTGGGTGTTGAGTTTGATAACTTCTTTATAGATCTTGGATAGAAGTCCTTTATCTGATAAGTCATTTGCAAATATCATCTCACATTCTGTAGATTACCTTTTATTTTTTAAAAAGATTCTATTTTTTACTTGTCAGAGAGAAAAAGCGAATGAGCACAAGCATGGAGAGAAGCAGGCAGAGGGAGAAGCAGGCTCCACACTGAGCTGGCAGTCCAATGTGGGACTTGATTCCATGAACATTACCTGAGCCAAAGACAGTTGCTTTACTGACTGAGCCACCCAGCTGCTCCTGTAGGTTACCTTTTAGTTCTGTTAACTATTTCCTTTGCTGTGCACTAGTTTTTCATATTGATGAAGTCCCAATAGCTCATTTTAGCTTTTGTTCCATTTGCTTTTAGAGCTGTGTCCTGCAAGAGGTTGCTCCAGCTGACATTGAAGAGGTCCTCCCTGTATTCTCAATTAGGTTTTTGCTGGATTCCTGTCTCAAATTTAGGTCATCCATAGATTTAAGTTTAATTTTGCACATGATGTAAGAAATTATTCCGTAACATTCCTCTGCATGTGCCTGTCCAGTTTTTCCAGGACCATTTATTGAAGAGACTGTTCTGTTTCCATTAGATATTCTTTCCTATTTTGTCATAGATTAGCTGGCCATAGACTTAAGAGTCAATTACTGGGTTCTCTATTCTGCTCCACTGAGCTATGTGTCTGTTTTTGTCCCAGTACCATGCTGTCTTGTTGATCACAGCTTTGTAATATAGCTTGAAGTTAGACATCTTGATGTATCCACCTTTAGTTTTCACTTTCAACATTACTCTGTGGATTTGCTTTTCTGGTTGCATTAAAATTTTAGGATTACTGGGGCGCCTGGGTGGCTCAGTGGGTTAAAGCCTCTGCCTTCAGCTCAGGTCATCATCACAGGGTCTGGGGATCGAGCCCTGCATTGGGCTGTCTGCTCCGCAGAGAGCCTGCTTCCTCCTCTCTTTCTCTCTGCCTGCCTCTCTGCCTACTTGTGATCTCTGTCTGTCAAATAAATAAATAAATAAATAATCTTTTAAAAATTTAGGATTACTTGTTCCAGCTCTCTGAAAAATGTAAATGATATTTTGATAGTGATTGGGTTGAATGTGTAGATTCTTATGGGAAGCACAGACATTTTCATAATATTTATTTCTCCAATCCATGAACATGAAATGTTTTTCTGTCTCTTCATGTCTACCTCAATTTCTTTCATAAGTTTTTCTGTATTTTTTAGAGTACAGATCTTTAACTCTTTGGTTAAATTTATTCTTAGTTATGTTATGATTTTGATGCAATTGAAAATCGGATTGAGTCCTTAATTTGTTTTTCTTCAGTCTCATAACTAGTGCATGAAATTGAAACTGATTTCTGTGCATTGATTTTGTATCCTATTATGTTGTTGAATAGCTGTCAGAGTTCTAGCAATGTTCAGGTGAAGTATTTGGGTTTTCCACATTAAATATCAAATCATGTAAGAAGAGTGAGAATTTGACTTCTTTGTTACCAATTTGAATGCATTTTTATTTCATTTGTCGTCTGGTTGATGAATCTAGAACTTCCAATACTATGGTGAACAACAGTGGTGAGAGTGGGCATTCCATTTATGTCCCAGACCTTAGAGGAAAAGCTCTCACTTTTTCCCAATTGAGAAAGATATACACTGTGAGAATATCATTCACCTGGTCCACTGCATCATTAAAAGCCCTTATTTCCTTACTGGCCTTCTAATTAGATGGTCTGTCCATAGTTGTGAGTGGGGTGTTGAAGTCCAGTACTATTAATGTGCTATCAATTTGGTTTTCTTTTTTCTTTACATTGGTTATTAATGATTGATATAATTGGCTGCACCCAAATTAATAAAATAAATATTTATAATGATCTGAAATTCGTGTTGGGTAGATACTTTATGATATCATGTCCCTCTTCATCTATTACTGCAGTCTTTGTTCTAAAGTCAAATTTTCCTGACATGAGGATTATTATCCCAGGTTTCTTTTGAGGTACATTAGCATGGTAAATTGTTCTCCAATCCCTCGTTTTCAGTCTGCAGGTGTCTTTTGGTCTAAAATCACTCTGTTCTAGACAGCATATGGATGGGTCTTGCTTTTTTATACAGGCCGATTCCTTTGTCTTTTAATTGGAGAATTTAACCCATTTATATTCAAAGTAATTATTGAAATATTTGAATTTAGTTACATTGTATTACATGAAAGTCCATGTATCTATAGATTATTTCTTTCTGGTCTATGTTATTTTTGGAATCTTTCTCCACTGAATCATGTCTGGGTGCTGCCCTAATATCTTTTCTGGGATGCCCCCATCTGACAGGATGTTCTTTGCTTGCAGAAACAGGTTCCATTCTTTTTCAGGCTGCTCAAAAAGAGTGATTACTGACCATCCCATCTTGAGCTTTATGATGACCCGAGCTGAGAACCCCTCTTGAGCTCACTGACCCTAACCTGCTTTCTTGCTACACTACTGGGGCACTCTACCACTTCAGACATCCCCATTCACTCTATGACTCTTTGGATCCTGGGAGACCACTATGCCTCTCCTAGAATTCTGCTATTTTATTTTCAGTTCACTTTTAAGAAAGGGATATATATTCCTATAGCAGATTTCTAAGGGTTTTGATTCTGTGTTTCTGTGTCATACCACTTTCCTATTACCAGCTTGTGGAGGCTGCCTCCCACATCTGTCCATCTACTGATATCTCCCCACAGATTCACAACTTCCTAAGTCCTGCCTTCTAAAAAACATTCGGCTTTCTGCTTGTATATCTATCTATCTATCTATCTATCTATCTATCTATCATCTATCATCTATCTATCTATATATATATTCCTATATATAAAGCTGATTACATGGGTGTTCAAAATGGTTTCATAGATATCCCTCAGCGGTCCAAAATTGAAATGAGGTCCCATACTCCTCCACCATCATGCCCTAGAAATTCAATTTAAAAAAATCTTATTTGATTTCCTTTTTTAAGTGTTCATTGTTTAGTAACATGTTGTTTAATCTCTTAATATTTGTGGTCTTTCCAAAATTGTTTTTTTTTCTTTTTCACTTCAATTTTCATAGTGCTATGGTCAGAAAATATGCAAGGAATGATCTCAATAATTTTGTATTTGTTGAGGCCTGATTGGTAACCTAGCATGTGTTCTATTTTGTAGGATGTGTCACATGTATTTAAAAAGACTGTGTTTCAGGATAGAGTGTTTCAAGTTTATCTGTTAAGTTCATTCAGACTAGTGTTCAATTCAAAGCCATTTTAACTTGGAGATTTTTTGTTTACGTGATCTGTTCATGGTTGTAAGTGGAGTTTTAGAGTTCCATACTAATACTATATTATTATCAGTAAGTTCCTTTATGGTTATTATTATATGTCTTATACATCTGTGTGTTCCTATGTTGGGTACAGAAGTATTTACAATTGTTAGATCTTCTTGTTGGATTCTCCCATTTATGAGTATAGAATGTCCTCTTTGACTTTTGTTATAGTCTTTAAAAAAAATCTGGTATGTCAAGTGTTCCTGGGTGGCTCCATTGGATAAACATCCAAATCTTGAATTTTCTTAGGTCTTGATTGCCTGGGTCATGAGATCAAGCCCCGTGTCAGGCTCCTCAAACAGTGGAGATTCTGTTTGAAATTATATTTCTCCCATTGTCTTTTCCCCTGCTTGTGTGTTTCACTCTCTCTCAAATGAATGAATGAATGAATGAACAAATAATTAAATAAATAAATAAATAATAAAATCTTTAAAAATAAATTAAGAAAATTAAGTCTAGTGTGTCAGATATAAGTTATAAGTATTGGTAGTCCAGCTTTCCTTGTTGTCCATTTGCATGACATATCCCCTCACTTTCAAACTAGAGGTGTGTTTGGTTCTAAAATTAGTATATTGTAGGCAGCATACAGATGGACAGATTTTGGTCCATTCTGACACCCAATGTCCTTCGATTAGAGCATTTACTCTATGAGCATTCAGAGTAATTATTGAAATATACATATTAGTTCCATTTGATCGGTTAGTTTTTTCATTGTATCTGGAGATATTCTCTGATCTCTTCTTGTTTTCATCACTTTTTATCTTCCCTTTCTGGTCAAAGTGTCTCCTTTAATATTTATTGTGGTTCTTTTCTTCTTCTTCTTCTTCTTTTTAATTTCGTCTGGGAAATTACTTATGTCTCCTTCCATTTTGAATAATATCCTTGTTGGATAGAATATTCTTGTGTACATATTTTCCCATTCAGCAATTAGAATATGCCATGTCACATCCTTCTGACTTGTGAGGTTCGTCTTAGGAAATCTGCAGCTTTTTGTGGCAATTCATAGTGTCAGGCTAGATAAGATTTAATAAACACATGCTGCCCTGGATGAGGCTAGTTAAGGCAAAGAATGTGTATCTGGAAAGCTGGGTCCCCTTTCAGGTTTCTTGACTGAAAAGAGCCAGATCCTCATTGCGGCTCAATGCCCTCATTCAGGGAGTAAATGCTTGACTTGGGAGAAACATTTGACTTTAGAGGTTACACACTCCCTGTGTACATGACTGTCCTGATTATTGAAACTTCACAATCCTACTTTTCTTATTCCCTCATTATACTGTTAACATTTGCAACAAATGTGAATGCAAAGCGTGGCTCAAAACCTTTTGCCAATAGAGAGTTTGGTCCCTACACCTGCTCCTTTCTCTTACTAAGGTGTCTGGAGTCATCTTTTCATTCACCCCCTCAGAGTTTTCTAGCCAAACCCAATGGCTAACCTTATGGGTCCCTTCTTGTAAGTTACAGACTTTTTTTTGTATTACTGATTTTAAGAAAATTTTCTTTCCTTTTTTTTAAAGATTTTTTTTAATATCACTGTATTTCTTAAATTTTATTGTAGTAGGTATTGGTGTTGGCCTGTTATTATTTTTGTTTTGCTTGTTTGATGTTGCTGTTTTGTTTTATTTTTTATTTGTTTGTTTTGGTGGTGTTTGTTTGATTGATTTTGGGGGAGTTTTCTGTGCCTCCTTGATCTGGATGTCTGTTTCCTTTTACAGATTACTATAGTTTTCAGGTATTATTTCCTTCAATAAATTTTCTGTGTCCATTTCTATCTCTTTTAGGAGTCCTATTATCCAAATAATATATTTGATGGAATCATTGAGTTCCCTAAGCCTGTTCTTTTCGTGCTAATTCTCTGTTCTCTCTTCTGTTCAGCTTCGATATACTCCATTATTTTGTCTTCTAAGTCACTTGTTCCTTACTGTTTCATCCAGCCTTGTGTTCATTGCATAAGCTTGTTGCTAACCTCAGTTATTGAGCTTTCATTTGTGACTGATACTTTTTTAAACACTTTTACCTCTGTGGTAATGGTATCCCTGAATCCTTTCATTATTTTTACTACCCAATATATATCCTATGACTGTTCCTTTAAATATATATCCCAATATATATTTATATATCCTATGAATGTTCCTTTAAATTCTCCATCAGGTATGTTACTTAAATTTATTTCACTAAAATCTCTGGATGTGACTTATGTGTGTTAGAAAAGTCCATTATGTTTCCTGCTTCTGAGAATGATGACTTTATTAAGAAGATGTCATATAGTTTCCAGGGCCTGACGTTTCAAGTACTTTTCTGGTGTGTACTGTGTGAAATATAGATAGATAGATAGATATAGATAGATAGATTTAGATATCTATCTATATCTATCTATCTAGATAGATCTAGATTTAGATGTATATCTATATATCTATATATTATATCTATATATTATCTGTATATCTGTATATCTATAGATATATAATCTATATATATATCTATATATAATATCTATATAATATCTATATATCTATATAATCTATATATATATCTATAGATTATATATCTATATATCTATTATATTATATCTATCTATCTATATATAGATAGATATATATCTCACACAGTACACACAGATCTAGATATCTATCTATACATATGTAGGTATATAGAGAGAGATAGATATATCTATATATATCTCACACAGTACACACAGATCTAGATATCTATCTATACATATATATATCTATATATAGATAGATATATAGAGATAGATAGATATATCTATATATATATATCACACAGTACACACAGATCTAGATATCTAGATCCATAGATCTAGATATCTAGATCTAGATATCTAGATCCATAGATCTAGATCTAGATATCGATCCATAGATCCACATATATATATAGATATATATATATATCTATATCTATATATAGATATAGATATAAACACTGTGTGTTCCAGGCATTCCATATTTTTTTTGACTATTTTTTTTTCACTATTCTATCCTTCAGGCCACTTATCTGCAAAGGTGCTCCTTGACTGCTATGGGCAGTTTTTGTCCCTGGCCTTAAAGAGGTGACTTTTAACTGGGTGTTCTCTGGTCTGCTTATGAAAGAGTCTTCATACAAGTTCCATCAGAATTGAGCCCCTGCAGAACTCTGATAGGAGCACTGGTATGGACAGGGGTTTGTGGTATTCTTCTGGGAGAGGGACCTACTGTGTTGGGAATGAGGCAAACTTGATTAAGTGTGGAGTCCCTCCAGAGCACAGGTGTGTGGGATTTGGTGTAAGCAAGATAAGCAACATGTATGGGTGCTGCACTGCTTCCTGTGAATAGCTCTGTGATTATAATAAAAAGAGGGGAGGAAAATTGCACAAGCCTGGTCCCTGTCACCAGAGAAGCATCTACCAGAATGCTTTCTTTCAAGAACTTGCTATAAGTGGAAATAATCTCTCCACTGTGTGTTACAGGCATTCCTCAATTGTCTATTCTCATTTTACCTGGCCCTTGGCCATTTACTTTCCTTCTGTCCAGGGCTAAGGCAGTGTTCTCCTGGCTCTATCCCATCTGATCCCACTTACGTTTAGAAGTCCAATCTTTAAGCCCCAGTGGCTGCAGGAACTCCTAAACATTAGCCCCTCTCATTTCACCACTCAGTGAATTGTCAGTAATGCTCTTCTTATGAATTTCCTTTGTGACTCCTGTCTCTCTTGTCTTCTACTATGACCAGGGCTCCCTCTCCTCTGCCAAAACTGTAATATCTTTCTATTCCAAACCAGGTCTCCACACTTCCTAAATTTTTTGATGTGACATCTTCTCTTCCTTTAGTTGTGGAATTTGTTCTGTCAGTCGTCTGGTTGATTTCTGAATTATTTAGAATAATTTGATATTTATCAGTTTTGTTCCTGGGAGGAGATGCTCTTAGTATCCTCCTACTCCTTTGCCATCTTCCAGTACTGTTCTCAATTTTATTTTTGAACAACAACAACAAAAAAAATCCAGAATACAGAATCTATGTTATTGTTGTTGTGGTGGTTTGTTATTGTTGTTGTTGTTGTTTTTAACCTTCAACACATCAGATATTTCACTTCAGTCTTTTCTTGCTTGCATGTTTTTCTGAGAAATCAGAAGCAATTCTTATCTTTGGTCATCCTTATGTAATGTCCCTCCCCCAGCTTCTTTAAGGACTATTTTTATGTTTTTTTTTTTAATTTGATTTACTAACATATGGTATTATTTGTTTCAGAGGCAGAATTAATGATTCATTGACTGCATACAACACCCAGTGCTCATTTCATCAAGTGCCCTCCTTAATTCCCATCAGCCAGACACCCTCTTGCCCTCCCACCTTCCTTCCACCAACTCTCAGTTTGTTTCCTATAGGTAAGTGTCTCTTATGGTTTATCTCTCTCTCTGTTTTTGTCTTATTTGATTTTTCCTTCTCTTCCTCTGTGTTCATGCTTCCTTCTTAAATTCCACATATGAATGAAATCATATGCTATTTGTCTTTATCTGACTTCTTTTACTTAGCAAAATACCATCCAGTTCCATCCAAGCCATTGTAATAAACATTTTAAGATGATGTCTACATGTATTAGTTTTTCCATTTTTAAAAATTTCCTCTTCTTTCCCACTTTAGTATTTCTATTTTTGTATGTTTTATCCATTTTGTTTTGTCTTCCACTTATCCTGTTTGGAATTCTCTGAACTTCCATACTCCTTGGTTAGTTTTCGATTATTTACAAATTTTCCATTTTTTTGGGGGGGTGTCTCATTTTGGTATTTTCATTACACTTGTGGTACACATTTTATAGTTTCCCACTTATTTAAATATTTCATTTTTTCCTATTGTTTGTTTTTGTTTGCTTTAGCTTTTGAGGATTGTATTGATAAACATCTAGCTCAAATATTTATTCTCCAACTGTTTCTGTCTAGCAATAAACACTTGTCATTCATTTTTTACATTTGTTACAGCTTTTTTTTTTTAATATCTAGCATTTATTTTGTTTGTTTTTTAGCATTTCCAAATTCTGCTTACATAAGCTTTCTGTGTTTGGATGTAGTCCACTTAATTATAGAACTTAGCATATTAGTTATAGTCTTTTTTAAAATCTGGTTTAATAATTATAACACTTCCGACACATGTGCTTCTTATGGTTCTGACCTATATTCTGTCACTTTGCAAATGATTTACGTATTTATTTATTTTTGCTTTCAGGGGACTTTTTTTTTTTTTTAATGACAAGAGTAATGTGCCCCTTAAAATAAACTGCTGTAAATAGATATTCAGTTATTTGATGGTGAGGATTGTAGGGAAGTGTAGTATTTGATAGTCAAAACTTGTCTTTAATTTTTAATAAGCCTGTGATTCTGGACTTTGAACTTCACAAGTTTTTCTCATCTTCTTCTCTCTTCATGGGGAGGAAGTATGTGTACTTGCCATGCAGTTGGGTGATTTTCTTCTCCCATGTGAAAGGCTGGACCAGCTTGGTGTTTGGTTATTTAAATTACCACAGGTCAGTTAAATTGTGATAATTACCCATGCTAGGGCAGATTAGGATATTAGCTTCAGGTTAATGAGCTCCTTCTGAGCACTGGATTGGATGGAAAAAAAAAATAAAGTGCTGTGGGATATTTGTAATTTTTTAATTTTCTTTTTCCCCTGCTGAGAGCTTCAGGATTTTTTTAAAGCTATATCTGTGATATCCTTACTGACATCTCAAAAGCATGGGGGGCCCGTATTATTGGATTCTCTTGGAGTTTTTGTTCTGTTTTGTTTTAACTTTAGAGTTGTCCATACTAAGATTTTACCAATGGGTCAATTACACTTTATGTTTTCCCATCTCAACACTGGTTCTTGCTCCAGTATTGGTTCTAGTGAGTCTTTGCTACAGTAAACTAAAGATCTCTTTATTCACCTGAGTCTATATCTAACCTTAAGGTGAGTGATTTCCTCCTATCTCATTCTTTAATTTTTGGATCCAAAGAATTCTTGATATTTGAATCAGTATACCTTTTTATTTGTTAAAATAACCAGTGACTTCCAGCTTTCTTATAGGAAGAACCAGAAATCTGAATATTTTAGTAATTTCTACAAAGGCAGTTATCTGAATGTGTTTTACACTAAATTTTTAATAATCTGGTCTATTAGAAGAGTTTCCCTCTAAGGGAAAAAATCATTGAATATAAAAACACACCTACTCATGGTGTATTTAGGTCATTGGGTATAATTATTCTTTGCAGCATTAAACACATGTGCAGCAAGATGAGGAAAAATATTTTATTTAGTGTATGGATATGGTTGTGCTACACTGAATTTGTATATGAAATTAAGACATTTTATTACATAACTCAGACCAACCCACAATATGTATTGGTTTAAGTTAGAAACTCAGAAGCATTTGGGTATGAGTTATCATGGAATTTGTTGGTGATATCTCAGGGACAGAATCATCCATGGAGAACCACAACAGCCAATGGGTGACCACTGGATGATAATAGACATATTGAGAAGGCTCTGTGTTCAATCAAATAAGTACTAAGTCCCAAACAACCCATAAAATCCAGATAATATAGTAATCTTAAAATATCCCTGTGCTTCCTGAATAGCGTGGAGGCATTATTGATGCATACTTCTCCATGATACAAAAAAAGCAGTGTGCATGGCATGGCATCATGACATTCAGCCTATTATTAAGGATAAGAAAGAATAAAAAAATCCAAGACCATAAATAAATCCATGAATAGATGGTCAATGTCACCTTCACGAGATGGGGATTTGGTGAATGAAGCTGAAATGATGAGAGGACTACCAACTGATGATCAGTAGACATCTTTACTTCTTATAATCACTTCTTTAATGCCTTCTACAAAATGCAGATTCTACAAACCATATATAGATTTATGTGCAGGGCATAGGCTATGTAAGATGTGATTTACATGCAAGCAATCAAGTGAGACAAGTGAACAACAATGATTATCTCTTAGCTTTGAATGATAGTATCTCTTAGCTTCAAAAGACAAGAGCAAGTTAAGGATTCTCCACATTTATCAGACCTACCTAAATGATGACTTGAAAACACTACAGGGATACTCCCATGTTTATTCTGGCCCAGGAAGCCTCTTGCCCTCCATCTCTTCAAGTTTCCTCACATAATTCAACCAGAACCCAGTCACTTTGGTGAGAATCAGGTTGTGTTCTAACAGTCAACGAACTTACAAGAAAGAAGCCAAGAATACACCATGGGAAGTTATGTTCTATTAAAGTAAACAGCTATTCTATGTATTTCTGTTTTGGAAAACTGGAAGGTCAGAGGCAAAATAATGAAATTGGATCATGATCGGAAACCACACACACACACACACACACACACACACACACACACACACATAGTGTAAAATGGATTAAAGAGGTTAAGGAAAGAAGATGGTAAAAGAATAGGGGGCCCACGTTTCTTCTTGTACCTTGAATTCAGCTATTTATCTATCAAATCATTCTGATGACCCATGAATTCAACCTAAAATTTAAGAAAAGATTTGCTGCAATTCTACAAATAGAAAAACAATGACTTTTGCAAGGTAGAAGGTGTGGAGATATGAACCATATGGGGAAGGAGCCTCCATAAGCCAACCACAAAAAAGTGATATAGTGGTGGAGGGCAAAATTGGAACTCAGAAGTTTGCTCCTGTGAGGAAACTCCCTTCCTTAAAGGTACTCAGGTGGCAAAGTGGGGCAAAATCCTAGGTGGGAGAGTATGGTCTCAGGATCTCCAGGATCACAAAAAGAGTGGTGCCTGAATGTACCAGATTTCCCAAGCAGTGGAGTATGGAAACTGACTATAAACTAGACAATTTCTGAGTGGCCTCCCAGCTAGGTATTGCCATAAACAATGAACTATGGCTCAATCAGAAGACTGTTCTCCAAGAAATGTCCCAGCAAGACAAAACCTTGGGAGACCATGCTTTTTCCCCTTGGAAGATTGACATAGGGGTACAAATGATCAGACAACCACTCTCTAAGAAGTGACCCATCATGCTGTTGGGGCACAGTAAGACCCTCTTTCTCTGCCCTGGAGCATCAGAATAGGTGTGTTCCAGAAGATTATGAGGAATTTGGAGCACACAAAAGGGATTGACTGTGCTTCCCTGAGGGTAAATTGAAGAATGAGGGTTGTGATCATTCAGGTCTCGGGCTGGAGACCAGTGGCTACCATTATAACTCTTTCTTTCTTTCTTTCTTTCTTTCTTTCTTTCTTTCTTTCTTTCTTTCTTTCTTTCTTTCATCTTTCCCATCCTTTAAAGTGGCATGAAAAGCCTTCAGGGAACAAAGACACACAGAGCAACTGGAAACAGCTTACACTGAGCCTGGCCCCTGGTGAGGGGTGGTGCAACTCTTCCCAGGCAAAGACACCTGACAATCACAGAAACATGCCCTCCCCCAGAAGAACATAAGGAACACTAATTGAATAACAAGCTTATGGATCATTTAGGCCTAAAAAATCTCCATACTAGGAGAAAATAGTATATACATGTTTTTTTTTTTTCTTATGAGCCTTTAGTATTTCAGTTTAAAGTTTTCTTTTTTTTAATATTTCCTTTTTCCTTTTCAACTAGCTTCTCATTTTATCAACTCTGTTTTTAATTCTTTTAATTGTTTTCAATTAGCTAACATATATTCCATTATTATTTTTTATGTATTCTTCAGTGATTCATTTGTTGCATATAACACCCCATGCTTATCACCACATATGGCATCCTGAATACCTGTTACCGAGTTAGACTTTTTTTTTTTTAATTCTTACATTTACATTTTAAAAATATATTCTACAATACTGGCTTCAATTCACTGTTTTGGGGATTATTGTATTCTAACAAACAGACAAAAAAAAACCCCAGCACCAAGTGTATCACCCTGTTTTGTTCACCTATGAGGTTATATTATCTCTATATCTTATTTTTTTTCTTTATTGGTTCCTCCCCTCTTCTGATTTGTCTAGCGTATATTTTAGCTGATGTCATGGTAAATGTTTTTGATTATGTTCTTTCATTCTTCTATTCTTATTTAGACAAAATTACTAAAGGGGAAATTTACTACAAAAGAAAGAACCAGAGTTAGGTATGCTTGGGTGGGTCAGTGGGTTAAAGCTTCTACCTTCAGCTCAGGTCATGATCCCAGCGTCCTGGGATCTAGCCCCATGGGACTCACTGCTCATCAGGAAAACTTCTTCCCTTCCTCTCTCTCTCTCTACCTGGTTCTCTGCATACGTGTGATGTTTGTCTGTCAAAAAAATAAATAAAATCTTAAAAAAATAAACAGAGTTAATACTCTCTGCCATTGACCTAATCCCTATAGATATAAGTAAAATGTGAGAAATTTAATAAAAAATAATGATCATAAAGCTATTAGCTGGGCTTAAGAAAAAACATAAAAGACACTAGAACATGTCTTAGTAAATAAAAAAAAATCTAATCAGGCTAAAATTAAAAATGCTTTAAAATATATGCAGACTAAAATGGGTGATTTGACAGCTAGGGTAAATGAAGTATAAAAGAGAATAAGCGACATAGAAGGCAAAGTGATTGAAAAAAAAAAGAAGGAAGCTGAAGAAAAGGGAGAAAAACAATTATGGACCATGAGGGGTTGCGTTGAGAAATCAGCAATAACATAAAGTGAAACAATATTAGAATTTGGGTACCAGAGGAAAAAGAGAGAGGGACAGAGGGTACATGAGAGCAAATCATAGCTGAGAATTTACTAATCTCGGGAAGGAATCAGGCATTCCAGTACAGGAGGTACAGAGAACACCCCCTCAAAATCAAATAAAAGTGGATCAACACACTGATATAATTAATCTTGCAAATTTCAGAGATAAAGAGAAAATCCTAAAAAATGGCTCAGGACAAGAGGTCCTTACCATAAACGTGTAGAACAACTAAAATAGAAGCAGACCTAACCAAAGAGACCTGGCAGACCAGAAATTCTGGCATGATATATTCAGGGTAATCAAAGTGAAAAACATGCTACCAAGAAAACTTTATCTAGTAAGGCTGTCATTCAGAATAGAAGAGATAAAGAGCTTCCAGGAAGAACAGATACTAAAAGAATTTATGAGTATTAAACCAGCTGTGCAAGAAATTTCCAAACAGATCCTATAAATAAAGAGAGACTCCAAACGTAACATAGACCATAAAGAAACAGAGGCAATCTACAGAAACAGAGAATTTACAGATAATACAATGACACTAAGTTTATATTTTTTCAATAGTTACTCTGAATGTAAATGGGCTAAATTATCCAATCAAAATAGGCTAAATTCTCCAATCAAAAGATAAAGTGGGGACCCTCAGTGGCTCAGTGGGTTAGGCTTCACCTTCAGCTCGGATCATGATATCAGGGTCCTGGGATTGAGCCCTGCCTTGAGCTCTATGCTCAGTGGGGAGTCAGCCCCCCTTCCTGCCTCTCTGCCTACATGCGATTTCTCTCTCTGTTAAATAAATAAATAAAAATATTTTAAAAAGACGATACAGGGTACCAGATTGGATTTAAAAAAGTCAAGACCCAGCCATATGCTCTCTCCAAGAGACAAATTTTATATCCAAAGACATATCCATAACGAAAGTGAGGGGGTGGAAAACCATTTACCATGCTAATGGACCACAAAATAAAGATGGGTTAGTAATCCTTTAATCAGAAAAAAATTATATTTTAAATCAAAGGCTAGTTAAGAATTAAGAGTAATGATATATCACACTTAAAGTGTCTATCCAACAAGAAGTTTAAAAATTATAAATATTAATTCTGCTAAATGAGGAACAGTCAATTGTATAAACCAATCAATTACAACATTAAAGAAACACATGGTAATTCTACAATAATAGTAGGAGATATTAACACTCCACTCACAGCAATGAGCATATCAAGGACTTTGAATGACAAACTGGACCAGATGGACTTCATAAATATATACAGAACATCCTATTCTCAACCAACAGACTACTCATTCTTCTTGAGTAAAAATGGGTCTTTCTCCAGAATAGAGCACATACTTGGTCACAAATCAGGTCTCAACTGGTACCAAGACTTAGGTTATTCCTTGCATATTTTTAGACCACAATGCTTTGATCTCAGTAACAAGAGGAAATTTGAAAGAAACTTGAACACTTAGAGGTTAAAGAACATCTTGCTAAGGGTCAACCAGAAAACTAAAGAACAATTAAATAAGTTCATGGAAACAAATGGAAATGAAAATAGAGCTGTTCAAAACCTTTGGGATACAGCAAAGTCCTAAGGGGGAAGTATACAGCATTACAAGCCTTTCTCAAAACATTATGAAAGTTGCAAATACACAAACTAGCCTAATACCTAAAGGAGCAGGAGAAAGATCAATAACTAAATCATAAATTGTTAAGTAGAAAAATAATAAATTTTAGAGCAGAAATAAAAGAGATAAAAATGAAAACAACAGTAGAACAAATCAATGAAACTAGTTATTTGAAATAATGTGATCAATAAACCCTTAACCAGGCTGGTCAAAAAGAGAAGAGAAAGGACCCAAATTAATAAAATAATAAATTAAAGAGTCAAAATTATGACCAAGACCAAGGAAAGAAAAGTTATTTTAAAAGAATATTATGTGTAACTAATTGTCAACAAATTTGGCAATCTGAAAGAATAGACTCATTCCTGGAAACTTATAAACTACCAAAACTAAAACAAGAAGAAATAGAAAACCTGATAAGACCCATAACCACCAAAAATTGAAGCAGTAATCACAAACATCCCAAAAAACAAGATCCCAGAGTCAGAAGACTTCCTAGGGTAATTCTACTATATATATAGTATAATTATATACTATATAGAGTATATACACTCCTTATAGTAGAATTACCCTAGGGATATATAATTATATTATATAGTATAATATATAATTATATTACATAGAGTATATATAGCAATTGGTAGAATATATATATTCAATTAGTCACTGTATAGTACATCATTAGTTTTTGATGTAGTGTTCAATGATTCCTTAGCTGTGTATATAGATCTTAGTTATGCATAACATTCAATATCTAATGCCAATCACAACACACGCCCTCCTTAATACCCATCACCTTGTTATCCATTCCTCCAACCCCCTTCTTTCTGAAATCTTTCAGTTTGTTTCCTGTGGTCTATAGTCTCTCATGCTTGATTTATTCCCCCTTTGTATTTCCCTTCATCCCCCTATAGTCCTCCGTGCTATTGCTTATGTTCCACATATGAATAAAACAATATTTTAATTGTCTTTCTTTGTTTGAATTACTTCACTTTAGCATAATCCACTCCAGCTCCATCAATGTAGATGCAAATGGTGGCCACGATGCCCTTCTACCAAATATTCATAATTTTTTAAAGATTTTATTTATTTATTTGACAGGCAGAGATCACAAGTAGGCAGAGAGGCAGGCAGAGAGAGGAGGAAGCATGGTCTCCACTGAACAAATAGTCAATGGGGGCCTGATCCCAGGACCCTGGGATCATGACCTGAGCCAAAGGCAGAGGCTTTAAACCACTGAGCCACCCAGGTGCCCCTCTACCAAATATTTAAAGAATAAATAATACCTATATTTCTGATGTTGTTTAAAAAAATATAAATGGAAGGAAAACTTATAATCTTGTTCTATGAGGTCAAAACTATCATGATCCAAAAACCAGACAAAGACCCAATCAAAATGAAGAATAGCAGACCAACATCCCTGATGAACAAGGATGCCAAAACTCTCACCAAGACACTAGCCAATAGGATTCAACAGTATAGGAGTTGAGGGAAATTGGAGGGGGAGATAAACCATGAGAGACTATGAACTCTGAAAAACAATCTGACGGTTTTGAAGGGGCGGGGGCTGGGAGGTTGGATGATCCAGGTGGTGGGTATTATGGAGGGCATGCATTGCATGGAGCACTGGGTGTTGTGCAACAACAATGAATTCTGTTATGCTGAAAAGAAAAAAAAATTATTTACCAAGATGTATTGGGATTTATTCCTGGGATGCAAGTATGATTCAACATTCACAAATCAATCAACATGATAAATCACATAAAAACAAAACAACACAAGTACCTATTCATAAGATCTTCTTAATTGATGCAGAAAAATATTTGACAAAATACAGCAACCATTTTTTTTTAAAAGATTTTATTTATTTATTTACTTGACAGACATCACAAGTAGGCAGAGAGGCAGGCAGAGAGAGGGGAGAATCATGCTTCCTGCTGAGCAGAAAGCCCGATGTGGGATTCAATTCCAGGAACCTGGGATCATGACCTGAGCCAAAGGAAGAGGCTTTAACCCACTGAGCAACCCAGGTGCCCCTACAGCAACAGTTCTTGATTTGACCCTCCACAGTGTAGGGATAGAGGGAATGTATCTCAATATCATAAAAGCCATTTGTGAAAAGCCCACAAAGAATATCATTCTCAATGAAGAAAAACTAAGAGCTCTTTTCCTATGGTCAGGAACAAGATAGGGATATCTTCTGTCACCACTCTTGTTCAGAGTTCCTCAGAACTCTGCAAAATAGCCTCAGCAATCAGACTAAATAAATAAATATACAAAAGGCCTTCAAATATACAATGAAGAAGTCAAACTCTCCCTCTTCATAGATGGAATAATACTTCATCTGGCACACCCAAAGGATGCCCCCCTCAAAAATTGCCAGAAATCATACAGTAATTCAGCAACATGGCAGGATATAAAATTAATGCACATAAATCAGTTACGTTTCTATACACTAACAGTGAGACAGAAGAAATACAGTTAGGAAATCAATCCCATTTATAATTGCAACAGAAACCTTAAGATACCTAGGAATAAACCTAACCAAAAAGATAAAGGATCTGTACTCTAAAAACTACAGACCACTCATGAACATTAATAAAAGTCACAAAGACATCAAAAAATATTCTATGGTCAAGGATTGGAAGAACAAACATTGTTAAGTGTGTGGTGCATGAACAATAAATTTTGGAACACTGAAAAAATAAAATAAAATATTTTTTTTAAAAATGTTTATATTATCAAAACAATCTATACACTCCATGAAACCTCTATCAAAATACCATCAACATGTTTCACAGAGCTGGAACATAGCTCTAAATCTGTATGAAATAAGAAAAGACCCCATATAGGCAGAGGAATGTTGGGGGGTGAAAGGTGGGGCCATCACAATGATGAACTTCATGTAATGCTACAAAGTTGCACTCATTAAGACAGCATTGTAGTGGCACAAAATCAGATACATAGATCAATGGAACAGAATAGAAAGCCACAAATTTACTGACTCAAAGAATGACCAATTTTTAACAAAGTAAGAAAAGATCCATTGGAAAAAGTCTCTTCAACAAATAATGTTGGGAAAATTGGACGGCCACATATAGAAGAATGAAACTGGAAGATTTTCTTACATGCTACAAGAAGAAAAACTCAAATGCATGAAAGACCTAAATATGAGATAGGAATCCATCTAAATACTAGAGGAGAACATAGGCAGTAACCACTTCAACCTCAGCCACAGCATCTTCTTGCTAGACATGTCTCAAAATGCAAAGGAAACAAAACTAAAAATGAACTATTGGGACTTCATCAAGACAAAAAGCTTCTGCACAGCAAATGAAACAATCTTGAGAGTATGTGATATGGTGAGTGCTATGAATTGTATAAGATAGATGATTCACAGACTTCTACCCCTGAAACAAATAATACATTGTGTGTTTAAAAAAGTGACAGTTGTAAAGGACCAAAAAAAAAAAAATCAACAAAACTAAAAGACAACCCATGGAACCATGGAATGTGAGAAGATACTTGCAAATGACAAAAAGAAAAGTGATGGTATCCAAAATCTATAAAGAACTTATGATGCAGCATTCCAAGATTCATCGCTTATGTACAACACCCAGTGCTCCATGTAATACATGCTCTCCTTAATACCCTCCACTGCATCAAAAACTAATGATGAAAATGGACTTTCTCCACTTGAATTATTTCACCCAGCATGATATCGTCCAGTCCCATCCATGTTGATAAAATGTTGGATATTCTTCCTTTCTGATGGAGGCATAGTACTCGATTTTGTGTGTGTGTGTGTGTGTGTGTGTGTGTGTGTATGATATGGAGAATATATATATATATATATCATAACTTCTTTATACATTCATCTGTTGAAGGGCATCTTGGCTCTTTCTATAGTTTCTAGACTGCGGCCATTGCTGCTGTGAACATTGGGGTACATATGGCCCTTCTTTTCAACATATGTGTCTTTGGGGTAAATACCCAGTAGTGCAAGTGTTTTCCAAGGTGACAGCACCAACTTGCATTCCCATTCCCAACACTGTAAGAGGGTTCACCTTTCTCCACTTCTCCAACTCTTTTTTGTTTTCTGACTTGTTAATCTTTGCCATTCTAACAGGTATAAGTTGGTATCTCAGTGTGGTTTTGATTTCAATCTCCCTTATGGCTAATGATGATGATCATTTTTCCATGTGTCTGCTGCTCATTTGTATGCCTTCATTGGAGAAGTGTCTATCTATGTCTACTGCCCATTTTTTTAACATGATTATCTCTTTTTTGGGTGTTGGTATGAGAAGTTCTTCATAGATCCTGGATATCGGCCCTTTGTCTGTACTGTCATTTGCAAATATCTTCTCCCATTCTGTGGATTGCCTGTTATGTTTGTTTGTTTGTTTGTTTGTTTGTTTTGACTGGTTCTTTTGCTGTGCAGTAGCTTTTGATCTTAGCTTGTGTTTCCTTTGTCTTTGGAGATGTGTCTTGAAAGAAGTTATGGTGGCCAATGTCTAAGAGCTTACTGCCTATGTTCTCCCCCAGGATTTTGATAGATTCCTTTCTCATGTTGAGGTTTTTCATCCATTTTGAGTTTATCTTTATGTATAGTGTAAGAGAATGGTCAAGTTTCATTCTTCTATATATAGCTGTCCAATTTTCCAAGCACCATTTATTGAAGAGACTGTCTTTTTTTCACTGGATATTTTTTTCTTTGCTTTGACAAAGATTATTTGACTATAAAGTTGACAGTTCATATATGGGCCCTCAACTCTGTTTCATCGGTCTCTGTGTCTGTTTTTTGTGTCAGTAACACGTTGTCTTAGTGACCACAGCTTTGTAGTAAAGCTTGAAATCAGGCATTGTGATGTCCTAGTTTTTTTTTTTTAATAATTTTTTTAAGATTTTATTTATTCATTTTGACAGACAGAGATCACAAGTAGGCAGAGAAGCAGGCAGAGAGAGAGGAGGAAGCAGGCTCCCCGCTAAGCAGAGAGCCCGATGTGGGGCTCGATCCCAGGACCCTAGGATCAGGACCTGAGCCGAAGGCAGAGGCTTTAACCCACTGAGCCACCCAGGCGCCCCTGTGATGTCCTAGTTTTGTTTTTCTTTTTCAACATTTCATTGGTGATTTGGGGTCTTTTCTGGCTCCATACAAATTGTAGGATTGTTTGTTCCAGTACTTTGAAAAATGCTATTGGCATTTTGATCATGATAGCATTGAAAGTACAGATTGCGCTGAGAAGTGTAGACATTTTTGCAATGTTTATTCTTCTGATACATGATCATGGAATATTTTCCTACTTTTTTGTGTCTTCCTCAATTTCCTTCATGAGTGTTCTGTAGTTACTTGAGTACTTATCCTTTACCTCTTTGGTTAGGTCTATTCCAAGGCTAACTTATGGTTTTTAGTGCTATTATCATTGGAATTGATTCTCTATTTTCCCTTTCTATGGTTTCACTGTTAGTGCATGAGAAAACAACTTATTTCTGAACATTGATTTTGTATCCTGCCACATTACTCAATTGCTGTATGTGTTCTAATAGTTTGGGGGTTGAGTCTTTTGGGTTTTCCACATAAAGTATCATGTGATCTGTGAGGAGAGAGAATTTGAATAGTTTTATTTCTTTGTCTTTTCTGATTGCTGTTGCTAGGACTTCTAGTACTATGTTGAACAAGAGTGGTAGGAACGGGCATCCTTGTGGTGTTCATGATCTCAAAGGGAAACTGTCGGCATTTCCCCCTTGAGAATGACATTTGATGTGAGTTTTTCATAGGTGGATTTTATGAAGCTGAGTAATGTTCCCTCTATCCCTGTATTTTGAAAAAAAAAATTAATCAGGAAACAATGCTATATTTTCTCAACTGCCCATTTTGCATCATTTGAGAGGACCATCTGGTTTTTCTTTCTTCTCTTATTGATTTGTTCTTTGACACAGATTGAATTGTGAATGTTGAAGCACACTTGCATCCGAGGACAAATCCCACCTGGTCATGTGGAGATTATATATATATATATATATATATATATATATATATATATATATATATATATATATAATCAAGCAGTACATATATATTTGTTAGAATATTGTTGAGAATCTTGGCATCCATATTCATCAAGAATAGTGGTCTGAAATTCTCCTTTCTCATGGGGTCTTTGATTGGTTTGTGGATCAAGGTAATGCTGGCTTTATAGAAAGAGTCTGGAATTTTCCCTTCTGTTTATTTTTATTTTATGTATTTTTCTTTTTAAATAGCTTCAGGAGTATAGGTCTATTTCTTCTTTGAATGTTTGATAGAATTTCCTTGAAAATCCATAAGGTTCTGGACTATACTGTTGTGGGAGATTTTTGATCACTGCTTCAATCTCATTGTTAGATATTGTTCTATTCAGCTTGTCAATTTCTTCCTGTTTCAGTCTTGTCATTTATAGGCTTACACGAATGCATCCATTACTTCTAGGGTGCTTCAATTACTGCCATGTAGCTGTTGATAATAATTTCTGATGACTGTTTCTATTTCCTTGGCGTTGGTCATGATCTCTACCCTTTTATTCATTATTTTATTAATTTGAGTCCTCTCGCTTTTCTTTTGGATTACATTGGTCAGTTTTTTATTGATCTTACTAATTCTTTCAAAGAATTAGGTTCTAATTTCATTGACATTTTCTATTGTATCTGTAATTTCCAACCCATTGATCTCTGTTCTATTCTCAATTATTTACTTTCTTGTGTGGGCATTTGCTTAATTTTGTTGTAATTATCCAGTTATTTAAGGTGTAAAGACAGTTTGTGTATTTGGGATTATTTTTTCCTTAGTGAGGCTTGAATGGGTAGTATTTCCCCCTTATGACTACCTTGGCCATATCCCATAGCTTTTGGATTGATGTGTCTTCATTATCATTTGTTTCCATTAACATTTGTTTCCATTAACATTTCCATTAATTTCCATTAAAGAACAGTAAGTTCTTTGATTTCCTGCTTGATTTCATTCTTGATCAGGATTGTCTTTAGCTTCCAATATTTGAATTCCTTTCAAAAGTTTTCTTTTGATTGAGTTCCAGGTTCAAAGCATTGTGGTCTGAGAATATGCTGGGAATAATCTCAACCTTCTGGTGTCAGCTGAACCCTGATTTGTGACACAATGTGTGGTCTCTTCTGCAAAAAGTTCCAGGTATACTCAAGAAAAATGTTTATTCTGTTGTTTTACGTTGAAATGTTTTGCATATATCTATGAGGTCCATCAGTTCCAATGTGTCATTCAAAACTCTTATTTCCTTGTGGATTTTATGCTTACATGATCTGTCTATTGCTGACAATGACATGTTAATATCACCTACCATTAACGTATTCTTCTCAGTGTGACTCTTTATTTTGATTTACAGCTGACTAGTGTACTTGGATGCTCCCATGTTGGGGGCATAAATATTTACAATTGTTAGACCTTCTTGGCAGATCGACTCTTTAAGAATGATGAAGTGTCCTTCTCTATCTCTGACTACAGTCTTTAGCTTAAAATAGAGTTTATCTTATATGGGAATCACTACCCCAGCTTTCTTTGGAGGACTGTTGACATGAATAATGTCTCTCCATCCCTTCACTTTCAGTCTGGATATATCCTTAAGTTTGAAATGTGTCCCTTGTAGACAGCATATGGACAGTTCTTATCATTTTACTCATTCTGTACACTGTGCAGTTTTATGGGAGCATTTAGATTGTTCACAGAGAGAGTGATTATTGAAAGAATAGTTTTTATTGTCATCATGTTACATATGAAGTCATTGTTTCTATACATTGTCTTTGTAAATTTCTGTTCTATGTCACTCTTGAATTCTTTTTTCTTTCATAGAACCCCCATTAATATTTCTTATAATGCTGGCTTGGTGGTTATATAATCTTCTAAACCTTGCCAGTCTTGGAATCTCTTTATCTGTCCATCCATTATGAATGTCAGCCCTGGTGGATAAAGTATTCTTGCATGTTCTTCTCATTTAGTCCCCTGAATATGTCTTGCCACCCTTTTCTTGCTTGCCAAGTTTCTGTGAAAGGTCTGATGTTATTGTGATGGGCCTTGCTTTATATGTAAGGAATCTTTTCCCCCTAGCTGCCCTTAAGACATCCTCTTGGAATTTATGATTCTTGAATTTTAGTTATGTGCCTGGAGGTATTTATAGCTCCATTGATCTTGGGGGTGTCCTCTCTAGGATATGAACACTTGTTCCATTCCCTTCATTAGGGAAATTTTCATCCAGTGTTTGCTCAACTATATCTTCTAGTTTTCTCTCAATTCCCACCGCTCAGGGATCCCAATAATTCTGACATGGAACATTTCATAGAATCATTTATTTCCTTAGTCTTGTTTGCATGACTTCTAAGCTGTTTATAAAATAAAGATTTTATTTATTTATTTGACAGACAGAGGTCACAAATAGGCAGAAAGGCAAGCAGAGAGAGAGGGGGAAGCAGGATCCCCACTGAGCAGAGTGCCCAATGTGGGGCTCAATCCCAGGACCCTGCAATCATTACCTGAGCTAAAGGCAGAGGCTTTAACCCACTGAGCCCCCCAGGCCCCCCAACCACTTTGTCTTTAAATCACTAATTCTATCTTCTGCCTTGGTTGCTCTAGCTGTTAGAGTATTTAAATTAGCATTTTTATGTTCTGCCAAATCAACTCTCACTTCGACCCTTAGATATTCTATGTTGACACTAATGGTCTTCCTCAACTTATACTTTGACTGGACAACTGTTACCATTAATTCCATTTCTGACATATTACTTATGTCCATATCAATAGTTCTGTAGTAGAGGTCATAGTCTCTGAATTTTTTCTTCTGTTAGGTGTTCCTCCTCCTATCTATTTTGGTGAGAGGTGGTTGAAGGGATGTATAGCTGAATATAACAACCATGATACAGGCAAGTATTTGCACCTTGGAACGTTTCAGAGCAATCAGAAGTCACCATTAAAAAGAAAGAAAAAAAAAATAAAAGAGAGAGAGAGAAAGAGAAAAACGAACAAAAAAAGCCAACCAAAATAAGTTCCAAAAATAAAAATGAATAAATGAAAAAAAAGAAGAGAAAAAAAAAAGAGAAATAAAAACCCAGTAAAAATGAACCAAAAGGATAATTTATATATTTAGAAAGCAGAAAGAAAAAAAAAAAACAAAACAACAGAAACCTTGACAAAGTAATAAAATGGGAAGGGGGTTATAAACACTTGATGAGAATGAGAAAGGTTATTTCAGTTTTTCCTGAGTGTATCTTGTTATTTTTTTAAAGGGCTCAATTTTCCAGAGATACAGGGAAATTAAACTGGTTTGTATAGAGGGGTAGTACTGAATGGGGTAAAATAACTACTTTGAGGCTTAAATCTATATATATGTTTAAGAAAAAGAAAAAAAACACAAAGGTATATGTATGAAAAAAGTTCAAGTTAAAAAGTTAATATGGGGGGCGCCTGGGTGGCTCAGTGGTTTAAAGCCTCTGTCTTTGGCTCAGGTCATGATCCCAGAGTCCTGGGATCAAGCCCCGCATTGGGTTCTCTGCTTCGCAGGGAGCCTGCTTCCCCCTCTCTCTCTCTGCCTGCCTCTCTGCCTACTTGTGATCTCTGTCTGTCAAATAAATAAATAAAATCTTTAAAAAAAAGTTATTATGGTATGACCCAGCAATTTTACTACTGGGTATACACCCTAAAGATACAAAGGTAGTGATCTGAAGGGGCATGTGCACCTGAATGTTTGTAGCAGCAATATGTACAATAACCAAACTGTGGAATGAACCTAGATGTCCATCAACATATGAATGGATAAATAAGTTGTATATTTATATATATAGATAGATAGATATACATATATAGATATAGATATAGATATACTATGGAATATTATACAGCCATCAAAAATATGAAATATTTCCATTTGCAATGACATGGATGGAACTACAGGGTATTATGCTGAGCAAAATAAGTAAATCAGAAAAAGACAATTATCATCTGATCTCTCTTAATATGAGGAATTTGAGAGTCAGGGCTGGGGGTTTGGGGATATGGAAGGACAAAAAGAAACAAGATGGGATCAGGAGAAAGACAAAACATAAAAGACTTAATCTCACCAAACAAACTAAGGGTTGCTGGGGGTAGGGGGGTAGGGAGAGGGTGATGGGTTTATGGACATTGGGAGGGTATCTGATATGGTGAGTGCTGTGAAATGTGTAAGCCTGATGATTCACAAGCCTGTACCTCTGCGGCAAATAATACATTTCATGTTACTAAAAATAATTAATAAAAATTTTTAAAAGTTATTATGGGATATGTTGTATTAAGCATCTAGATGAAATGATAAGTTAAGAAAATTAAAGAACAAGAATAATGAGAAAGAATTTAAAGAAAAAAAGAGAAAATTTGTAAGTATGGCATATACAGGTTTTATGGCAATACTGGGAGCTTAAAATATTGCTTTCCCCTGATGTTGGAGTTTTACAGTTTTGGGGGGACCCTGTGGTTGTTGTACTTTTGTTCTTTCAGCTTGTCTTCTAGGGGATGTCAGCCACATTGTTTAGTCAGTCTTGCCTGGGTAGAGTCACCTGCCTCCTATCAAGGGGCTGGGATCTCGAAAAACTGGTTTTTATGTCCTTCGTTCTCTGGAGATTTTTGTTCTCTGGTGGCTTTTTGTGTCTTTTTGAAGGGTCAGAGCAATGAAAACTGTCTGCACCTGGAACTGCACCTTATAGAGAAGCCTCAGTCTGCTCCCTTCTTGATGGTCAAGAACACACAGACCCTTCCTCTGTGAATTCTACTAATTATACTAAACACTAGAATCTCCCACAGGTGGTGTGCACTCCCAGCCACCTTCTCAGTGGTGGCCTGAGGCCAGTGCATGTCTCTGTACCCCTGGGTTACTAAAACCACTAGTGATATTAGTCTGTGGGAGCCTGACCCCGGTGGCTGTTGTTACCAGGATTGCTGACTAGAGAGCATGCCAGATGGTCTAAGGTGCTGTTGGGCATCAGCTGTGGCCACCCTCGGAGCATGGGGTTAGGTCTATGGCTGTTGCCACCTGATCCCAGCAATTGCCCCTTAAGTCCTTTTGTTTTTCTTTTCTTTCTTTCTTGTATTTTTAAGAATTTATTTATTTAGTTGACACAGAGAGAGGGAACACAAGAAGAGAGAGGGACAGTGGGACTACTATTGTAAAGAGAGCCTGATATGGGGCTCAATCAAGGCCCCAGGACCATGACCCGAGCTGAAGGCAGATGCTTAACAACTGAGTCACCCAGACACCCCAAGACCCTTTGTTCTTTATGAGAGTTAATAACCAGTCTCCAAGCTATTCATAGTCCCCCAGCACAGAGCACATTCATATTGGAGTATTACTTTCCAGTGGACACTTCTGATGTTTCCCTCCCTCTCTGTTTATCCTCTGATATGAATTTTAGGATGTCCCCTCCTTTGTACCTCTGCACTGATGATCTTCTGCTCCCCATACAGATCCAGAAGTGTATAATCTTATATTTCAGACTTATTACAGGGGTGTTCAGAGTGTTCTGGGAGATATTTAGTTGAATTCGGGGAATCTCTTGAAACAAGTCTCCTACACCTATGACACCTTGCCCTTCTTCCACAATACAGGTTTCTATTTTGTCTTTCATTCTTTATTTATTTATTTGTAATTTTATGTACTTTTTAAAAATTTATTCTCAGTGTTTCAGAATTCATTGTTTATGCACCACAGCCAGTGTCCCATGCAATATGTGCCCTCCATAATACCCACCACCAGGCTCACCCAACCTCCCACTCCTTCCTTGTCAAGACCCTCAGTTTGTTTCTCAGAGTCCATGGTCTCTCATGGTTTGTATCCCCTTCAAAATTCCCTGAATTCATTTATCCTATCTCCCCAATGTCCTCTGTATTATTCTTTAAGCTTCAAAATAAGTGAAACCATGTGATAATTGACTCTCTCTGCTTGACTTGCTCACTCAGCATAATATCTTTCAGTCCACAATGACCAGGTGGGATTTATCCATGGGATTCAGAGCTGGTTCAACATTTGCAAATCAATCAATGTAATAGAACAAATCAATAAAAAGAGAGAAAAACCAAATGGTTCTCAATCGATGTGGAAAAAGCATTTGAAAAGATACAGCATTTGTTTGTAATTAAAATGTTAAAAAGTACAGGGATACAGAGAACATTCCTCAACTTCATAAAAGGTATTTGGGAAAAGCCAACAGCGAATATCATCCTCAATTGGGAAAAACTGACAGCCTTTACTTTGAGATCAGGAACACAACAAAGATGCCCACTCTCACCACTCTTGTTCAACATACTGTTAGAAACCCTAGCAACGGCAATTAGACAACAAAGAGAAATAAAATATATTCAATAAAGAATATATTTATTTATTAAAGAATAAAGAAGTTAAACTCTCTCTCTTCTCTGATGGCATTATACTTTATATGGAAGACCCGAAAGACCACCCCAAACCACTAAAACTCATATAGCAAGTCAAGAATGTGGCAAGATACAAAAATTAATATGCACAAATCAGTTGTTTTCTTATACATTAACAATGAAAATACAGAAAAGGAAATGAGAGAATCAATTCTACTTACTATAGCACCAAGAACCATAAAATACCTGGGAATAAACCTAATCAAAGAGGTAAAGGATCTGTACTCAAGGAACTACAGAACACTCATAAAAGAAATTGAAGACACAAAAAGATGGAAGACCATCCCATGCTCATAAATTGGAATAAACATTGTTAAAATGTCTACACTGTCTAGTTAAATCTATATTTTCAATGCCATTCCAGTCAAAATTCCTCCAGTATTTTTCAAAGAGCTAGAATAAACAATCCTAAAATTTGTGTAGAATCAGAAGAGACCCAGAATTTTTATGGAAATGTTGAAAAAGGAAAACAAAACTTGGGGCATCACGTTGCCTGAGTTCAGGCTTTACAACAAAGCTGTGATCACTAAGACAGCACGATACTGGCACAAAAACAGACACATGGACAAGTGGAACAGTGTAGAGATCCCACATATGGACCCTCAACTCTATGGTCAAATTATCTTCAAAAAAGCAAGAAAAATATACAGCATAAAAAAAAGACAGTATCTTCAATAAATGGTGCTGGGAAAATTGGACAGCTATGTGTTGAAGGATGAAACTCAACCATTCTCTTACACCATACACAAAGATAAACTCAAAATGGATAAAAGACCTCAATGTGAGATAGGTATCCATCAGAATCCTAGAGGAGAACATAGGCGGTAACCTCTTCGACATCAGTCACAGCAACTTTTTTCAAGATATGTCACCAAAGGCAAAGGAAATAAAAGCTAGATAAAACTCAACTCAAGATAAAAAGCTTCTGTACAGAAAAGGAAATAGTCAATGAAACAAACAGGCAACCCGCAGCATGGGAGAAGATTCACAAATGCTACTATTAACAAAGGGCTCATATCCAAGATCTATAAAGAACTCCTCAACCTCAACACACACAAAACATATAATCATGTTAAAAAATGGGAAGAAGACATGAACAGACACTTCTCCAATGAAGACATACATATGGCTATCAGACACATGAAAAAATGTTCATCTTCACTAGCCATTAGGGAAATTCAAATCATACCACATTGAGATACCACCTTACACCAGTTAGAATGGCCAAAATTAACAAGACAGTAAACAACATATGTTGTAGAGGATTTGGAAAAAGGGCAACTCTCTTGCACTTCTGGTGGGAATGCAAATTGGTGCAGCCACTTCAAATAACAATGTGAAGATTCCTTACAAAATTAAAAAAAAAATAGAGCTTCCCTATGACCCTGGAATTGCACTACTTGGTATTTACCACAAAGATACAGATGTCATGAAAAGAAAGGCATGAACCAAGTGGAAAGAACCAAGATGCCCTTCAACAGATGAATTTATGGATAAAGAAGATGTTTTCCATATATACTATCAAGTACTATGCCTCCAACAGAAAGGATGAATATCCAAGTTTTGTATCAACATGGATGGGACTGAAAGAGATTATACGGAGTGAAATAAGTCAAGCAGAAAGAGTCAATTATCATATGGTTTTCCTTATTTGTAGAGCATAAGGAATAACACAGAGGACATGGGGAGACAGAGAGGAGAAATGAGTTGGGGGAAATTGGAAAGGGAGACAAACCATGAGAGATTGTGGACTCTGAGGAACTAACTGAGGGTTTTGGGTGAGCCAAACTAAAACTCAAACTCAAACCCACTGAGGTTGGGTGAGCCTAATTGTGGGTATTATGGAGGGCACGTATTGCATGGAACACTGGGTGTGATGCATAAACAATGAATTCTGGAATACTAAAACAAAAAATAATTAAAAAATCAAAAAAAAATTTAAAAAAGTAATCTAAAACCACTACAACTCAAAAAGAAAGAAAGAAAGAAAGAAAGAAAGAAGGAAAGAAAGAAAGAAAGAAAGAAAGAAAGAAAGAAAGAAACTCACTTCACTTAAGAACCTTAGCTAATCAGATTCCAAATTCCTGTTCAATTCAAATGTAAAACCTTCTTAGTAAGTAAATGCTTAATGGTCATTGATATGCTTTGGTCATTGATATTAAGTAGTGAAAGTCTTATTTATTTTCCAAATTTGAAAACTGAAGTTATATGATATGAGGTAAACCTTTAAACCTAAGCAAACTCTTGAAAAATTTATTGTATTACCATATAGTTTCCTTTTATGAAAAATTTCCCCATCATGTATTAATAAATAAGTCATCTTTATGCAATTCTAAATCAAGCTTTTAAGAAATTAATAACCAAGAAATCTTTAAAGACTCTCTTGGTTTGGTATAAAAAAATCCAAATCCATATTATTCCTTTCAATATGTGGATCTTGTATTTTGGGGAAAAAAATCATTTTCCAATTCCAATACATATGTCACCCATAACTATGTTGCTTTGGATAACATAAATACTTCTTAACATGTGGATTCTATGTTCTATATTGATACTTATACTCATTTAAAAAAAAGAATATAGGAGAGTTATCCAATAAACAGTGATGGCCATGCACCTACTGTTTAAGTAGCTAAGTTGAAGGTAATAGGAATTCCTTCATAGGCAAGGACTAAACAGGTCTAACTATTAATAAAATAGTGGTGCATAGTGGTGCAGACCAACCCCACAAATCTGGTTCAGTGGAATTTTAAGAATACTAAGTATATAATGAAATGCTCATAACAGAAATTATCCAATGAAATGGCAATGGTAACAAAATTGCTTTGAGGCATGTACAATTTCAGTGGTTTGAGGACCGATTGAGAAGTGGCTCGGATTGATAATCTACATTCAATAGGTGTAACTTCCATGAATCATTCAATAAAATGGCTCACATTATTCCTTAGTCCATTTTGCGTCTCTTCAGTCAAAATTATTTAACCTAACAGAGAAGACTTCTGATATATTATTTCTTAGGATTCATGCAGATATTCCCAGGGTGCTGCTCATGAAATACATAAACTTGTATTTCTTCTTTAGTGGCGTGAGAATGTCGAATTCCATGCAGAACTCATTGGCTAATATCTATATCAATTCCCCTGAAATTAAGGAAAGAGAAAAATTATCCACTAGTTTAGTGTTAAGTATAAACTATAATAGAAATGAAACACAAATGCATGTTTGATTTCAAAGAAATCTGATAATGTTTCTTTTTTTTGTTTTATTTTCATTTTATTTTTTAATTAATTAATTTATTTTCAGCATAACAGTATTCTTTTTTTTGTTTGTTTTTTTAAATTTTTTTATTTTTTATAAACATATATTTTTATCCCCAGGGGTACAGGTCTGTGACTCACCAGGTTTACACACTTCACAGCACTCACTAAAGCACATACCCTCCCCAATGTCCATAATCTCACCCCCTTCTCCGAAACCCCCTCGCCCGGCAACCCTCAGTTTGTTTTGTGAGATTAAGAGTCACTTATGGTTTGTCTCCCTCCCAATCCCATCTTGTTTCATTTATTCTTCTCCTACTCACGTAAGCCCCCATGTTGCATCACCACTTCCTCATATCAGGGAGATCATATGATAGTTGTCTTTCTCTGCTTGACTTATTTCGCTAAGCATGATACGCTCTAGTTCCATCCGTGTTGTCGGAAATGGCAAGATTTTGTTTCTTTTGATGGCTGCATAGTATTCCATTGTGTATATATACCACATCTTCTTGATCCATTCATCTGTTGATGGACATCTAGGTTCTTTTCACAGTTTGGCTATTGTGGACATTGCTGCTACAAATATTCGGGTGCACGTGTGCCTTTGGATCACTACGTTTGTATCTTTAGGGTAAATACCCAATAGTGCAATTGCTGGGTCATAGGGCAGTTCTATTTTCAATACTTTGAGGAACCTCCATGCTGTTTTCCAGAGTGGCTGGACCAGCTTGCATTCCCACCAACAGTGTAGGAGGGTTCCCCTTTCTCCGCATCCTCGCCAGCATCCGTCATTTCCTGACTTGTTGATTTTAGCCATTCTGACTCGTGTGAGGTGATATCTCATTGTGGTTTTGATTTGTATTTCCCTGATGCCGAGTGATATGGAGCACTTTTTCATGTGTCTGTTGGCCATCTGGATGTCTTCTTTGCAGAAATGTCTGTTTATGTCCTCAGCCCATTTCTTGATTGGATTCTTTGTTCTTTGGGTATTGAGTTTGCTAAGTTCTTTATAGATTCTGGACACTAGTCCTTTATCTGATATGTGGTTTGCAAATATCTTCTCCCATTCTGTCAGTTGTCTTTTAATTTTTTTAACTGTTTCCTTTTCTGTGCAAAAGCTTTTGATCTTAATGAAATCCCAATAGTTCATTTTTGCCCTTGCTTCCCTTGCGTTTGGCGTTGTTCCTAGGAAGATGTTGCTGCGGCTGAGGTCGAAGAGATTGCTGCCTGTGTTCTCCTCAAGGATTTTGATGGATTCCTTTCACACATTGAGGTCCTTGATCTATTTTTGTGTGTGGTGTAAGGAAATGGTCCAATTTCATTTTTCTGCATGTGGCTTTCCAATTTTCTCAGCACCATTTATTGAAAAGGCTGTTTTTTTTCCATTGGACATTCTTTCCTGCTTTGTCAAAGATTAGTTGACTGTAGAGTTGAGGGTCTATTTCTGGGCTCTCTATTATTTTCCTTTGATCTATGTGTCTGTTTTTGTGCCAGTACCATGCTGTCTTGATGATGACAGCTTTGTAATAGAGCTTGAAGTCCGGAATTGTGATGCCACCAACGTTGGCTTTCTTTTTCAATATCCCTTTGGCTATTCGAGATCTTTTCTGGTTCCATATAAATTTTAGAATTATTTGTTCCATTTATTTGAAAAAGATGGCTGGTACTTTGATAGGAATTGCATTAAATGTGTAGATTGCTTTAGGTAGCATAGACATTTTCTCAATATTTATTCTTCCAATCCAGGAGCATGGAACATTTTTCCATTGCTTTGTGTCTTCCTCAATTTCTTTCATGAGTACTTTATAGTTTTCTGAGTATAGATTCTGTGCCTCTTTGGTTAGGTTTATTCCTAGGTATCTTATGGTTTTGGGTGCAATTGTAAATGGGATTGACTCCTTAATTTCTCTTTCTTCTGACTTGCTGTTGGTGTAGAGAAATGCAACTGATTTCTGTGCATTGATTTTATATCCTGACAATTTACTGAATTCCTGTATAAGTTCTAGCAGTTTTGGAGTGGAGTCTTTTGGGTTTTCCACATATAGTATCATATCATCTGCGAAGAGTGATAATTTGACTTCTTCTTTGCCGATTTGGATGCCTTTAATTTCCTTTTGTTGTCTGATTGCTGAGGCTAGGACCTCTAGTACTATGTTGAATAGCAGTGGTGATAATGGACATCCCTGCCGTGTTCCTGACCTTAGCGGAAAAGCTTTCAGTTTTTCTCCATTGAGAATGATATTTGTGGTGGATTTTTCATAGATGGCTTTGATGATATTGAGGTATGTGCCCTCTATCCCTACACTTTGAAGAGTTTTGATCAGGAAAGAATGCTGTACTTTGTCAAATGCTTTTTCAGCATCTTTTGAGAGTATCATATGGTTCTTGTTCTTTCTTTTATTGATGTGTTGTATCACATTGACTGATTTGTGGATGTTGAACCAACCTTGCAGCCGTGGAATAAATCCCACTTGGTCGTGGTGAATAATATTTTTAATGTACTGTTGAATCCTATTGGCTAGTATTTTGTTGAGTATTTTCGCATCTGTGTTCATCAAGGTTATTGGTCTATAGCTCTCTTTTTTGGTGGGATCCTTGCCTGGTTTTGGGATCAAGGTGATGCTGGCCTCATAAAATGAGTTTGGAAGTTTTCCTTCCATTTCTATTTTTTGGAACAGTTTCAGGAGAATAGGAATTAGTTCTTCTTTAAATGTTTGGTAGAATTCGCCCGGGAAGCCGTCTGGCCCTGGGCTTTTGTTTGTTTGGAGATTTTTAATGACTGTTTCAATCTCCTTACTGGTTATGGGTCTGTTCAGGCTTTCTATTTCTTCCTGGTTCAGTTGTGGTAGTTTATGTTTTTCTAGGAATGCATCCATTTCTTCCAAATTGTCAAATTTATTGGCGTAGAGTTGCTCATAGTATGTTCTTCTAATAGTTTGTATTACTTTGGTGTTAGTTGTGATCTCTCCTATTTCATTCATGATTTTATTTATTTGAGTCCTTTCTCTTTTCTTTTTGATAAGTTGGGCCAGGGGTTTATCAATCTGATTAGTTCTTTCAAAGAACCAACTCCTAGTTTCGTTGATTTGTTCTATTGTTTTTTTGGTTTCTATTTTATTGATTTCTGCTCTGATCTTTATGATTTCTCTTCTCCTGCTGGGCTTAGGGTTTCTTTATTGTTCTTTCTCCAGCTCCTTTAGGTGTAGGGTTAGGTTGTGTACCTGAGACCTTTCTTGTTTCTTGAGAAAGGCTTGTACTGCTATATATTTTCCTCTCAGGACTACCTTTGTTGTGTCCCACAGATTTTGAACCGTTGTATTTTCATTATCATTTGTTTCCACAATTTTTTTTTAAAATTCTTCTTTAATTTCCCGGTTGACCCATTCAGTCTTTAGAAGGAAGCTGTTTAGTCTCCATGTATTTGATTTCTTTTCAAACTTCCTTTTGTGGTTGAGTTCTAGCTTTAGAGCATTGTGGTCTGAAAATATGCAGGGAATGATCCCAATCTTTTGATACCGGTTGAGTCCTGATTTAGGACCGAGGATGTGAACTATTCTGGAGAATGTTCCATGTGCACTAGAGAAGAATGTGTATTCTTTTGCTTTGGGTGAAATGTTCTGAATATATCTGTGATGTCCATCTGGTCCAGTGTGTCATTTAAGGCCTTTATTTCCTTGCTGATCATTTGCTTGGATTATCTGTCCATTTTAGTGAGGGGAGTGTTAAAGTCCCCTACTATTATTGTATTATTGTTGATGTGTTTCTTTGATTTTGTTATTAATAGGTTTATATAGTTGGCTGCTCCCACGTTGGGGGCATAGATATTTAAAATTGTTAAATCTTCTTGTTGGACAGAACCTTTGAGTATGATATAGTGTCCTTCCTCATCTCTTATTATAGTCTTTGGCTTAAAATCTAATTGATCTGTTATAAGGATTGCCACTCCTGCTTTCTTCTTTTTTTTTTTTTTATAAACTTTTTATTTTTTATAAACATATATTTTTATCCCCAGGGGTACAGGTCTGTGAATCACCAGGTTTACACACTTCACAGCACTCACCAAAGCACATACCCTCCCCAATGTCCATAATCCCACCCCCTTCTCCCAAACCCCCTCCCCCCAGCAACCCTCAGTTTGTTTTGTGAGATTAAGAGTCACTTATGGTTTGTCTCCCTCCCAAACCCATCTTGTTTCATTTATTCTTCTCCTACCCACTTAAGCCTCCATGTTGCATCACCACTTTCTCATATCAGGGAGATCATATGATAGTTGTCTTTCTCTGCTTGACTTATTTCTTCTGATGTCCATTAGCATGGTAAATTCTTTTCCACCCCCTCACTTTAAATTTGGAGGTGGGTTCGGGCTTAAAATGAGTTTCTTGGAGGCAACATATTGATGGGTTTTGTTTTTTTTATCCATTCTGATACCCTGTGTCTTTTGACAGGGCCATTTAGCCCATTAACATTCAGGGTAACTATTGAGAGATATGAATTTAGTGCCATTGTATTGCCTGTAAGTTGACTGTTACTTTATATGGTCTCTGTTCCTTTCTGATCTACCACTTGTAGGCTCTCTCTTTGCTTAGAGGACCCCTTTCAATATTTCCTGTAGAGCTGGCTTGGTGTTTGCAAATTCTTTCAGTTTTTGTTTGTCCTGGAAGCTTTTAATCTCTCCTTCTATTTTCAATTATAGCCTAGTTGGATATAGTATTCTTGGCTGCGTGTTTTTCTCGTTCATTGCTCTGAATATATCATGCCAGCTCTTTCTGGCCTGCCAGGTCTCTGTGGATAAGTCAGCTGCCAATCTAATATTTTTACCATTGTATGTTACAGACTTCTTTTCCTGGGTTGCTTTCAGGATTTTCTCTTTGTCACTGAGACTTGTAAATTTTACTATTAGGTGACGGGGTGTGGGCCTATTCTTATTGATTTTGAAGGGCATTCTCTGAACCTCCTGAATTTTGATGCTCGTTCCCTTTGCCATATTTGGGAAATTATCCCCAATAATTCTCTCCCGTATACCTTCTGCTCCCCTCTCTCTTTCTTCTTCTTCTGGAATCCCAATTATTTTAATGTTGTTTCGTCTTCTGGTGTCACTTATCTCTCGAATTCTCCCCTCGTGGTCCAGTAGCTGTTTGTCCCTCTTTTGCTCAGCTTCTTTATTCTCTGTCATTTGGTCTTCTATGTCACTAATTCTTTCTTCTGCCTCATTTGTCCTAGCAGTGAGAGCCTCCATTTTTTATTGCACCTCATTAATAGCTTTTTTGATTTCAACTTGGTTAGATTTTAGTTCTTTTATTTCTCCAGAAAGGGCTTTTATATCTCTTGAGATGGTTTCTCTAATATCTTCCATGCTTTTTCGAGCCCGGCTAGAACCTTGAGAATTGTCATTCTGAACTCTAGATCTGACATATTACCAATGTCTGTATTCATTAGGTCCCTAGCCTTCGGTACTGCCTCTTGTACTTTTTTGTGTGTTGAATTTTTCCGTCTTGTCATTTTGTCCAGATAAGTGTATATGAAGGAGCACGGAAAATACTAAAAGGGTAGCAAAAACCCCAGGAAAATATGCTTTAACCAAATTAGAAGAGATCCCAAATCGTGAGGAGGGAGAAAGGGGATAAAAAGAGGTTCAAAAAGGAAGAAAGAAAAAAAAAGAAAAACAAAAAAAAAAAGAAAATAATTAAAAAAAAAACAAATAAGAAACATATAAAAAAGAAAAAATATATATATTAGATAAACTAGTTTTAAAATGTTAAAAAAGAAAAAGGTAAAAGTTAAAAAAAAATTTACCAAAAGGCGAGAAAAAAAAAATGAAAAAGAAAAAAATTAACTTAACTGCAAGACTAAAAAAAATCACATTGAAAAGCCATGAGTTCGGTGCTTTACTTTCTCCTCCTCTGGTATTCTGCTGTTCTCCTTGGTATTGATACCGCACTCCTTGGTAGCTGAACTTGGTCTTGGCTGGATTTCTCTTGATCTTCCGGGGGAGGGGCCTGTTGTAGTGATTCTCAAGTGTTTTTCCCCAGGCGGAATTGCACCGCCCTTATCAGGGGCCGGGGTGAGTAATCTGCTCGGGTTTGCGTTCAGGAGCTTTTGTTCCCTGAGCGCGCTTTCCATAGAGTTCTGGAGGACAGGAATACAAATGGCGGCCTCCTGGTCTCCGGCCCGGATGAGCTGAGAGCCCAGGGCCCCACTCCTCAGTGCACCCTCAGAGAACAGCATGCAATTACTCCTGTCTGCCTGACCTCCCTCCGCGCTCTGAGCTCACCGAGCCTGCGGCCGGTTCAAGGTAACACCGAGCTGCAAGCTTACTGTCGGCTCTGTCTCTGTAGCCAGCTTTCCCATTCCAATACCCGCAAGCTCTGCGACACTCAGACACCCCTGATCCTTCTGTGACCCTGCGGGACCTGAGGCCACACTGACCCCGCATGGGCTTCACCCCGGTTTAGCCTCTGGAGCGATGTCCCTCAGCGGAACAGACTTTTAAAAGTCCTGATTTTGTGCGCCATTGCTCCGCCGCTTGCCGGGAGCCGGCCCCTTCCCCCGGGGTCTATCTTCCCATCGCTTTGGATTCACTTCTCTGCCAGTCCTACCTTTCAGAAAGTGGTTGCTTTTCTGTTTCCAGAATTGCTGTTCTTCTTCTCTTCGATCTGCCAATGGATTTGCAGGTGATTGCAATCTTTAGATAAGCTATCTAGCTGACCTCTGGCTAGCTGAAGTATTCTCAGCCTGTTACTTCTCCACCATCTTGACTCCCTAGAAAATCTATAGGTCATCTCAAAGCTGTCGCTGATGTTCATAATATCAATCTGGGGGAGCAGCTTTGGGGGCTCTGTGAGTTGTGACAAAGCAAATCTAAAAGGGGCATGTTCCTGTGACTGCTGGTTTGGAAATAATCCCCCTTCTCCTCCTCTCTGTGTGTGCATATCTATTTTTAATTTCTTGAGGAATCTCCACACTGTTCTCCAAAGAGGCTTCACCAACTTGCATTCCCACCAAGAGTGGAAGCGGGTTCTCGAATCTCCACATCCTCTCCAACACACGTTGTTTCCTGTCTTGCTAATTTTGGCCTTTCTAACTGGTGTAAGGTGATATCTCAATGTAATTTTAATTTGAATCTCCCTGATGGCTAGTGATAATAAACATTTTTTCATGTTTCTGATAGTCATTTGTATGTCTTGATTGGAGAAGTGTCTGTTCATATTTTCTGCCCATTTTCTGATATGATTGCCTGTTTTTTGTGTGTTGTGTTGAATTTGAGAAGTTCATTACATATCCTGGATATCAACCTTTTGTCTGTACTGTTATTTGAAAATATCTTCTCCCATTCCGTGGGTTGCCTCTTTGTTTTTTTTTTGTTTTGTTTTGTTTTGTTTTTGTTTTTGTTTTTTGACTGTTTCTTTGCAGTGCAAAAGCTTTTGATTTTGATGAAGTCCCAAAAGTTTATTTTCACTTTTGCTTCCTTTGCCTTAGGAGACATATCTTGAAAGAAGTTGCTGTGGCTGATACCGAAGAGATTACTACCTATGTTCTCCTCTAGGATTCTGATGGATTCCTGTCTCACGTTGAAGTCTTTTATCCATTTGGAGTTTATCTTTGTGTATGGTGTAAGAGAATGGTCGATTTCATTCTTCTACATACAGCTGTCCAGTTTTCCCAGCACCATTTATTGAAGAGATTGTCTTTTTTCCACTGAATATTTTTTACTGTTTTGTCGAAGATTAATTGACCATAGAGTTGAGGGTCCATATCTGGGCTCTCTACTCTTTTCCACTGGTCTACGTCTCTGTTTTTATGCCAGTACCATGCTGTCTTGGTGATCACAGCTTTGTAATAAAGCTTGAAATAAGGTAACGTGATGCCCCCAGTTTTATCTTTGTTTTTCAACATTTCCTTAGTGATTCGGAGTTTCTTCTGATTCCATACAAATTTTTGGATTATTTGCTCCAGCTCTTAGAAGAATATTGATGGAATTTTGATTGGAATGACATTAACATTATATATTGCTCTAGGCTGTATAGACATTTTAACAATGTTTATTCTTCCGATCCAAGAGCATGGAATGGTCTTCCATCTTCTTGTGTCTTCTTCAGTTTCTTTCATGAGTGTTCTTCAGTTCCTCAAGTACAGATCCTTTACCTCTTTGGTTAGGTTTATTCTCAGTATCTTATGGTTCTTGGTGCTATAGTAAATGGAATCGATTCTCTAATTTCCTTTTCTGTATTTTCTTTGTTAGTGTATAAGAATTCCATTGATTTCTGTACATTGACTTTCTATCCTGCTAGTTGCTGAATTGCTGTATGAGTTCCAGTAGTTTGGGTGTGGATTCTTTTGGGTTTTCCATATAAAGAAAAATGTCATCTGCGAAGAGATAGAGTTTGACTTCTTCATTGCCAATTTGAATAACTTTTATTTCTCTTTGTTGTCAGATTCTTGTTGCGAGGACTTCTAATACTGTGTTGAACAAAATTGGTGAAAGTGAGCATCCTTGTCTTGTTCCTGATCTCAATGGGAAGGCTGCAAGCTTTTCCCCATTGAGGATTATATTTGCTGTGGGTCTTTCATAGATGGATTTGATGATGTTCAGGAATGTTCCCTCTATCCCTATACATTGAAGCATTTTAATCAGGAACGGATGCTGGATTTTGTCAAATGATATTTCTGCATTGATTGAGAGGACCATGTGGTTCTTCTCTCTTCTCTTATTAATTTGTTCTATCACATTTATTGATTTGCGAATGTTGAACCATCCTTGGAGCCCAGGGATGAATCCCACATAATCATGGGAGACAATCTTGATAATGTGCTGTTGGATCCTGTTTTCTAGGATCTTGTTGAGAATCTTAGCATACATATTCATCTGTGATATTGGTTTGAAATAATTTTTGGTAGGGTCTTTGCCTGGTTTGGTTATCAGGGTAATGCTGGCTTCATAGAAAGAATCTGGAAGTTTTCCTTTTGCTTCAATATTTTGAAACAGCTTCAGGACAATAGGTGTTATTTCTTCTTGGAAAGTTTGGTAGAATTCCCCAGGGATTCCATCAGGTCCTGGGCTCTTGTTTTTTGGGAGGTTTTTGATCAATGCTTCAATCTTGTTACGAGATATTTGTCTATTCACGTTGTTGAATTCTGCCTGGTTTAATTTTGGGGGGTTATATTTTTCCAGGAATGCATTCATTTCATCTAGGTTGCTAGGCTTATTGGCATATAACTCTTTATTTTAACTTTTTAAAAAATATTTTATTTATTTACTTGACAGAGAGATCACAAGTAGGCAGAGGGGCAGGCAGAGAGAGAGGGAGAGAAGCAGGCCCCCTTCAGAGCAGAGAGCCAGATGTGAGGCTTGGTTCCAGGACCCTGGGATCATGACCTGAGCTAAAGGCAGATGTTTTAACCCACTGAGCCACCCAGGTGCCCCAGCATATAACTGTTGATAATAACTTCTGATGATTGTTCCTACTTCCTTGGTGTTCATTTTGATCTCTCCTTTTTCATTCATAATTTTGTGAATTTGGGCTTTCACTTCTTTTGGATTAGTGTGGACAATGTTTTATCATTCTTATTGATTCTATAAAAAAACAGCTTCTAGTTTATTGATACATTCTACGGTATCTCTGGTTTCTGCCTCATTGATCTCAGCTCTAATCTTGATGATTTCCCTTCTTATGTGTGGAGTTGGTTTGATTTGTTGATTTTCCAGTTCTTTAAGATGTAGAGACATTTGGTGTATTCTGGATTTTTAATTTTTTAGAGGAAGCCTTGGATGGCTATGTATTTCTCTCTTAGGACTGCCTTTTCTGTATCCCATAGGTATTGGACTGAAGTGTCTTCATTCTCATTGGTTTCCATGAATTGTTTCAGTTCTACTTTGATCTCCTGGTTGATCCAAGCATTCTTAAGTGAGGTGGCCTTTAACTTCCAGGTGTTTGAGATCCTTGGGAACTTTACCTTGTGATTGAATTCCCGTTTCAAACCATTGTAATCTGAGAATATGCAGGGATTCATCTCAGTCTTTTGGTATCAGTGGAGTCCTGATTTGTGACCCAGTATGTGATCTAATGTTGAGAAGGTTCCGTGTGCACTAGAGAAGAATGTGGATTCTGTTGTTTTAGTGTGGAATGTTCTGTATATATCTATGAGTTCCATCTGGTCCAATGTGTCCTTCAATGCTCTTGTTTCTTTATTGATTTTCTGCTTCGAAGATCTGTTTATTTCTGAGAGAATTGTGTTAAGATCTCCTAGTATTAATGTATTCACATTAATGTGACTCTTTATGTTGATTAACAGTTTTCTTAAGTAATTGGCTGCTCCCATATTGGGGGCATAGACATTTACAAGATCATCTTGGTGGATAGTTCACTTAAGGATTATGTAGTGTCCTTCTGTATCTCTGACTACAGTCTTTAGTTTAAAATATAATTTATCTGATATGTGAATGACTACCCCAGCCTTCTTTTGAGGCCCATTGCCATGAAAAAGGCTTCTCCATCCCTTCACTTTCAGTCTGTGTATATCTTTAGGTTCAAAATGGGTCTCTTGTAGACAACATATGGATGGGTCCTACTTTTTATCCAATCTACAACCCTGTGCTGTTTTATGGGTGCATTTAGTACAATCAAATTGAGAATGATTATTGATAGATACGTTTTTATTGACATCGAGTTACCATTGAAGTCTTTCTTTCTGTAGATTGTCTTTATATTTCTGTTCAATGCTATTCTTAGTATTTTTTCTCTTTTATAGAACCTCCCCCTTATTATTTCCTGCAGTGTCAGCTTGGTCGTTGCATAGTCTTTTAAGCCTTGCCGGTCGTGGAATCTCTTTATCTCTCCATCCATTTTGAATGTCAGTCTTGCTGGATAAAGTATTCTTGGATGCATGTTCTTCTCATTTAATGCCCTTAATATATCTTGCCATCCTTTTCTGGCTTGTCAGGTCTCTGTGGACAGGTGTGATGTTATTCAGATGGGCTTTCCTCTGTAAGTCTTTGCTCTAGCAGCTTTCAGGAGATTATACCGACAATTTTAATTCCTCAATTTGACTATCAGGTTTCGTGATTTTTTTTTGAATGTATAATCTTGGGTGGAGACCATTCAGCCTCTAGTATATGAACACTGGTTCCATTCACAAGACTGCGAAAATTTTCATGAAGGACTTGTTCCACCGTATCTTCTAGATTTCTTTCTTTCTCCTCCTCTTCAGGGATTCCAATAATTCTGACGTTGGAATGCTTCATGGCATCATTTATATCCCTGATTCTGCTTTCATGGTTTCTAAGCTGTTTGTTCCAGTCTTCCTCCTGATCCTTTCTATCAGTTTGTCCTCCAGCTCACTAATTCTATCTCCTGCCTCAGTTACCCTTGCTTTGATTGAATTTAGAGTAGATACAAACTCATTGAGAGCTTTGTGAACCTCGTCCCTGATAGCTTTAAGCTCTGCCCTAACATTGTAAACATCATCTCTCTTCACTTTCAGCTCAGCCCTAATCAATTCGGTTTGGTCATCAATGGCTTTCTCCAATTTAGCTATTTCCTGGATAATTGTTAGCCTGAATTCTCTTATGACATTTGTCTGTGTTGATAGCCATTAGCTCTGTTGCAGAAGGTCCATTCTCTGTATTTTTCTTCTGTTGGGCATTCCTCCTCCTAGTCATTTTGGTGGGAGATGACTGAACAGATGTGGCTGGATGTATCAAACATGGTGCCGTCAAGGTGAACAATGGAACACTTCTGAGAAATCAGGATTCTACACCCAAATGAGAGAGAAAAGAAAAGAAAAAGAAAAAGAAAAAAAATAAAAGAAAAAAATCAAAGAGAGAGAGGCAGGAAAGAAAGGGAAGATGAAAGAGAAGGTTCAAGCCAAATGGGTCCCAAGGTAAGATTTATGAAGTAGACAAACAAAAGTAAAGAAAAAAACTGATACAAGTACATGACAAGAGAAAAAAATATATGTAAATAAGAGAAGAACCTCGTCAAAAGGAACCTCAAGTGTAAGATTTATACGCTATGAGAACAAACACAAAAACACAGAAACACTGGTGAAAGAAAAAGATGGTAGAGTGTTTATAAATTCTCAGTGTGTGTGAGGAAATTTGTTTTGATTCTTCCTGGATGTATCTTGATATCTTTGTTAAAGGACTCAACGTTCCTAAGATAAAGGGGGATTAAAAATTTGTTTACATATAGGGGTAGTATTTATTGGGGAACGGGGATTACTTTGAAGTTTAACTCAATATGAATATTAGAAGATAAATATAAAAAGGAATAAACTAGATGAAACTAAACTAAAATAAAAAAAAGGAATTCAAAAAATATAAATGCAAAAGAAAAACATAGGTGTATGTTTCAAAAAGTCAGATTTGAAGATTATTATGGATTTTGATGTACTGTACAGCTTGCTGTGATGGTAAATAGGTTAAAAAATTACCTATGTAAGGGGGGACAAGATGGCGGGGGAATAGGAGGAGGCACCTTTTCAGCCCGTACCCCAAAGTTAGCTGATTACCTACCAAAGAACTCCAATCACCCATGAAATCAGCCTGAGATCAGAATTATACATGCCTGGATCTCTACAGGGGCAGAAGACGCCAGTGGGAAGGTAAAGCAGAATTGGAATGGCGGACTGATATCGGAAGATAAACAAAAGGGGGAGGGAGCCACCAGAGGTGACCGGTTGGAAAGTAATACCCCAATATGAGCGAGAGTGCCCCGCGTCTGGGGACCATCATTAACTTGGAGACTGTTTTAAAGCCCTCCAAAAGAGCAAAGGATCGTGGGGGGAAATTGTGGGAATTGGGGCAGCTAGGGACAGGGGCTTAAGTCCCCAGTCCCAGGACAGCCTCCCCGGTGCTGAGGCAGAGAGAGTGCAGTGGAGAAACCAGCTCGTGGTCCCTAAGCCACCAGCACGACCAAGAATGCGTGGGTTCTAGTACCTGTGAGGGGATCGGAGCCACGCCGGTCACCAGAATGTGCGAGCCCTACCACAAAGCTTGAGATTGCACGCAATTTGTCATGCTACTCTGAGTTACAAAGGACGGGCAGACGCTCTTTGACTCACGCCATTGTTTCAAAGCCTAAGCTGCGCGCCCCAAACTCTCCCCTGACAGAGGTGCAAAAGCTCATCCTAGTGCTTACTGACCAGCATCCCGTTCTCAGTGCCCGAGACACGCGCCGGACCTATAGCCGCCTCTGAAAGAGGTGTGTGCAAGCCTTGTACTCCCAGCCCACGCCAGCAGCAAAATCTCAGTGTGTGATTGCTGCTTGGAACCTCTCTGGCGGTTATGAGCTCCCAGACAGCTTCCACTGCCTTGGCTTTGGGTACAAGCAAAAGATCCATGCCCCCAGGATCTGCAACTTGGAAGCTTCTCTGCCAGCGGCCAAGGGGGAACTTATTTAGGCTCTGCAGCCAGACTGAGGCTTCTCTCTGAGAGAGAGATCAGGGTATGGTTTTTTTCCTCTAAAACTACAAAAACCATTAAAGGCGGTCAAGGTGAGAGAAAAAAAAAAAGTGAACAAGCATAAAAACCACCAGAGAACAAAAGCCTGAAAAAAAAGGTTTCCTCAGAGCCCACCCCCTTGAGGGGGAAGGGAGGACTTAACTCAGGAAACATTACTGACTGACAAACCACGTGGCAGGACCCTCCCCCAGAAAAGAAACCAAGAAAAAAAAAAGAGAAAAAAAAAGGACTACAAGAGAACAACCACTACCTCATAGGTAAACTTGTATTGTTCACTCGTTCCCACTATTTCACTATTTCGGTTATTTTTTTTTTTTTTTTACACATAGGTAATTTTTTTAACCTATTTACCATCACAGAGAGTTGTATAGTACATCAAATTCCATAATACCTTTCTAATCTGAACTTTTTAATAAATACAACTATGTTTTTCTTTTGCATTTTTATTTTTTGAATTCCTTTCTTTAAATTTTAGTTTAGTTTAGTCTAATTTATTCCTTTTTATTTTTATCCTCTAATATTCATATAGTGTTAACCTTCAAAGTAATCCCCTTTCCCCAATCAATACTACCCCTATAGGTAAACCAATTTTTAATCCCCTTTATCTTAGGAAAGTTGAATCCTTTAACAAAGATAGCAAGATACATCCAGGAAGAATCAAAACAACCTTCTTCGCACACATTGAGAATTTATAAGAGAAAGGGCTGGAAAGATATGTTCAGGACACTGAATGAGAAGAACATGCAGCCAAAAATATTTTATCCAGCAAGACTGACATTCAAAATGGATGGAGAGATAAAGAGATTTCAAGATGGGCAAGGCTTAAAAGACCATGCAAACACCAAGCCGACACTGCAGGAAATATTAAGGGGGGGGTTCTATAAAAGATGAAAAATCCCAAGAATAACATTGAACACAAATATGGAGAGAGTCTGCAGAAAGAAAGACTTCAAAGGTGACTAGATGTCAATAAAAACTTATTTTTCAATAATCACTGTAATTGTGAATGGCCTAAATGCACCCATAAAACAGCACAGGGTTGCAGATTGGATAAAACGACAGGAACCATCCATATGTAGTCTACAGGAGACCCATTTTGAACCTAAAGATAAACGCAGACTGAAAGTGAAGGGATGGAGAAGCATCTTTCAGGCCAATGGGCCTCAAAAGAAGGCTGGGGTAGCGATTCTCATATCAGATAAATTAGACTTCAAACAAAAGACTGTAGTCAGAGATACAGAAGGACACTACATAATCGTTAAAGGGACTATCCACCAAGATGATCTAACAATTATAAATATCTATGCTCCTAATATAGGAGTAGCCAGTTACTTAAGAAAACGGTTAATCAAGATAAAGAGTCATATTGATGAAAACACTAATCATTGGAGATCTTAACACGACACTTTCAGAAATAGACAGATCATCAAAGCAGAAAATCAATAAAGAAACAAGAGCATTGAATGACACATTGGACCAGATGGACCTCATAGATATATACAGAACATTCCACCCTAAAACAACATAATACTCACTCTTCTCAAGTGCACACGGGACCTTCTCCAGAATAGACCACATACTGGGTCACAAATCAGGACTCAACCGATACCAAAAGACTGAGATTATTCCTTGCATATTCTCAGATCACAATGCTTTGAAACTGGAGCTCAATCACAAGGGAAAGTTCAGAAGAAACTCAAACACCTGGAAGCTAAAGAGCACCTTGCTTAAGAATGCTTGGATAAACCAGGAGATCAAAGAAGAACAATAACAATTCATGGAAACCAATGAGAATGAAGACACTGCAGTGCAAAACCTATGGGAGACAGCAAAGACGGTTCGAGGGGAAAATACAGAGCCATCCAAGCCTCCCTCAAAAAAATTTAAAAATCCAGAACCCACCAGCTGTCTCTACACCTTAAAGAACTGGAGAATCAACAACAAATCAAACCAACTCCACAAAAAAGAAGGGAAATCATCAAGATTAGAGCTGAGATTAATGAGGTAGAAACCAGAGGTACAGTAGAAGGTCTCAATAAAACTAGAAGCTGGTTATTTAAAGAATCAATAAGATCGATAAACCATTGGCCACACTAATCTGAAAGAAAAGAGAGAAAGCCCAAATTCATAAAATTATGAATGAAAAGGGAGAGATCACAACTAACACCAAGGAAATAGAAACAATCATTAGAAGTTATTATCAACAGTTATATGCCAATAAGCTTAGCAACCTAGATGAAATGGATGCATTCCTGGAAAAATATAAACTACCAAATTTGAACCAGGAAGAAATCAACAACCTGAATAGACCAATATCTAATAACAAGATTGAAGCAGTGATCAAAAACCTCCCAAAACACAAGAGCCCAGGACCTGACCGATTCCCTGGGGAATTCTCCCAAACATTCAACTAAGAAATAACACCTATTCTCCTGAAGCTGTTTCAAAAAATTGAAGCAGAAGGAAAACTTGCATACTCTTTCTATGAAAACAGCATTATGCTGATTCCCAACCAGGCAAATACCCTACCAAAAAGGAGAATTTTAGACCAATATCACTGATGAATATGGATGCTAAGATTCTCAACAAGATCCTAGCCAACAGGATCCAACAGCACATTAAAAAGATTGTCCACCATGATCAGGTGGGATTGATCCCTGGGCTGCAAGGATGGTTCAACATTCGCAAATCAATCAATGCGATACAACAAATTAATATGAGAAGAGAGAAGAACCACATGGTCCTCTCAATTGATGCAGAAAAAGCATTTGACAAAATCCAGCATCCGATCCTGATTAAAACGCTTCAAAGTATAGCGATAGAGGGAACATTCCTGAACCTCATCTATGAAAGACCTATCTATGAAAGACACACAGCAAAAATCATCCTCAAGGGGAAAAAGCTTTCAGCCTTCTCATTGAGATCAGGAACAAGACAAAGTTGCCCACTTTCACCACTTTTGTTCAACATAGTATTAGAAGTCCTAGCATCCATTCCTGATTAAAATGCTTCAAAGTATAGCGATAGAGGGAACATTCCTGAACCTCATCTATGAAAGACCTATCTATGAAAGACACACAGCAAAAATCATCCTCAAGGGGAAAAAGCTTTCAGCCTTCTCATTGAGATCAGGAATAAGACAAAGTTGCCCACTTTCACCACTTTTGTTTAACATAGTATTAGAAGTCCTAGCAACAGCAATCAGACAACAAAGAAAAATAAAAAGTATCCAAATTGGTAATGAAGAAGTCAAACTCTCTCTCTTTGCAGATGACATGATTCTTTATATGGAAAACCCAAAAGACTCCACCCCCAAACTACTAGAACTCATACAGCAATTTAGTAACGTGGCAGGATACAAAGTCAATGTGCAGAAATCAGTGGCTTTCTTATACTATAACAATGAAAATACAGAAAGGGAAATTAGAGAATCGATTCCATTTACTATAGTACCAAGAACCACAAGATACCTGGGAATAAACTTAACCAAAGAGGTAAAGGATCTGTACTCGAGGAACTACAGAACACTCATGAAAGAAATTGAAGAAAACAGAAATAGATGAAGATCATTCCATTCTCTTGGATTAGAATAATAAACATTGTTAAAATGTCTACACTGCCTAGAGCAATATACACATATAATGCCATTCCAATCAAAATTCCACTGGTATTCTTCAAAGAGTTGGAGCAAATAATCCTAAAATTTGTATGGAATCAGAAGAGACCCGGAATCACTAAGGAAATGTTGAAAAACAAAATAAAGCTGGAGCATCACGTTACCTGATTTCAAGCTTTACTACAAAGTTGTGATCACCAAGACAGCATGGTACTGGCATAAAAACAGACACATAGACCAGTGGAACAGAGTAGAGAGCCCTAATATGGACCCTCAACTCTATGGTCAATTAATCTTCGACAAAACAGGAAAATATATACAATGGAAAAAAGGCAGTATCTTCAATAAATGGTGCTAGGAAAACTGGACAGCTATATGTACAAGAATGGATCTCGACCATTCTCTTACACTGTACACAAAGATAAACTCAAAATGGATAAAAGACCTCAACGTGATACAGGAATCCATCAGAATCCTAGGGGAGAACATAGGCAGTAATCTCTTAGATATTAGTCACAGCAACTTCTTTCAAGATATGTCTCTAAAGGCAAAGGAAACAAAGGCGAAAATAAACTTTTGGGACTTCATCAAAATCACAATCTTCTGCACAGCAAAGGAAACAGTCAAGAAAACAAAGAGGCAACCCACAGAATGGGAGAAGATATTTACAAATGATAGTACAGACAACAGGTTGATATCCAGGATCTATAATGAACTCCTCAAACTGAACACACATGAAACAGACAAACATATCAAAAAATGGGCAGAAGATGAACAGACACTTCTCCAATCAAGACATACAAATGGTTATCAGAATCATGAAAAAATGTTCATCACCATTAGCCCTCAGTGAGATTCAAAATAAAACGACATTGAGATATCACCTTAAACCAGTTAGAATGGCCAAAATTAACAAAATAGTAACATGTTTTGGAGAGGATGTGGAGAAAGGGGAACCCTATTCCACTGTTTGTGGGAATGCAAGTTGGTGCAGCTTCTTTGGAGAACAGTGTGGAGATTCCTCAAGAAATTAAAAATAGAGCTTTCCTATGACCCTGCAATTTCACTCCTGGGTATTTACCCCAAGGATACAGATGTCGTGAAAAGAAGGGCCATCTGTACCCCAGTGTTTATAGCAGCAATGGCGACAGTCGCCAAACTATGGAAAGAACCAAGATGCCCTTTAATGGACAAATGGATAAAGAAGATGTGGTCCATATACACTATGGAGTATTATGCCTCCTTTAGAAAGGATGAATACCCAACTTCTGTAGCAACATGAACGGGACTGGAAGAGATTATGCTGAGTGAAATAAGTCAAGCAGAGAAAGTCAATTATCATATGGTTTCACTTATTTGTGGAGTATAACAAATATCATGGAGGACAAGGGGTATTAGATAGGAGAAGGGAGTTGGGGTAAATTGGAAGGGGAGGTGAATCATGAGAGACTATGGACTCTGAAAAACAATCTGAGGGGTTTGAAGTGGCAGGGGTATGGGAGGTCCGGTACCAGGTGATGGGTATTATAGAGGGCAGAGTTTGCATAGAGCACTGGGTTTGGTGAAAAAATAATGAATACTGTTTTTCTGAAAATAAATACATTGAAAAAATTTTAAAAAATTACCTATGTAAAAAAAAAAATAATAATAATGACCCTGAATAGTGGAAACGAGGGAAAATAAAAGTTTTCCTATATAGAAGTGATTTTTCTCTTGTAGTCCTTTTTTTCTCTCTCTCTCTCTCTTTTTTTTTTTTTTTCTTTTTTGGTTTGTTTTCTGGGCAGGGGCCTGCCACTTGGGTTTTCAGACAATGATTTTTCCTAAGTTATGTCCTCCCACTCCCCTCAAGGGGATGGGCTCTGTGGAAACTGTTTTATTTTTTTCAAGCTTTTGTTCTCTCATGGTTTTATGTTTGTTCACCTTTTTTTTCTCTCACTTTGACCACTTTTATACACTAAATGACAAAATGTCACTTTATTTTTCTCTCACTTTGACCACTTTTATACGCTAAATGACAAAATGTCATTTCAAAAACCATCAAATTGTTTTTGTAGTTTTAGAGGAAAACAAACTGCACCCTGATCTCCCTCTCAGAGAGAAGCCTCAGTCTGGGTGCAGAGCCTAAATGAGTTCCCCACTGGCCACTGGCAGAGCAGTTTCCAAGTTGTGGTCCCTGGGGATGCAGGATCTTTTGCTTGTACCCAAGGCCAAGGCAGTGACGGCTGTCTGGGCAGCTCCAGACAGCCAGAGAGGTTCCATGTAGCAATCACACACTGAGATTTTCCCGCTGGCCTGGGCTGGGAGTGTCTGGTATTTCTGGGTCTAAGGGTACCTGACTTGTGCACACCAATTTCAGGGGAGGCTGTGGGACACACGCAGGTCTCAGGCTCTGAGATCGGGACACAGGTCCGAAAGCACCAGGCTGGGCCTTCCACGGACCTCTCTGTGGGGAGAGTTTGGTGCAGGCGTCTTAGACTCTGAAACAATGGTGCGTATCAAAGGGCGCTGGCTGGGCCTTTGTACCTCTCTCAGGGGAGTATATCAGGCTCTAAAGCAGGACTCATGTGTTCTGCCACCAGCGTGGCTCCCATCCCCTCACAGGAAATGGACCCCACGCATTCTCGGGCGCGCTGGCAGCTTAGGGTCCAAGAGCTGGTTTCTCCACCACACTCTTTCTGCCTTAGCACCAGGGGAAGCTGTCCTGGGATTGGGGACTTAAGCCCCTGTTCCTAGCCATCCCGATTCCCACAACTTCCCCCTGCAATCCTTTGCTCTTTTGGAGTGCTTTCAAATAGTCTCCAAGTTAATGCTGGTCCCCATATGCAGGGCACTCTCACTCCTTTTGGGGTATTACTTTTCAACCTGTAGCCTCTGGTGGCTCCCTCCCACTTTTGTTTATGTTCTGATATCAGTCCAGTTCCCACTCTGCTTTACCTGCCCACTGGCGTTTTCTGCCCCTGTAGAGATCTAGACGTGTATAATTCTGATCTCAGGCTGATTTCATGTGTGATCGGAGTCTTTGGTAGGTAATCAGCTCACTTTGGGGTACCGGCTGAAAAGGCGTCTCCTCCTACTTCCCCACATCTTGTCCCCCCTCTGGTAATTTTTCTTTTTTTTTTTGTCTTATTTTATTCACATGGGGGGATAGTTTAAATATATGAGAAATATTACAATGAATAATACCATCAAGGGGGACTGTTTCCAATGTCATTTCAATGTGGTGATAAAATCTTATTACACACAAGTTAAAGGAAATATATATGCTCTTTGAATTTATTGAAAATTTACAAGAAATAAAAATAGTGATTGTGAATGTACAATTATTTTATTAAATATCAACCATATAAATTTTCTAGATTAGTGTAATCCCTGTCTTCAATCCTGGAATGACATTTTTCTTAAAGAATGCATGAACCTAAATTAATGTACTTCTAAGGCAGAAGAACTAAATATCATTTGTCCACTGAGGAGAACTGCTGTTCTCTTCTCAGGGTCCCCATAACCTCCTTGTTTCTCAGGCTGTAGATGATGGGGTTGAATATTGGGATCAGAATCGTGTAGAAGACAGCCAGCACCTTGTCCTCTGTTGGCGATTGGAAGGATTTTGGACATAGGTAAGTGAAATCAAAAGGTGCCTAGTAGAAAGTCACCACAGTGAGGTGGGTGCTGCAGGTAGAATAGGTCTTCTTCCTCCCTTCTGTTGACTGCATGCAGCAGATGGCATGGAGCACCCGGCTATAGGAGCATGCAATGCCAGTGAAAGGAAACACAAGGAGAAATGTGGTGCTCACAAACACTGTGTACTCATAGACCCGGGTGTCAATGCAGGCCAGAGCCAACATGGCTGGAACATCAAAAAGAAATGGTTGATAATTCTGGATCTACAATAAGGGATTCCATATTCATATATAGTGTTGGCACAGGAGTTGACTGAGCCTAGTAACCAAGATCCTGTTATCATCAGCACACATACTCTTTTGCTCATATGAAGGATAGTGGAGAGGAAAGCAAATAGCCACATAACGATCATAGGCCATTGAGGCCAATAGTAATCCTTCTCCACCAGCTAAAGACATGAAGAAGAAACTCTAAACTCCAAACCCAATGAGCAAAATAGACTTGTTTCCAGAGAGATAATCAGAAGCTATCTTGGGGACAATGGTGGAGATGTAGTTCAGGCCCATGAGGGACAACTGACTAAGTAGAAAATACATGGGTGTGTGTAGATGGGTGTCCAAGAGGATGAGGATGATTATGGTTAGACTGACAAACAGAGCCATTTAAAAAATAAGAATAATGAGAATGAAGAAAAACAGTCCAGTTCTTGCTGATGAGTATAACCCCAATAAGCCAGTAGATGTTTGGTTAATATATTCCATGGGACATTAATTTAGTTTTACCTAAAGAGAGACATATTTTGAGCAGAGAAAAAATATCTTATTAATTATTTATTTAGGAAAAACTCACTCATAAAAATTAAACATATATTTTGAGAAAAATTGCACCAGTTATTGCTTCATAGATAATATCTTGATGACACATACATCTGTCTCCCAAATATTTGATAGTAATCTCTAAATGTGTAAGCATAATATATTTCCATAATGATTTTATTAGGATACATTGTCACTGCCAGTGTGATGACACAAGCAGGGTCAAGAGGGTAAGAGAATGGAGAAAGAATAAGACTTGTAAAGAAATGAGGACAAGAGGGACACAGTGGATGATGTCCAAGCAGTGCGAATTTTATTCACGCCTGTGAGGCATTATATAGCTAACAGAAACAATTAAAGTATCTATTCTCAGTTGATTGCTCATACACAGGTAACATTCACATGAAACCCCTTAAGCTTTTATGAAACCCATTTCCCAAGTGCTGGTAGTGGATCTTGTGATGCCAGTAACTTTTGTCTACTTAGCTAATCTTTAACTAGCAATTCATGAGCTTACAATGATGCAATTTATAATCCGTGCAAGTACAGGGTAATCTTGTAACAGTTAAATGTACAACCCAGTTTTGCCTCTTAATACATGCAGGCAGTCAGTCAGCGAGTCTTAGGTTCCATAGGTCAGGCCCTTTCTCAAGCACAGCTCAACTGATACTCAGGAGGCAGGAATCAGCTCAGGCTTTTTCTCAAGTGCAGCCCAACTGATATTCAGGAGGCACGAGTCAGAGCCTGGCCTGATCCCTCGCCTCTAGCTGGGCCCGTGGCTGCCTACAATACATATATATTTTTTTCTATATAAACTTAGGTATTATCAACATAAGAATTTACAATTTTGATATATGCATTATAAATCAAGGAACATTAATAAATTATGGGCACAACAGAATACATTTTATAAGCCTTAGGCAATGATTTTTTCTTTTAGAATTTATCCCCAGGGCTCCTGGATACTCAGTTGGCTGAGTTTCAGATTCTTACTTTAGGCTCAGGTCACAAAAAACCTAAGAGCTATTGTAAGATTGACTAGGATAATTTATACTGGATATGTCAAATTTGATTTGCATGAGTGACCAGTGAACAGTAGCTGGGAAATGTTTTACCATCTTCATCATCACCATTGACAATAAAATCAACATAGTTACCATCATATAATTTTTATCCACATACCTGTCATCGTTAGATTTCTCTGTGACATTGTTCCCAAGCTGTTTCAATACACGTTGGTTTTCACAAAGAACCTTATGTTGTTAACTCAGATATAACTATTATTTTACTGGATTATTAGGGATGCACAAATAATTTTAATGAAATATTTGAACACATAAAGCAGTACAATTGGGTACAATTTGTGTTAAAATATAATTGTAACACATCCCCTATTCCTACAAAGCCTGGAAATATTGCTTCAGGAAATATTGCTTCCATAGACAGATATATTCAGTCATTACTATTTGAATTTTATTATGAAATGATATAAATATACTTTTGAATAAAATATAGGAAGAAATAATTTAATTAGAAGTTACAGATACATAAAAGGAAAAATCCTGCATAAGCAATAAGTTTATTTGGAGAAATATTTAATCACATTGTACTCATTGGCAAAATATCTTCCCCCAAGTCCAGGAAATATATAGGAAATGGTTTCTTTTCTACAATCGCTATGATGATTTGAACGCCTACTTGCTAGCTTTATTGAATTTTATGTAAGCCCATCTAAAGCCAATCCCAATAAGATATTATATCTTTCAATGACCCTCTTTTCCCTCCAATACAGAAAGCACATTTATGAACTCACACCTAAATCACATTTCTATTGTGCAGCTATTCTCACTCTAACTCGAGTCAAAATCTTCTATTTCCAAACTTGACCAACTGCTACATAGATTATATCACTCATTTCCTAAACTGACAACTTTAAATTTGGAATTATTTTTAAATTTTTATTAACATATAATATATATTTGTCCCAGGGGTACAGATCTGTGAATCATTAGGCTTACACATTTCACAGCACTTACCAAAGCACATACCCTCCCCAATGTCCATAACCCAACCACCACATCCCTACCCCTCACCCCACAGCAACCCTCTAAATATGGAATAATTTTAATCAAGGCAATAAACTACAATGCTAAACGAATTAACCCAACAGGATCAACAGCTATGTCATCACATTATAGCCATGCATGAAAACAGCTCTGCTCTGGTAGATTACAATTTAAGTTACACATGCCATTCCAAAGTATTCTTTATTTTGCAGAAAACTCCACTCTCACAGGCTCTGGACTCAACATAACTTTCCTTTCTCAGTGGGAAAAATGCATCTTTCAAGTTCAATTATTTTTTCTAAAAATGTCTTGGTTCACGAAAATTCTTCTCATATTTTCACTTCCACTTGCACTTATATATTTGTGTATATTTTGTCACAGAATATTATTATTTTTAAAGTGACTATATTTTCATGAATACAGTATCATTTACTGTAGACCTTAGTTTTAATTACCAAAAATCCAGGGAAGAAGTTCATAGTTGCTCATAGATAATATCAGCCATTTATGTATCATATCAATTCCACGGTATTTTACCACCATCTCATAAGAGATTATTATGTACAACACCAATTCTTCCCAAAACTCTACATTGTTTTTTACTTTAGGTTAAAGAGAGCTTTCTGTTTTCTTTTTCTTTTTTGAAGTACATAAAAGTGTAAACAATTTTATGTTCACTTTTAATTATATATAATTTAAAATGTAAACATATATCTTTTAAACTGATCTTTTCAAATAAAAATTTCCCTTGAATTTCCAGTTTATTAGATGCCTGAATATATCAATTGTTTATTATAATAGCTTATTGAAATACGTTTTAGTAATTCTAACCAAAATTATCTGAAGTATTTGCAGAAGTATCTCAACCTTAAATAATAGATAAAAATAAAAATACAATTAAGACACATACCTTTTTATTATCTTGGCACATTTACAAACTTAATGGTTTGGATAGCTGACATTGGTCCTTCAGTCATATGAACAAAGACTTCTTTGAATATTTTTCAAACCAGTGTGTGTACTTTTCTCTCATCTCTCCCCTTGACATTTTAGATAGTTTCATAAAGATTAAATAATGATCATGTTTTCAGGATATCTTTGAATAATAACAAGAACACATGCTTTTTTGTGTGTGTATTCACTTGGGAATGTCCACTAAGACACGAATAATTTAAGTTAAATCACCAATAGCTCATCATGCCCTTAGGCCAAATGTTAGAAAGAAGTTCTGATAATTATACAGCTATTTTAACAGCTATTGTAAAGGTCAAGTCAGTGAGGAATAAATATAATTATTCAGACTTTTTGAATATTATGTCTCTCATGTATAATTTATTTATATATTTTGGATAGTAACTTTTAAAAAAAGATTTTATTTATTTATTTGACAGAGAGAGATCATTGGATAGTAACTTTTATTGGTTATATAATTTGCAAATATCTTCTCTCATTCAGTAGGTTGTCTTTTTTTTTTTTTGATGATTTCTTTCACTGTGCATTAAAAAAGAAAATTGGTGTAGTCCCATTAGTTTAATGTGGATTTTTGCTTCCCTTGCCAAGAAGTCATATCTAGAAATATGTTTCCATGGCCTATATTAAGATTACTGCTTGTGTTTCCTTCTAATCCATTTTGAGTTTATATTTGTGTATGTTGTAAAAAAGTGGTACAGTTTAATCATTTTGCATGAAGCTGTTGGGTTTTCCAACATCACTTACTGAAGAGTCTGTCCTTTCCCCCATTGTATACACTCGCCTCCTTTTTGGCAGATTTCTTGACCATATAAATGTGGGTTTATTTCTGAGCTATTTTGTTGCATTTATCTACATATTTGTTTCTGTGCTACCACCATGTTTTTTTTTTTATTAATTCGTCTTTGTAGTAGCTTGATATCTGAGATAGTGATACCTCCAAGTTTTCCTCATCCTCAAGATGGTACTAGCTGTTTTTGTACCATTCTGTTTTGACTTTGCTCTTTATATTTAGTTTTCAAAACAGGAATTATTAGTCTTCCCATTTTGTTCTTTTTCAAAACTGCTTTGGTGCAAGAAAGGTCCTTTATTCTGTTAATGTAGTATATTAAATATATTTCCTTTCATATGTTGAATGATCATGGCTTTTCACAATTAAATTCAACTTCATCATAATGTATAATAGTTTTAATGTGCTGATAAATTCTGAGTGCTATATTTTATGGTATCATTTTTGGCTTTGGTATCTGGAAAATAATGACTTCATAAATGAGTTAGTAGGTATGTTCTTCTCTTCTGGTCTTTGCAAGAGTTTGAGATCAGTGTAAATTATGTTTTGTATACCTGGAAAAATTCACCAGTGCAGTGATTTGCCTAAAAGATTTTTTTTATTGTTGAATGGATTCAATTACATATTCAATTTCTTAACAAGTTATGGGTCTGCTCAAATTTTATATTTATTAGTGATTCAGTCCTGGTAGTCCTTTTTTTCTAGGAATTTGTATATTTATTCCTCGTTATCTAATTTTAATGAATGATTACTGATCTTCCAGTCATAATTGTTTTATATATATATATATATATATATATATATATATATATATATATATATATATTAGAGTAGATATCAGCAATGAGAATAGGTACACTATATATTATTTATCTCTACTCTAATATTTAACATTGCTTCCCTTATATTACCTTTGGGTGTAAATACTTGTTTTTTTCTTTTTCTAGTTGATTAAGTTATAACATTTAGTTGTTGATTTGAGATCTTTCTTGCTTTTAAAATGTAATGTTTATTGCAATTAATACTCCTATAGCATTGCTTTATCTGAACTTTGTAAGTTTCCGTATCTTTGTTTATGTTTTCATATACCACATGTTGTTTAATACCCATTGAGATCACTTACAATTTTTAATAATGTGTTATTTAAATTCAGAAGTGTTCTACTTTTTCTTTTGATATTCATTGCCAGTCTCATTGTATACATTTTTTTATTTCTCTTCAGTGTAACAGAGTTTGTTGTATTTCCACCAAACCCAGTGCTCCATGAAATCCATGCCTTCCTTAATACCCACAACCTGGCTCTCCCAACCTCCCACCCCCTGCTTTTCCAAAACCCTCAGGTTGTTTTTCAGAGTCCATAGTCTCTCATAGTCCATCTCCCCCTCCAATTTCCCTCAATTCCCTTCTCCTCTCCATCTCCCCTTGTCCTCCGTGTTGTTATGCTCTGCAAATAAGTGAAACCATATGATAATTGACTCTCTCTACTTGACTTATTTTATTCAGCATAATCTCTTCCAGTCCCGTCCATGTTGCTACAAAAGTTGGATATTTATCCTTTCTGATGGAAGCATAATACTCCATAGTGTATATGGACCACATTTCCTTATTCATTCTTCCATTGAAAGGCATCTTGGATCTTTCCACAGTTTGGTGACCATGGATTGCTGCTATGAACATTGAGGTACAGATGGTCCTTCATTTCACTACATCTGTATCGTTGGGGTAAATACCCAGTAGTGTAATTGCCTGGTCATAGGGAAGCTCTATTTTTAATTTTTTGAGGAATCTCCACACTGTTCGCCAAAGTGGCTGCACCAACTTGCATTCCCACAAACAGTGTAAGAGGGTTCCCCTTTCTCCACATTCTCTCCAACACATGTTGTTTCCTGTCTTGATAATTTTGGCCATTTTAAATGGTGTAAGGTGGTATCTCAACGTGGTTTTAATTTGAATCTCCCTGATGGCTAGAGATGATGAACATTTTTTCATGTGTCTGATAGCCATTTGTATGTCTTCATTGGAGAAGTGTCTGTTCACATCTTCTGCCCATTTTTTGATATTATTATCTGTTTTGTGTGGGCTGAGTTTGAGAAGTTTTTATCGATCCTGGATATCAACCTTTTGTTGGTACTGTCATTTGCAAATATCTTCTCCCATTCCGTGGGTTGCGTTTTTGTTTTCTTTACTGTTTCCTTTGCTGTGCAGAAGCTATTGTCTTGATGAAGTCTAAAAGTATATTTTTCCTGCTTTGTTAAAGATTATTTGACCATAGAGTTGAGGGTCCATATCTGGGCGCTCTCCTTTGTTCCACTGGTCTATGTGTTTGTTTTTATGCCAATACCATGCTGTCTTGGTGATCACAGCTTTGTAGTAAAGGTTGAAATCAGTTAACGTTATGCCCCCAGTATTATTTTTGTTTTTCAACATTTCCTTACCAATTCGGGGTCTCTCCTGATTTCATACAAATTTTAGAATTATTTGCTCTAGTTCGTTGAAAAATACCAGAGGAATTTTGATTGTAATAAGATTAAAAGTATAGATTGCTCTAGGTAGTATAGACATTTTAACAACGTTAATTCTTCTCATCCAAGAGCATGGAATGGTCTTCCATCCTTCTGTGTCTTCCTCGATTTTTTTCATGAGTGTTCTGTAGTTCCTCAAGTAAAGATCCTTTACCTCTTTGATTAGGTTTGTTTCCAAGTATCTTATGGTTCTTGGTGCTATAGTAAATGGAATGGATTCTGTAATTTCCCTTTCTGTATTTTCATTGTTAGTGTATAAGAAAGCCACTGATTTCTGTACCTTGACTTTGTATCTGGCCACGTTACTGAATTGCTGTATGAGTTCTAGTAGTTTGGGGTGGACTCCTTTGGGTTTTCCATATAAAGAATCATGTATTCAGCAAAGTGAGAGAGATGACTTCTTCATTGCCAATTTGGATACCTTTTATTTCTCTTTGTTGTCTGATTGCTGTTGCTAGGATTTCTAATACTATGTTGAACAAGAGTGGTGAGAGTAGGCATCCTTGTTGTGTTCCTGATCTCAATGGAGGATTATATTTGTTGTTGGTCATTCATAGATTGATTTTATGAAGTTTAGAAATGTTACCTCTATCTCTATATTTTGAAGCATTTTAATCAGGAACAGATGATGGATTTTGTCAAATGCTTTTTCTGCATCAATTGAGAGGACCGTGTGGCTCTTCTCTCTTCTCTTGTTGATTTGTTCTATGACATTGATTGATTTGAGAATGTTGAACCATCCTTGGAACCCAGGAAAGAATCCCACCTAGTCATGGTGAATAATCTTTTTAATTTGCTGTTGGATCTTGTTTGCTAGGATCTTTTTGAGAATCTTAGCATCCATATTCATCAGGGATATTGTTCTTAAATTCTCCTTTCTGGTAGGGTCTTTGCCTGGTTTGGGGATCAAAGTAATGCTGGCTTCATTAAAAAAAAAAAAAAAACAAAAACAAAAACAAAAAAAAAACTGCCTGGAAGTTTTCCTTTTGCTTCAATTTTTTGTAACAGCTTCTGCAGAATAGGTGTTATTCCTTCTTTGAAAGTATGATAGAATTCCCCAGGGAATCCTTCAGGTCCTGGTCTTTTGTTTTTTTGGGAGGCTTTTGATCACTGTTTTAATCTTGTTACTAGATATCGGTCTATTCAGTTTGCCAATTTCTTCCTTATTCAATTTTGGAATTTTTGGTTTTCTTTTGTTTTTATTTTTATTTTTATTTTTTATAAACATATATTTTTATCCCCAGGGGTACAGGTCTGTGAATCACCAGGTCTACACACTTCACAGCACTCACCAAAGCACATACCCTCCCCAATGTCTATAATCCCACCCCCTTCTCCCAAAACCCCTCCCCCCAGCAACCCTCAGTTTGTTTTGTGAGATTAAGAGTCACTTATGGTTTGTCTCCCTCCCAATCCCATCTTGTTTCGTTTATTCTTCTCCTACCCACTTAAGCCCCCATGTTGCATCACCACTTCCTCATATCAGGGAGATCATATGATAGTTGTCTTTCTCTGCAGGGAATTTTTGGTTTTCAAGGAATGCATCCATTTCATCTAGGTTGCTTAGCTTATTGGCATATAACTGTTGATAATAACTTGTGATGATTGTTTCTATTTCCTTAGTGTTAGTTGTGATCTCTCCCTTTTCATTCATGATTTTATGAATTTGGGCTTTCTCGCTTTTCTTTTGGATTAGTGTGGACAATGGTTTATCGATCCCATTGATTCTTTCAAAAAACCAGCTTCCAGTTTCATTGTTATGTTCTATTGTATCTCTAGATTCTACCTCATTGATATCTGCTCTAATCTTGATTATTTCCCTTCTTGTTGGTGGAGAATCAAGAACAGTTGATTCTCCAGTTCTTTAAGGTGTAGAGACAGCTGGTGTATTCTGGATTTTTTCAATTTTTTAAAGGAAGGCTTAGATGGCTATGTATTTCCCCCTTAGGACCACCTTTGCTGTATCCCATAGGTTTTGGACTGAAGTGTCTTCATTCTCATTGGTTTCCATGAATTGTTTAAGTTCTCCTTCGATCTCTTGGTTGAGCCAAGCGTTCTTAAGCAAGGTGGTCTTTAGCTTCCAGGTGTTTGAGTTCCTTGGGAACTTTTCCTTGTGATTGAGCTCCAGTTTCAAAGCTTTGTGATCTGAGAATACACAGGGAATAATCTCAGTCTTTTGGTATCGGTTGAGTCCTGATTTGTGACCCAGTATGTGGTCTATTCTTGAGAAGGTTCCATGTGCACTTGAGAAGAATGAGAATTCTGTTGTTTTAGTGTGAAATGTTCTGTATATATTTCTGAGTTCCATCTGGTACAATGTGTCATTAAATGCTCTTGTTTCTTTATTGATTTTCTGCTTGGGTGATCTGTGTATTACTGAGAGAGGTGTGTTAAGATCTCGTATTAATGTATTCATATCAGTCTGACTCTTTATCTGATTAATAGTTTTCTTATGTAATTGGCTGCTCCCATATTGGGGCATAGATGTTTACAATTATTAGATCATCTTGGTGGATAGTCCCCTTAAGTGTCCCTCTGTATATCTGACTCCAGTCTTTAGTTTGAAATCTAATTTATCTGACATGAGAATCACTACCCTTGCCTTCTTTTGAGGCCCATTGTCATGAAAGATGCTTCTCCATCCCTTCACTTTCAGTCTGGGTGTATCTTTAGGTTAAAAATGTGTCTCTTGTAGACAGCATATGGATGGGTCCTGTCATTATATCCAATCTGCAACCCTGTGCTGTTTTATGGGCCCATTTAGGCCATTCACATTGAGAGTGATTATTGATTGATACGTTTTTGTTAACCTCATGTTACCTTTGAAATCTTTCTTTCCATAGATATTCTCTTTATTCCTGTTCAATGATTTTATTAGGATTTTTCCTCTTTTATAGACCCCCCCCTAATATTTACTGCACTGTCAGCTTGGGGGTTGCATAGTCTTTTAAGCCTTGCTGGTCGTGGAAACTCTTGATCTCTCCATCCATTTTGAATGTCAGTCTTGCTGGATAAAGTATTCTTGGCTGCAAGTTCTTCTCATTTAATGCCCTGAATATATCTTGACAGCCCTTTCTGGCTTGCCAGGTCTATGTTGACAGGTCTGATGCTATTCTGATATGCTCTCCTCTGTATATAAAGAGCTTCTTTGTCCTAGATGCCTTCAAGAGAGTTTCTTTATAATTATAATTCCTCATTCTTACTATCAGTTGTCTCGAGGACTTTAGAGAATCTATTATCTTTGGGGGAGACTGTTCTGCCTCTAATACATGAACACTGGTTCCATTTGCGAAATTGGGAAAATTTTCATGCAGAACTTGTTCCATGATATCTTCTAGACTTTTTTCTTTCTCCTCCCCGTCAGGGATTCCAATTATTCTGAAGTTGGAACGTTTTATGGCATTATTTATTTCCCTGAGTCTGTTTTCTTGGCTTCTAAGCTGTTTGTTCTAGGCTTCCCCCTGGTACTTTCTCTCTTTATGTTTGTCCTCCAGATCACTAATTCTATCTTCTGTCTCAGTTACCCTAGATTTTAGGGAATTTAGGTTAGATTGGAACTCATTGAGAGCATTGTGAACAGCATCCCTGGTGGCTTTCAGTTCTTCCCTAACATTGTGAACTGCATTCCTGGTGGCTTTCCCTCCTGCCCTAATCCATTCTGTTTGGTCATCCATGACTTTCTCCATCCTAGCTATTGCCTGGATCATTGTTAGCCTGAATTTATTTTCTGAAATATTTTCATTGTCAACAATCATTAGCTCTGTTGCAGAAGGACCATCCTCTAAATTTTTCTTCTGTTGGGCATTCCTCCTCCTTGTCATTTTGCTGAGAGTTGGCTGAACGGAAATAGCTGGATGTTTGACAGTGGTGCAGTCAAGGTGCACCCTGGAGCATTTCTGAGCAATTACAAGTCCCCACCCAAACGAAAGTTAAAAAGAAAGAGAGAAAAATGAAAAAAGAGAGGGATAGAAAGAGAGAGAGAGAGAGAGGAAAAGGAAAGAAAGATAAAAAGAGAAGGCTCAGCCCAAATCGGCTCCAAGGTATGATTTATGAAGTATACAAACAAAAACAGATAAACAAAAAGACTGACAAAAGTATATGACAAGTTAAACATTATATATACATATATAAAAGCAAAACAAACAAACAAACAAAAAAGAACATCATCAAAAAAAAAAAAAAAACCCATGTAGAAAATATATATTCTTCCAGGACAAACACAAATACACAGAAACACTGGCGGAAGAAAAAGATGGGAGAGTGGTTATAAATTCTCAGTGCAGGCCAGGAAGGTTATTTTGATTCTTCCTGGATGTATCTTTATCTTTTTCAAAGGACTCAACTTTCCTAAGATAATGGGGGATCAATAACTGGTTTACCGGGCACCTGGGTGGCTCAGTGGGTTAAACTGCTGCCTTAGGCTCAGGTCATGATCTCAAAGTCCTGGGATAGAGTTCTGCATTGGGCTCTCTGCTCAGCGGGGAGCCTGCTTCCTCCTCTCTCTCTCTCTGCCTGCCTCTCTGCCTGCTTGTGATCTCTCTCTGTCAAATAAATAACTAAATTCTTTTAAAAAATGGTTTACCTATAGGCATAGCATTGTTTGGGGAAAGGGGATAACCTTGAAGTTTAACTCTATATGATTATTAAAGAATAAAGATTTAAAAAAAAAGAATGAACTAAACTAAACTAAAATAAAATTTTTAAAAATTAAAAAAATTGAAAAGCAACAGAAAAACACGGGTATATGTATTAAAAAGTTCAGGTTAAAAGGTTATTTTGGAGTTTGATGTATGGACATCTCACTATGATGGTAAATGAGCTAAAAAATTATTTATATATAAAAAATTAAAAATGAACCAGAATAGTGGGAACAAATTAAAAATAAAAGTTGTATCTATAAAGTATGGTTGTTCTCTTGTCCTTTTTTGTGTGTTTGTCTTTTTTTTTTTTTTTTTTCTGGTTGGCCTTCTGCGGGGGGGGGGGGTGCCACATGGGTTTTCAGGCAGTGTTTCCTGAGTTAAGTCTTCCTGTCCCCCTGAAGGAGTTGGGCTCTGAGGAAACAGTTTTTTCAGGCTTTTGTTCTCTGGAGGTTTTTATGTGTGTTTGTTTGTTTTCTCTCCACTTGGCAGCTCTTGATGGTTTTTGGAGTTTTAGAGAAAAGAAAACTTCACCAAACCTCCCTCTGTCTGGCTGTCTGGGCAGGGCCTGACTACCAGAGACGTTCCAAGCAGCGATCACACACAGATTTTCCTGTTGACCCAGGCTGGGAGTACTCAGCCCTTCCGGGATTGAGAGCTTCCAGCTGGCGCCTGTGTGCACCTCTCTCAGGGGAGGGTGTGGGGCCTGACACAGGCTCTTATAGCACAGGGCAGTTCATGCATGGGAACTGCAAAAAGGCTGAGTTTCTGTGAGCTGGCAAGGCTCCCAGCCCCTCACGGGAGCCACCCTCCATGCACCCTCAGGCGCGCTGCCTTGCAGCTCAGGGAACAAGACGTGGTTTCTTCACTGCACTCTCTCTGGCTAAGCACCAGGGATGGCTGTCCTCAGTCTGAAGACTTAAGCCCCTATCCATACCCACCCTGATTCCCACAATTTCCCCCCACAATCCTTTGCTCTTTTTGAGTGCTTTCAACCAGACTCGATTTTAATGCTGGTCCCCAGTCATAGGGGGTTCTCATATTGTGGTATTACTTTCCAATGGGTCACTTCTGGAGGCCCCTTCCCCCATTTGTTTATCTTCCTGTATCAGTACTTCTCACTCTGTTTTACCTGCCCACTGGCGTCTTCTGCCCTGTTAGAGATCCAGAAGTGTATATTTCTAATCTCAGGCTGATTTCATAGGTGATCAGAGTTCTTCGGTAGGTAATCAGCTCACTTTAGGGTAAAGGTGAAATGGTGCCTCCTCCTAGTTCCCCGCCATCTTGTTCCCCCAACCTCATTATATTTTTACCAGAGTAAAAACTCAATATGATTTCTACATTTTCAACATATTACAAATTATTTCATGGCCTAAGATGTATAAAATTCTGGAGACTACTCCATTTGACTTAAGGGAATTACATTATCTGGATGTTGTTTTGAGAAGTGTTTCTCATGTGACGCTTTGGTCAGAACAGTTTATAGTGTTTTACAAATCTCCCTTTTTAAAAAAAACAACTTCTGTCTAGTTTTTCTATTACTAAAAGAGGAATACTGAAGTTTCCAACTATTATTGTAGTTTTTCTAGAAATATGATATTTGGTGCATACATGCTTATTATTTATATTAGTTTATTTTTTTCAGCATAACAGTATTCATTATTTTTTCACCACACCCAGTGCTCCATGCAATCCATGCCTTCTATAATACCCACCACCTGGTACCCCAACCTCCCACCACCCCCGCCACTTCAAACCCCTCAAATTGTTTTTCAGAGTCCATAGTCTCTCATGATTCACCACCACTGCCAATTTACACCAACTCCTTTCTCCTAACACCCCTTGTTCTCTATGCTATTTGTTATGCTCCACAAATAAGTGAAACCATGTGATAATTGACTTTCTCTGCTTGACTAATTTCATTCAGCATAATCTCTTCCAGTCCCGTCCATGTTGATACAAAAGTTGTGTTTTCATCCTTTCTGATGGAGGCGTAATTCTGCATAGTGTATATGAACCACATTTTGCTTATCCATTCATCCTTGGAAGGACATCTTGATTCTTTCCATAGTTTGGAGACCGTAGCCATTACTGCTATAAACATTGGGGTGCAGATGGCCCTTCTTTTCACTACATCTGTATCTTTGGGGTAAATACCGAGGAGTGCAATTGTAGGGTCACAGGGAAGTTCTATTTTTAATTTCTTGAGGAATCTCCACACTGTTCTCCAAAGAGGCTGCACCAACTTCCATTGCCACCAGCAGTGTAAGTGAGATCCCCATTCTCTACATCCCCTCCAACACATGTTGTTTCTTGTCTTGTTAATTTTGGCCATTATAACTGGTATAATTTGATATCTCAATGTGGTTTTAATTTGAATCTTCCTGAGGGCTAATGATGATGAATATTTTTTCATGTGTCTGATAGCCATTTTAATGTCTTAATTGGAGAAGTGTCTGTTCATATCTTCTGCCCATTTTTTGACATGATTGTCTGTTTTGTGTGTGTTGAGTTTGAGGAGTTCATTATAGATCCTGGATATCAACCTTTTGTCAGTACTGTCATTTGCAAATATCTTCTGCCATTCCGTGGGTTGCCTCTTTGTTTTTTTGTTTTGTTTTGTTTTGTTTTGTTTTGTTTTGTTTGTTTTGTTTTGTTTTGTTTTTTGACTGTTTCCTTTGCTGTGCAGAAGCTTTTGATTTTGATGAAGTACCAAAAGTTTATTTTCGTTTTTGTTTCCTTTACCTTTGGAGATATATCATAAAAGAAGTTGCTGTGGCTAATATCGAAGAGAATATTGCCTATGTTCTCATCTAGGATTCTGATGGATTCCTGTCTCACGTTGAGGTCTTTTATCCATTTGGAGTTTATCTTTGTGTATGGTGTAAGAAAATGGTCGAGTTTCATTCTTCTACATATAGCTGTCCAGTTTTTCCAGCACAATTTATTGAAGAGACTGTCGTTTTTCTACTGTACATATTTTCCTGTTTTGTCGAATATTATTTGACCACAGAGTTGAGGGTCCATATCTGGGCTCTCTACTCTTTTCCACTGGTCTATGTGTCTGTCTTTATGCCAGTACCATGCTGTTTTGGTGATCACAGCTTTGTAGTAAAGCTTGAAATCAGGTAACGTGATGACCCACATTTTATTTTTGTTTTTCAACATTTCCTTAGCAATTCGGGGTCTCTTCTGATTCCATACAAAGTTTTGGATATTTTGTTCCAGTTCTTTGAAGAATAAGAGTGGAATTTTGATTGGAATGGCATTAAAAGTAGAGATTGCTCTAGGCAGTATGGACACTTTAACAATGTTTATTCTTCTGATCCAAGAGCATGGAATGGTCTTCCATCTTTTTGTGTCTTCTTCAATTTCTTTCATGAGTGTTCTGTAGTTCCTCAAGTACAGATCCTTTACCTCTTTGGTTATGATTATTCCCATGTATCTTATGGTTCTTGGTGCTATAGTAAATAGAATCAATTCTCTAATTTACCTTTCTGTATTTTCATTGTTATTGTATAAGAAAGCCACTGATTTCTGCACATTGACTTTGTATCCTGTCACGTTGCTGAATTGCTGTATGAGTTGTAGTAGTTTAGGGGTGGAGTCTTTTGGTTTTTCCATATAAAGAGTCATGTCATCTGCCAAGAAAGAGAACTGGACTTCTTCATTGCCAATTTGGATACCCTTTATTTCTCTTTGTTGTCTTATTGCTGTTACTAGGACTTCTAATACTATGTTGAACAAGAGTGGTGAAAATGGGCATCCTTGTCTTGTTCCTGATCTCAACGGGAAGGCTGCAAGCTCTTTCCCATTGAGGATGATATTTTCTGTGGGTCTTTCATAGATAGATTTGATGAGGTTCAGGAATGTTTCCTATATCCCTATATTTTGAAGCATTTTAACCAGGAATAGATGCTGTATTTTGTCAAATGCTTTGTCTGCATCAATTGAGAGGACCATGCGATTCTTCTCTCTTCTCATATTAATTTGTTGTATCACATTGATTTATTTGTGATTGTTGAACCATCCTTGTAGCTCAGGGATGAATCCCACCTGATCATAGTGGATAATCTTTTTAATGTGCTGTTGGATCCTGTTGGCTGGGATCTTTTTGAGAATTTTAGCATCCATATTCATCAGTGATATTGGTCTAAAATTCTCCTTTTTGGTAGAGTCTTTGCCTGGTTTGGGGATGAGGGTAATGCTGGCTTCATAGAAAGAGTCTGGAAATATTCCTTCTAATTCAATTTTTTGAAACAGCTTCAGGAAAATAGGTGTTACTCCTTCTTTGAATGTTTGGCAGAATTCCCCAGGGAGTCGGTCAGGTCCTGGGATCTTGTTTTTTGGGAGGTTTTTGTTCACTGCTTCAATCTCGTTACTAGATACCGGTCTATTCAGGTTGTCAATTTTTTCCTGGTTCAATTTTGGTAGTTTATATTTTTCCAGGAATGCATCCATTTCATCTAGGTTGCTAAGCTTATTGACATATAACTGTTGATAATAACTTCTGGTGATTGTTTCTACTTCCTTTTAAGTTGTGATCTCTACCTTTTCATTCATAATTTTATGAATTTGGGCTTTCTCTATTTTCTTTTGGATTAGTGTGGCCAGTGGTTTATTGATCTTATTTATTCTTCCAGAAAACCAGCTTCTAGTTTCATTGATATGCTCTACTGTATCTCTGGTTTCTACCTCATTGATCTCAGCTCTAATCTTGATGATTTCCCTTCTTAAGTGTGGATTTGGTTGATTTGTTGTTGATTCTCCAGTTCTTTAAGGTGTAGAGACAGCTGGTGTGTTCTGGATTTTTTAATTTTTTTGAGGGAGGCTTGGATGGCTATGTATTTCCCTCTTAGGATCACGTTTGCTGTATCCCATAGGTTTTGTACTGAAAGGTCTTCATTCTCATTGGTTTCCATGAATTGTTTCAGTTCTTCTTTGATCTCCTGGTTGATCCAAGCATTCTTAAGCAACGTTGCCTTTAGCTTCCAGGTCTTTGAGTCCCTTATGAACTTTTCTTCATAATTGACCTCCAGTCTCAAAGCATTGTGAACTGTGAATATGCAGGGAATAATCTCAGTCTTTTGGTATCGGTTGAGTCCTGATTTGTGACCCAGTATGTGGTCTATTCTGGAGAAGGTTCAATGTGCCCTTGAGAAGAATGTGTATTCTGTTGTTTTAGGGTGGAATGTTCTGTATATATCTATGAGATCCGTCTGGTCCAATGTGTCATTAAATGCTCTTGTTTCTTTATTGATTTTCTGCTTCAATGATCTGTCTATTTCTGAGAGAGGCGTGTTAAGATATCCTATGATTAGTGTATTCATATCAATATGACTCTTTATCTTGATTAACAGTTTTCGTAAGTAATTGGCTGCTCCCAATATGGGAGCATAGATATTTACTATTTTTAGATCATCTTGGTGCATAGTCCTTTTAAGGATTATGTACTGTCCTTCTGTATCTCTGACTACAGACTTTAGTTTAATAACTCATTTATCTGATATGAGAATCGCTACCCCAGCCTTCTTTTGAGTCCCATTGGCATGAAAAATGCTTCTCCATTCCTTTCTTTTCAGTCTGGGTGTATCTTTAGGTCAAAATGCATCTCTTATAGACAGCATATGGATGGGTCCTGTCGTTTTATCCAATCTGCAACCCTGTGCCATTTTATGGGCACATTTAGGCCATTCGCACTGAGAGTGATCATTGATAGATATGTTTTTTTTTAAAGATTTTATTAATTTATTTGACAGAGAGAAAGATCACAAGTAGGCGGAGAGTCAGGCAGAGAGAGAGGAGGAAGCAGGCTCCCGCTGAGCAAAGAGCCCGATGCGGGGCTCGATCCCAGGACACTGAGATCATGACCTGAGCCGAAGGCAGCGGCTTAATCCACTGAGCCACCCAGGCACCCCATAGATATGTTTTTATTGACATCGATTAACCTTTAAAGTCTTTCTTTCTGTAGATTGCCTCTATATTTCTTTTCAATGCTATTCTTATGATTTTTCCTCGTTTATAGAATCCACCTTAATATTTCCTGTAGTGGCGGCTTAGTGGTTGCATAGTCTTTTAAGACTTGCTGGTCTTGGAAATCTTTATCTCTCCATCCATTTTGAATGTCAGTCTTGCTGGATAAAATATTCTTGGCTGCATGTTCTTCTCATTTAGTGCCCTGAATATATCTTTCCATACTTTTCTGGCTTGCGAGGTCTCTGTGGACAGGTCTGACGTTATTGTGATAAGCTTCCCTTTGTAAGTAAGGTGCCTCTTTGCCCTTGTGGCTTTAAAGAGATTATACCTACAATTATAATTCCTCAATTTGACTATCAGGTGTCATGATGTTTTTTTGGAATGTATAATCTTGGGTGGAGACCGTTCAGCCTCTAGTATATGAACGCTGGTTCCATTCACAAGATTGGGAACATTTTCATGAAGGACTTGTTCCACTATATCTTCTAGACTTCTTTCTTCCTCCTCCCCTTCGGGGATTCCAATAATTCTGACGTTGGAACGTATCATGGCATCATTTTTTTCCCCTGATTCTGTTTTCGTGGTTTCTAAGCTGTTTGTTCCAGGCTTCCTCCTAATCCTTTCTCTCTATCTTTTTGTCCTCAAGATCACCAATTTCATCTTCTGTCTCAGTTACCCTGACTTTGAGAGAGTTTAGATTAGATTGGAACTCATTGAGAGCATTGTAAACTTACTCCCTGGTAGCTTTAAGCTCTGCCCTAACATTGTGAACATCATCTCTCGTTGCTTTCAGCTCAACCCTCATCAATTCCGTTTGGTCATCCATGGCTTTCTCCAATCTAGCCAATGCCTGGATAATTGTTAACCCGAATTCTCTTTCTGACATATTGTCTATGTTGATAGCCATTAGCTCTGTTGCAGAAGGTTCGTCCTCTGTATTTTTCTTCTGTTGGGCATTCCTCCTCCTAGTCATTTTGGTGGGAGATGACAGAACAGATGTAGCTTGATTTATCAACCATGGTGCAGTCAAGGTGCACCCTGGAACACTTCTGAGAAATCAGGTTTCCCCACCCAAACGAGAGACAAAAGAAAAGAAAAAGAAAAAGAAAAAGAGAGAGAGAGACAGGAAAGAAAGGGAAGATGAAAGAGAAGGTTCAGCCCAGATGGGCACCAAGGTAAGATTTATGAAGTAGACAAACAAAAACAGAGAAACAAAAGGACTGATAAAAGTATATGACAGGAGAAGAGAATATATATATGCAAATAAAGGAAAAACCTCATCAAAAATAACCCCAAGAGTAAGATTTGTATACTACCAAGAGAAACACAAAAACACAGAAACACTGGTGGAAAAAAAAAATGGGAGAGTGGTAATAAATTATCAGTGTGTGGGAGGAAGTTTGTTTTGATTCTTCCTGGATGTCTTCCTTGATATCTTTGTTAAAGGACTTAACTTTCCTAAGATAAAGTGGGATTAAAAATTAATTTACCTATAGGTTTAGTATTGATTGGGGAAAAGGGATTACTTTGAAGTTTAACTCCATATGAATATTAAAAGATAAAAATTAAAAGGAATAAACTAAACTAAAATTTTAAAAAAGGAATTCAAAACATAGAAATGCAAAAGAAAAACATAAGTGTATGTATCAAAAAGTTCAGGTTAGAAGGGTATTATGGAATTTGATGTATTGTACAGTTCGTTGTGATGGTAATTAGGTTAAAAAATTACCTATGTGAAAAAAATAATGAATGAGAATAGTCGGAATGAGTGAAAAATAAAAGTTTTCCTACAAAGTAGTGGTTGTTCTCTTGTAGTCCTTTTTTCTCTCTCTCTCTTTTTTTTTTTTTTTTCTTTCTTGGTTTGTTTTCTGGCGGAGGGGCCTGCCACGTGGATTGTCAGTCAAGGATGTTTCTTGAGTTATGTCTTCCTGCCCCCTCAAGTGGGTGGGCTCTGAGGAAACTGTTTTTTTTTCTGGCTTTAGTTCTCTGGCAGTTTTATATTTTTTCACTTTTTTTTTTCTCTCACCTTGACCACTTTTGTTGGTTTTTGTAGTTTTAGAAGAAAACAAACCACACCCTGATCTCTCTCTCAGAGAGAAGCCACAGTCTGGGTACAGAGCCTAAATAAGTTCTCCCTTGGCTGCTTGCAGAGCAGGTTCCAAGTCGTGGTCCCTGGGGACACAGGATCTTTTGCTTGTACCCAAAGCCGAGGCAGTGGTAGCTCTCTGGGCATCTCCAGACAGCCAGAGAGGTTCCAAGCAGCAATCGCACACCGAGATTTTCCAGCTGGCCTAGGCTTGGTGTGCGTGGTCTTTCTGAGTCTAAAAGTGCCAGGCTTGCATGCACCTCTTTCAGGGGCAGCTATGAGTGCATGCATGTCTCCGACATTGAGAATGAGGCACAGGTCTGAAAGCACCACGCTGGGCTTTTGTGCACCTCTGTCAGGGGAGAGATTGGGAGGCATGTCTTAGGCTCTGAAACAATGGCACATGTCAAAGAGCGCCAGCCAGGCCTTTGTAACTCTCTCAGGGTGTAGAGGGGTGTGTGCACGGATCTCAGGATTTGTAGTAAGGCTCGGGCATTCTGCTGACTGGCGTGGCTCCCATCCCCTCACAGGAACTCGAACCCATGCATTCTCAGACGCGCTGGTGGCTTATGGACCAAGAGCTGGTTTCTTCACCGCACTCTCTCTGCCTCCGCACCAGGGGAGGCTGTCCTGGGACCAGGGACTTAAGCCCCTGTCCCTAGCCACCCTGATTCCCACAATTTCCCCCACGATCCTTTGCTCTTTTGGAGTGTTTTCAACCAGTCTCCAAGTTAATACTGGTCCCCAGACGTAGGGCACTCTCGCTCATATTGGGGTATTACTTTCCAACCAGTCACCTCTGGTGGCTCCCTACCCCTTTTGTTTATTTTCTGATATCAGTCCGCTGTTCCCTCTCTGCTTTACCTGCCCATTGGCGTCTTTTGCTCCATTAGAGATCCAGAAGTGTATAATTCTGATCTCAGGCTGATTTCGTGGGTGATCGGAGTTTTCTGGAAGGTAATCAGCACACTTTAGGGTGCAGGTTGAAAGGGTGCCTCCTCCTACTTCCCCGTCATCCTGTCTCCCTGGTGCATACATGCTTATAATTGTTATATTGTCTTAGTTGAAATTCAAATGTAAATAATATATAATGTCCTTATTTATCTCTTATGGATTTATTTTTACTTAAATTCCACTTCGTCTGATATTAGTATAACTCCACATTTTTCTGATTATGCTTTGCATTGTTATCTTTTCTTTTCACATCCTTTAATTTTCTAGCTATTGAGACTTTATAAATTGAATGTCTTGTAGAGAGCCTGACTCTCTCTCTATATATATACATGTATGAGAGTCAGACATACATATAGTTATAAATATATATATGTATATACATATGTATATATACAAGATTACATACATAAGTAATCCATTCTGACAAAGTATTTAAAAATTGAGATCTTAATTCACTTAAATTTACAGTAGTTTCTAATGAATATGGAATAGATTTTTCCATTTTTCCATTTATTTTTTGTATGTCTTATAGCCTATTTCATTCTCAATTTTCCCAGTACTGTTTTTTCTGTGTGTGTGGTTGATTTTATTTTGTAGCAGCATGGTCAAATTCCCTTTTGTTTCCTTTTGTATGTATTCTATAGAGTTATTGTCTATGGTTATCCTGGAGATTACATATAAAATATTAAAGATTTAAAAATTTTATTTAAATTGATACTTAATTTTTTGTTTGTTTCCATTTTTGATTTAAACTGTAGTTGATTTGGGTGCCTGGGTGGCTCAGTGGATTAAAGCCATTGTCTTCAGCTCAGGTCATGATCCCAAGTTCCTGGGATCAAGCCCCACATTGAGCTCTCTGCTCATCAGGGAGCCTGCTTCCTCCTCTCTCTCTGTCTACTTGTGATTTATGTCAAATAAATAAAATCTTTAAAAAATAAATAAACTGCAGTTGGTTAATGTATAGGGTAATATTGGTTTCAGGGGTAGGATTTAGTGATTCATCACTTATATATGCGCTCACCAGAACAATTGCCCTCCTTATTGTCCATCACCCATTTAGCCCATCCTCCACCCACTTCCCTCCATGATCCCTCAATTTGTTAACTAAAGTGAAGAATCACTTATCATTTATTTCCATCTCTATTCTTTCCCCTCCCACTATGTTCATCTGCTTTATTTCTTAACTTTAATCATATCAATAAACTCTATTAGTATATGTATTTTTTCCTCACTTGGTTATTGATATCACAAATTAATTCTTTCTATTTTTGTGTACAATGTAATATTATTCTCATAAATGTCTACCAAATCCTTTAGAAAATTAAAATTAGGTTTACAAATCAATATTGCAGTCATTTGAGTTATATGTTTTCCAATGTATTTAACTTACTGGAGAACTTGAATATTTTATATGGCTCCCAGTTACAGTGTCATTTTATTTCAATCTGAAGATATCCCTTTGATACTTCTATAGGACATGTCTAGTAATAGTAAACATTTATTGTCTTCTGTAGTGGAAAATGTTTAATTTCTTTATTTTTTTAATGAAAATGTTCTAGATATAATATCAGTTAGTATTTTTTATTCTATCACTTTTATATTGCTGTGGTCAGTTCTCTGTTTCTGCTGAGAACTCTGAAGATAACCTGACACCCTCTTATAAATGACAAATTACTTACTTATTATTGCTTTCAATATTTTTTCATCTTTTGATAGTTTTATTAATTGTATCTCTTTTTAGGTCTTTTTGAAGTCATGCTCCTGTGACTTTGTTATGTTTTTTGGACTGTATAGTCATGTCTTTCATCAAATTTGAGAATATTTAGTCACTTCTTTTATTTTTTCTGACCCTTTCACGTTAATCTTCTTCTGGGACTCATAGAGCACATATATTCTTTCACTTGACAAAGTCTCAATTATACCATTGGATACTTTCATATTTCTTCATCTTTTTGGGCTTCTGTTCCTCAGAATCTACAAATCTAGGGCTGACTTCATTTTCATTTATGCATGTTTTCTGAACATTCAAAAGTTCCATTGCACCTCCCTAGTTGATTTTCACTGTATTCTTTCCCCAACTGATACACAGGTTTATTTATTTTTAACATCTGAATACCAATTTTATATCCTTTAAGTATAATAGAACCATATCTTATTTTTATTTATGTTTTTATTATGTCCAATTAGCCAAAATATACTATATCATTATTTTGGATATAGTGTTCAATGCTTCATTAGTTTTATATAACACCCCAGGACTCATCATAAAACATGCCCTCCTTAATATCCATCACCTGATTAACCTATTCCCCTATGCCCTCTCCCTTCCATAATCCTTATTTGGTTTCCCAGATCCAGATTCTCTTGTGGTTTGTCTCTCTCTCTGATTTCTTCCCATTCAGTTTTCCTTCCCATTCCCTGTGATCTTCTCATATGTTCTTTATTTTTTTAAACACATTTTATATATTTTTTTTATTTGAGAGAAAGAGAGTAAGAGAGAGAATGGGAGGAGAGAAGGTCAGAGGTAGAAGCAGACCCACCCCCCCCCCCGAGCTGGGAGCCTGATTTGGGACTTGATCCTAGCACACTGGGATCATGACCTGAACTCAAGGCAGTGGCTTTAACCAACTGAGCCACCCAGGTACCCTATTCCTTATATTCCACATATGAGTAAAACGATATGATAATTGTCGTTTCTACTTGACTTATTTCACTTAGCATAATCCCCTGTAGTTCCATCCATGTTGATGCAAATGGTAGGTACTCATTCTCTCTGATAGCTGCGTAATATTACATTGTATATAAGAACCACATATCCTTTATCCATTCGTTTCTTGAAGAGAATCCAAGCTCCTTTCACAGTCTGGCTATTGTGGACATTGCTGCTGTGAACACTGGGGTGCATGTGCCCTTTTTTTCATTACATCTGTGTCTTTGGGGTAAATACCCAGTAGTGCAATTGCTGGATCATAGGGTAGCTCTATTTTTTTTTTAAGATTTTATTTATTTATTTGACACAGAGAGATTACTAGTAGGCAGAGAGAGAGAGAGAGAGAGGAAAGCAGGCTCTCCGCTGAGCAGAGAGCCTGATGCGGGACTCGATCCCAGCACCCTGAGATCATGACCTGAGCCGAAGGCAACGGCTTAACCCACTAAGCCACCCAGGTGCCCAGGGTAGCTCTATTTTTAACATCTTGAGGAAACTCCATACTCTTTTTTGGAGTGGATTTACCAGAGAGAGGTAAATCCTACCCATAGTTTAAAAGGATTTTCCTTGCTCCATATCCTTGCCAAAATTTGTTGTTCCCTATTTAGTTAATTTTTGCCATTCTCATGGTGTAAAGTGGTATCTTATTGTGGTTTTGATTTATATTTCGCCAATGGTTAGTCATTGTGAATTTTGTACTTTTCAACTTTAATTTCTGATTATTTTCTTTTTGGAATTTTCATCTTTTTGGTGATATCATCATTTTGTTTATATCACATTTAAACAACTTCCTTTAGTTAATTCTCTGTTTTTGTTTTTACTTACCTATTTGATCATATGAAAGTCAGTTTAAACATTTTTGTCTAGGAAATATTACTCATGTTCTTCAGAAACAGATTCTATCAGTGTATGTTGTTTCAACCTATGGACTAAGCCTTCTGTTTTTTGTTGTTATTGTTGTTATTGTAAAAAAATACACATATATATTTTTTTCAAAAAATCAACCATATCTTACAGTTTATGCCAACTTCTTATATCAAACATTATAGTACCATGCAAGTAATTTTATTGATTTTAACTCTTCTGTGCTCTGCCAATTCATTCCTCCTCAACACATGAACCTGACAGCTATTGAACTTTTCATGTGGCCATAGCTCTGCTCTTTCCAGAATGTTGTATAGATGTATATAGTGTTTTCAGAGTGACTTTCTTAACTTAATAATATACATATAAAAATCCTATATGACTTCTCATGGTCTTATATCTTTTTATCACTGAATAATATTTTATTGTTTGGACATACCACAGTTTATCAGTTCAGCAAATGAAGAACATCTTAACTTTCAAGTATTTTGCAATCATAAATAAAGCTGTTATAAACATCCATGTGTAGATTTTTGTTGGACAAATTTTCAAGTTTTGTGGGCTCCTGGACTGTATGGTTAAGATAATTTTAATTTATTAAGAAACTATCAAACTATCTTCCAAAGTGCTTGTGTCATTTTGCAGCCCTGCCAGGAACAAATGATCACTTCTATTCTGCCACATCATCATCATGTTTGTCTTGTTCTTTCATCAATTTTGACCTTTTAAATAGGTATGTAGTGTATCTTATTTCTGTTTTAATTTTCATATAACTGATGACATATAATGTGAAGCATTGTTCTCTATGCTTAATTTCCATCTGTTTTTCTTCTTTAGTGACATTTTTATTATGATACTTAGTCTTCTTTCTTAAGTTATTTTTTGATTGTTAATTTCAGAGTTCTTTGTGTATTCAGAAAACAATTTTTTATCAACTATGTCTTTTTTATATAAAGATTTTTATTTATTTATTTGACAGAGAGAGATCACAAGCAGGCAGAGATGCAGGCAGAGAGAGATGGAGGGGAAGCAGGCTCTCCAATGAGCAGAGACCCTCCCATGCGGGGCTCAATCCCAGGACCCTGGGATCATGGCCTGAGGTGAAGGCGGAGACTTTAACCCACTGAATCACCTAGGCGCCCCTCAACTGTGTCTTTTATAAAGATTTCCTTTTATTTTTTTCAAGATTTTCTATGCATCTGGGGCTTGTTTCTCATTCTTTTAATTTTTTTTCTTTCCTACATAATGAGATTTTAATTTTAATAAATTCCAGCTTATTAATTCACTTTTTAAAATAAGTTATTCCAGGGAGGCTGGGTGGCTAAGTGGATTAACCTTCTGCTGTCAGCTCAAGTCATGATCTCGGGGTCCTGGGATCAAGCCTTATGTTGAGCTCTCTGCACAGTGGGTAGCCTGGTTCCCATCCTCTCTCTGTCTGCCTCTCTGCCTACTTGGGATCTCTGTCTGTCAGATAAATAAATTAAAATCTTTAAAAAATAAAATAAAATAAGTTATTCTTTGGGAGAGATGCCTAGGTGGTTCAATCAACTGAGCGTTTGACTCTTGGTTTGAGCTCAAGTCTAGATCTCACGTTTCTAGAATAGAGCCCACACAGGGCTCTGCATTCATCAGGGAGTCTACATGATCATTCTTTCTCTACCTCTCTTTCTGACCCTCCCTCTTCTTGTGCTTGCTCTCTCTCAGGCAAGTAAAATAAATATATATGTTTAAGGATTTTATTTATTTTACAGAGAGAAAGGGAGAGATGGGGGAAACAGCAAGAGAGGGAACACAAGCAGGGGGTGTGGGAGAGGGAAAATCAGGCTTCCTGCTGACCAGGAAGCCTGATGCAGGTATTGATCCTAGGACTCTGGGATTATAACATGAGCTGAAGAAAGCCACTTGACGACTGAACCACCCAGGTGCCGCTAAATAAAATAAATCTTTCTGAACCACCCAGGTGTCGCTAAATAAATCTTTATATATAAAGATTTATTTTATTTAGCGGCACCTGGGTGGTTCAGTCGTCAAGTGGATAAAGATTTATTTTATTTAGCGGCACCTGGGTGGTTCAGTCGTCAAGTGGCTTTCTTCAGCATATATATATATATATATATATATATATATATATATATATATATTATGCTTTGAGAATGTTGCTGGCTCAGTGGAGGGCAGGACACTTGATCTGAGGGTTGTAAGTTTGAGACCCATGCTGCGTGTAGAGATTTCTTTTTAAAAATCTTTAAAAAATAAGTTATGTGTTGGAATTGTATCTAAAGATTATGGTCATACTCAAGATCATCTGGGTTTCTCCTATGTTATCTTCTAGGAAATTGGTAGTTTTGCATTTTACATTTAGGTCTATGAAGCATTTTGAGTTAATTATGGTGAAGCACATAAAGCATTTGTCTACATGTATTTATTTATTTTCATTAGGTTGTCCACTTGTACACGCATAATTTATTGAAAAGACAATAGTGGCTTCCTTGTATTGTCTTTTTTTCTTTGCAAAAATCAGTTAACTATATTTATGTGTGTATATTTCTGGACTCTATATTTTTGCCACTGATTTCTTCATGTCTTCTCACACCAAACCACCAGTCATGATTGTTGCTATTTCATAGAAATTTTGAAATTAAGTAACATCCATCTTCTAACATTGATCTTCATTTTTTGTGTTTGCTATTTTAGCTCTTTTTTCTCTCCCACATACATTTTATAATCACTTTAATGTCCACAAAATAACTTGATGGAATTTTGATTGGGATTTAATTAAATTTGTAAATCAAAATAGGCTAAATCACATCAAGTACACTCCTCAATGCACATCACCATTTTTAAAGCTTATATATATTATGTATTGAAGATATTATATATTATATATTGAAGATATTATATATTACATATATAATGCACATGAGAGTATATATTGATTTTCTCTATTGATTTCACTGGTTTCCACTCCAATTTTTTTATATTTTCAGTTTTTATGTACTTTTTTAATTTTTAATTTTTTATAAACATATAATAAATTTTATCCCCAGGGGTACAGGTCTGTGAATCGCCAGGTTTACACACTTCACAGCACTCACTATAGTACATACCCTCCCCAATATCCATAACCCCACCCCCCTTCTCTCAAACCCCTCCCCGCAGCAACCCGGAGTTTGTTTTGTGAGATTAAGAGTCACTTATGGTTTGTCTCTCCCCCAATCCCATCTTGTTTCATTGATTCTTCTCCTACCCCCTTAAACCCCCATGTTGCATTTCCACTTCTTCATAGTTGTCTTTCTCTGCTTGACTTATTTCGCTAAGCATGATATGCTCTCGTTCCATCCATGTTGTCGCAAATGGCAAGATTTCATTTCTTTTGATGGCTGCATAGTATTCCATTGTGTATATGTACCACATCTTCTTGATCCATTCATCTGTTGATGGACATCTAGGTTCTTTCCATAGTTTGGCTATTGTGGACATTGCTGCTATAAACATTTGGATGCACGTGCCCCTTCGGATCACTATGTTTGTATCTTTAGGGTAAATACCCAGTAGTGCTATTGCTGGGTCATAAGGTAGTTCTATTTTCAACGTTTTGAGGAACCTCCATGTTGTTTTCCAGAGTGGTTGCTCCAGATTGCATTCCCACCAACAGTGTAGAAGTGTTCCCCTTTCTCTGCATCCTCAACAGTATTTGTCATTTCCTGACTTGTTAATTTTAGCCATTCTGACTGGTGTGAGGTGATATCTCATTGTAGTTTTGATTTGTATGTCCCTGATGCCGAGTGATATGGAGCACTTTTTCATGTGTTTGTTGGCTATCTGGATGTCTTCTTTGCAGAAATGTCTGTTCATATCTTCTCCCCATTTCTTGATTGGATTATTTGTTCTTTGGGTGTTGAGTTTTTTAAGTTCTTTATAGATTTTGGACACTAGCCCTTTATCTGATATGTCATTTGCAAATATCTTCTCCCAGTCTGTCAGTTATATTTGGTTTTGTGAACTATTTCCTTTGCTGTGCAAAAGCTTTTGATCTTGATAAAATCCCAATGGTTCATTTTTTCCTTGCCTCTCTTACCTTTAGCGACATTCCTACGAAGACATTGTCGTGGCTGAGGTCGAAGAGGTTGCTGCCTGTGTTCTCAAGGGTTTTGATGGATTCCTTTCTCACATTGAGGTCCTTCATCCATTTTGAGTCTATTTTCATGTGTGGTGTAAGGAAATGGTCCAATTTCATTTTTATGCATGAGGCTGTCCAATTTTCCCAACACCATTTATTGAAGAGGATGTCTTTTTTTCCATTGGACATTTTTTCCTGCTTTGTCAAAGATTAGTTGACCATAGATTTGAGGGTTTATCTATGGGCTTTCTATTCTGTTCCATTGAACTATGTGTCTGTTTTTGTGCCAGTATCATGCTGTCTTGATGATGCCAGCTTTGTAATAAAGCTTGAAGTCTGGAATTGTGATGCCACCAACTTTGGCTTTCTTTTTCAATATTCCTTTGGCTATTCGAGGTTTTCTGGTTTCATATAAATTTGGGGGTTATTTGGTCCATTTATTTGAAGAAGATGGATGGTACTTTGATAGGAATTGCATTAAATGTGTAGATTGCTTTAGGTAGCATAGACATTTTCACAATATTTGTGCTTCCAATCCAGGAGCTTGGGACATATTTCCATTTCTTTGGGTCTTCCTCATTTTCTTTCATTAGTACTTTATAATTTTCTGAGTATAGGTTCTTTGCCTTTTTGGCTAGGTTTATTTCTAGGTATCTAATGGTATTGGGTGCAATTGAAAATGGGACTGAGTCCTTAATTTCTCTTTCTTTTCTCTTGTTGTTGGTGTAGAGAAATGCAACTGATTTCTGTGCATTGATTTTATATCCTAACACTTTACTGAATTGCTGTACAAGTTCTAGCAGTTTTGGAGTGGACCCTTTTGGGTTTTTCACATATAGTATGATATCGTCTGTGAAGGATGATAGTTTGACTTCTTCTTTGCCAATTTGGATGCCTTTAATTTCCTTTTTTTTTTTTTTTTTTTTTTTTGTCTGATTGCTGTGGTTAGGACTTCTAGTACTATGTTGAATAGCAGTGGTGATAATGGACACCCATGCTCTGTTCCTAACCTTAGCAGAAAAGCTTTCAGTTTTTCTTAATTGAGAATAGTATTTGCAGTGGGTTTTTCATAGATGGCTTTGATGATATTGAGGTATGTGCCCTCTATTCCTACACTTTGAAGAGTTTTGATCAGGAATGGACGCTGTACCTTGTCAAATGCTTTTTCAGCATCTACTGAGAGTATCATATGTTTTTTGTTCTTTCATTTATTAATGTGTTGTATCACATTGATTGATTTGCGCATGTTGAACCAACCTTGCAGCCCTGGAATAAATCCCACTTGTTCGTGGTGTATGATCCTTTTAATGTACTGTTGAATCCTATTGGCTAGTATTTTGGTGAGAATTTTCGCATCTGTGCTCATCAAGGATATTGGTCTGTAGTTCTCTTTTTTGATGGGATCCTTGTCTGGTTTTGGGATCAAGGTGATGCTGGCCTCATAAAATTCGTTTGGAAGTTTTCCTTTCATTTCTATTTTTTGGAACAGTTTCAGGAGAATAGGAATTAGTTCTTCTTTAAATGTTTGATAGAAATCTCCCAGGAAGCCTTCTGGCCCTGGGCTTTTGTTTGGAGATTTTTGATGGCTTTTTCAATCTTACCTGTTATGGGTCTGTTCAGGCTTTCCCTTTCTTCCTGATTCAGTTTTGGTAGCTTATATGTCTCTAGGAATGCATCCATTTTTTCCAGATTGTCATATTTGTTGGTGTAGAGTTGCTCATAATATGCTATTATATTTGTTTGTATTTCTTTGTGTTAGATGTTATCTCTCCTCTATCATTCATGATTTTATTTATTTGGGTCCTTTCTATTTTCTTTTTGATAAGTCTGGCCAGGGATTCATCAATCGTATTAATTCTTTCAAAGAACCAGCTCCTAGTTTCATTGATTTGTTCTATTGTTTCTTTCTTTGTTTGTCTTTTGTTTTCTATTTCATTGATTACTGCTCTCATCTTTATGATTTCTCTTCTCCTGCTGGTTTTAGGGTTTCTTTCTTGTACTTTCTCCAGCTCCTTTAAGTGTAGGGTTAGGTTGTATACCTGAGACCTTTCTTGTTTCTTGAGAAAGGTTTGTACTGCTATATATTTTCTTCTCAGGACTAACTTTGTTGTGTCCTGCATTTTGTACCATTGTGCTTTCATTATCATTTGTTTCCATGATTTTTTTCAATTCTTCTTTAATTTCCTGGTTGACCCATTCATTCTTTAGAAGGATGCTGTTTAGTCTCTATGTATTTGGGTTCTTTCCAAACTTCCTCTTGTGATTGAGTTCCAGCTTCAGAACATTGTGGTCTGGAAATATGCAGGGAATGATCCCAATCTTTTGATACTGGTTGAAACCTGATGTTGGACCGAGGAGGTGGTCTCTTCTGGATAATGTTCCATGTACACTAGAGAAGAATCTTTTTTCTTTTGCTTTGGGATGAAATTTTCTGAATATATCTGTGATTTCCATCTGGTCCAATGTGTCAGTTAAGGCCTTTATTTCCTTGTTGATCTTTTGCTCGGATGATCACCCCCAATTCAGTGAGGGGAGTGTTAAAGTCCCCTACTATAATTGTATTATTGTTGATGTGTGTATTTCATTTTGTTATTAATTGGTTTATATAGCTGGCTGCTCCCACGTTGGGGGCATAGATATTTAAAATTGTTAGATCTTCTTGTTGGACAGATCCTTTGAGTATGATATAGTGTCCTTCCTCATTTCTTATTATAGTTTGTGGCTTAAAATCTAATTGATCTGACATAAGTATTGCCACCCCTGCTTTCTTCTGATGTCCATTAGGATGGTAAATTCTTTTCCAATCCCCTCACATTAAAACTGGAGGTGTCTTCGGGTTTAAAATGAGTTTCTTGTAGGCAATATATAGATGGGTTTCGTTTTTTTATCCACTCTGATACCTGTGTCTTTTCATTGGAACATTTAACCCATTAACCTTCATGGTAACTATTGAGAGATATGAATTTAGTGCCATTGTATTGCCTGTCAGGTGACTGTTACTGTATATTGTCCTGTTCCTTTCTGATCAACTACTTTTAGGCTCTCTCTTTGCTTAGAGGACCCCTTTCAATATTTCCTGTAGAGCTGGTTTGGTGTTTGCAAATTCTTTCAGCTTTTGTTTTTCCTGGAATCTTTTTATTTCTCCTTCTATTTTTCAATGATAGCCTAGCTGGATATCATATTCTTGGATGCACGTTTTTCTCTTTTAGTGCTCTGAATATATCATGCCACCTTTTTCTGGCCTCCCAGGTCTCTGTGGATAAGTCAGCTGCCAATCTAATATTTTTACCATAGTATGTTACAAACTTCTTTTCCTGGGCTGCTTTCAGGATTTTCTCTTTGTCACTAAGGCCTGTAAATTTTACTATTAGGTGACAGGGTGTGGACCTATTCTTATTGATTTTGAGAGGCATTCTCTGCACCTCCTGGATTTTAATGCTTGTTCCCTTTGCCATATTGGAGTAATTCTCTCTAGTATACCTTCTGCTCCCTTCTCTCTTTCTTCTTCTTCTGGTATCCCAATTATTCTAATGTTGTTTCGTCTTATGGTGTCACTTATCTCTCGAATTATCCCCTCGTGGTCCAGTAGCTGTTTGTCCCTTTTGCTCAGCTTCTTTATTCTGTGTCATTTGGTCTTCTATATTGCTAATTCTTACTTCTGCCTCATTTATCCTAGCAAAGAGAGCCTCCATTTTTTATTGCATCTCATTAATAGATTTTTGATTTTAACTTGGTTAGATTTTAGTTCTTTGATTTCTCCAGAAAGGGCTTTTATATCTCTCTAGAGGATTTTTCTAATATCTTCCATGCCTTTTTCGATCCTGGCCAGAACCTTGCGAATCGTCATTCTGAACTCTAGATCTGACATATTACCAATGTCTGTATTGATTAGGTCCCTAGCCTTCAGTACTGTCTCTTGTTCTTTTTTTTTGTGGTGAATTTTTCCGTCTTGTCATTTTGTCCAGAAAAGAGTATATAAAGGATCAAGTAAAATACTAAAAGAATGGCAACAACTCAGGAACATGTTTTAACCAAATCAGAAGAGATCCCCAATCGTGAGGGTGGAGAAAGTGGACAAAAAGAGGTTTAGAAGGAAAAATAAATAAATAAAAAGAAGTAACTAAAAAAAGAAAATGAATTTAAAAAGTACAAAAAGTAAAAAAATATATGTATTAGATAAACTAGTTTAAAAACGTTAAATAGAAAACGGTAAAAGTTAAAAAAAAATTAGCAGAAGAAAAGAAAAAAATTGAAAAACAAAAAAAATTAAATTAACTACAAGACTAAAGAATCATGGGGAGAAAGTCATGAGTTCCGTGCTTTGCTTTCTCCTCCTCTGGAATTCTGCTGCTCTCTTTGGTATTAATACTTCACTCCTTGGTAGGTGAACTTGGTCCTGGCTGGATTTCTTGTTGATCTTCTGGGGGAGGGGCCTGTTTTAGTGATTCTCAAGTGTTTGCCCCAGGCAGAATTGCACCACCCTTACCAGGGGCCGGGCTCAGTAATCCACTCAGGTTTGCTTTTGGATGCTTTTGTTCCCTTAGAGCTTTCTTTAGAGTTCTGGAGGAAGGGAATAAAAATGTTGCCCTCCCAGTCTCCGGCCCAGAGGAGCCGAGATCCTGGAGCCCCACTCCTCAGTGCGCCCCCCAAGAACAGCACCCAATTACTCCCGTCTCCGTGGCCTCTGGCAGCGCTCCGAGCTCACCAAGCCTGCAACCAGTGCAAGGTAACCCTGAGCTGAGAGCTCACTCCTCGGCTCTGTCTCTGTAGCTGGTTTCCCCGTTCTAATACCTATAAGCTCTGCGAACACTGAGACACCCCCAATTCTTCTATAACCCTGGGGGACCTGATGCCACGCTGACCCCGTGTGGGCTTCACCCCAGTTTAGCCTCTGGAGTGATGTCCCTCAGCAGAACAGACTTTGAAAAGTCCTGATTTTGTGCTCCATTGCTCTGCCACTTGCCGGGAGCCAGCCCCTCCCCCCCCAGGGTCTTCCTGTCACCTTGGATTCACTTGTCTGCCAGTTCTACCTTTCAGAAAGTGGTTGATTTTCTGTTTCTAGAATTGCTGTTCTTCTTCTCTTCGATCTGCCAAAGTTGGATTTGTTGGTGTTTGCAATCTTTAGATAAGCTATCTAGCTGATCTCCTGCTATCTGAAGTAGCCTCAGCCTGCTACTTTTCTGCCATCCTGACTCCTCCTGTATTGTTTTTTTTTTCATAACTTCTCCTCCAATTTTTTTTAAAGATTGTATTTATTTGAAACACAGAGAGAACAATCAGGAGGAGCAGGAAAGGGAGAAGAGGAAGCAGACTCCCCACTGAGAAGGGAGCCTGATATGTGGCTTGATCCCAGTATCCTGAGATCCTTACCTAAGCCAAAGGTAGACACTTAGCTGACTAAGCCACCTGTGTTCTATTTTTTATTACTTTTATCTTCTTGTCTTTTTCTTCTTGTTTATTACACCTTACTTTTTTTGATATAGTATTTGTAAATCCTGAGATAGGAATGCAATTTATTTAAAAGTTTACTTTATTAATATAGACATTCAAAACAACACATTTCCCTGTAAGCACTGTTGTCTCTGCATTGCATAAAATTCTGTAAGTTGTGTTTTATTTTTATGCATTTCTGCATTTTAGGGACACTGCTGGCTCAGTCAGAAAAGCATGAGACTCTTCATCTTGTGGTTGAGAGTTAGGATACATGTTAGGTGTAGAGTTTATTTATAAGTAAAAATCTAAAAATATAGAATTATTCTTGAGTTTTATATATTTACCTATGTGTTATTTAGAAGTGTGTTGTTTAAGCCCATTTATCTTGGAATGTTTAACTAGCTTCTTGACATTGATTTCTAGTTCCACACTTTTTGGAGAACAGACATGATATGACTTCCATTATATTTGTAAAGGTGTGTTTGGAAGATCAGAATATGATCTAATTTTTATATACACTATGCATGTAGAAAATAGTTTGTGCCAACGTTGTTGGAATAAATATGGACAAGTTCTTTTTCTGTAATATATTTTTGTATTTCAAGTTACTGCTTAAATTCTAATTAGTTAACATATATGGTGGGATTGTTTTCAGGTGTAAAATTTAGTGATTTATCACTTATGCCCATCACCCATTTAGTTCATCAACTACCCTCCTCCCTTCATTGACCCTAATTTATCTATAGTGAAGAGTCCCTTACGATTTTTTTTCTCTCTCTCTCTCTCTTTTTTTTTTTTTAAATCCGCATGGTTATCTGTTTTTGTTTGTTTTTTAATTATTTCATTTTTAAATTTATTTTCAGCATAACAGTATTCATTGTTTTTGCACCACACCCAGTGCTCCATGCAATCCGTGCCCTCTCCAATACCCACCATCTGGTTCCCCTAACCTCCCACCCCTCGCTCCTTCAAAACCCTCAGATTGTTCTTCAGAGTCCGTAGTCTCTCATGGTTCACCTCTCCTTCCAATTTCCCTCAATTCCATTCTCCTCTCTAACTATGTTTTGTTTTTAAATTCGACATATGAGCGATATCATATAGCATTTGTCTTTCTCTGACTGACATATTTTCATTATTGTAACTCACTCCTGCTTAGTCCACATCATGGCAACTGACAGTCTTTCTTTCTTTTTTATTTTTTGGAAAATTTTATTTATTTATTTGGCAGAGAGAGAGAGAGAGAGAGAGACAGAATGAACACAAGCAGGTGAAGTGTGACAGAGAGAAGCGGGCTTCCGGCTGAGCAGGGAGCCTGATGCAGGGCTCCATCCCAGGACAATGGGATCATGACAGAGCCAAAGGCAGATGCTTAACGACTGAGCTACCCAAGCACCCCACAATATTTCTTTGTTTTTGATGAATAAGTAGTATTACATTATATATATACATATATATATATGTATATATACACACACACACACACACACAGTATCTTCTTTTTGTATTTATCAGTCAATAGTCAACTGAGGTCTCTATTCACTATTCACAATTTCACTATTATTGATAATGCTGCTATGAACATTGAGGTGCTTGTGCTTCTATGATTCAGAGTCAGTATTTTGTGTCCTTTGGGTAAATACCAAGCAGTGTAATTGCTTGGTATTGGATAGTTCATTTTTTAACATTTTGAGGAACCACCATACTGTTTCCCACAGTGGCTGTGCCAGTTTGCATTCCCATGTACAGTGTCAGACACTTTCCTATATCTCTATATCATCACCTACATCTGCTGTTTCCTGTGCTGTTAATTTTAGCAATTCTAACAGTTCTGAGTTGATAGCTCATTGTAGATTTGATTTGTGTTTCCTTTATGTGGAGTGATGTTGAGAATATTTTTATTTGTTTATTAGCCTTTTGTATGTCTTCATTGGAAAAAAGTTCATTTCTTCTGCCAATTTTTGACTGGTTTATTAATTTTGGGGTACTAAATTTAATAAGTTCTTTATAGGTGTTGGATAATAACCCTTTGTCAGATATGTCATTTTCATATGTCCTCTCCTCTTCTGTAAGTTGTCATTAGTTTTTACCTTCACTGTCCAAGAAGCTTTTTATCCTGATGAAATGGCAATAGTTCATTTTAGTGTGTGTGTGTGTGTGTCCCTTGCATAAAGGGACATATTTAGTAAGAAGTTCCTATGGTCAATTACAAAGAGCTTACTGACTTTCTTCTCCTCAGGATTTTGACGGTTTCCTGTCTCACACTGAGGCCTTTTGTCAATTTTAAATTTATTTATGTGTGTGTTGTAGGAAAACAATCCAGATTCATTCTTCTGCATGTTGCTTTAAGTTTTCCCAACATCATTTCTGAAAATACTGCCCCTTCCCATTGGATATTCTTTTCTAGTTTGTTGGAAGTTGGTCGACCATATAGTTTTGGATCACTTTCTGCATTTTATATTCTGTTCCATTGAACTCTGTGTCTGGTTTTATGTTCGTAACATACTGTCTTGATGACTACAGCTCTGTAAGTCCAGAATTATAATGTCTCCAGCTTTGTTTTTCTTTTTCTTTTTTTTCAATTTTTAAAATTTATTTTAGTGTACAGAATTCATTGTTTATGCACCACACCCAGTGCTCCATGAGACACATACCCTGTATAATACCCACCACCAGACTCACCCTACATCCCCACCAAAGTCCTCAGTTTGTTTCTCAGAGTCTACAGTCTCTCATGGCTCATCTCGCCCTCCAATTTCCCCAACTCACTTCTCTCCATCTCCCAATGTCCTCTGTGTTATTCCTCATGCTCCACAAATAAGCAAAACCATATGATAATTGACTCTTTCTGCTTGAGTTATTTCATTCAGCATAATCTCTTCCAACCCAGTCCCTGTTGATACAAAAGTTGGAAATTCATCCTTTCTGATGGAAGCATAGTACTCCCTACTATCTATACCATATTTTCTTTATCCATTTATTTGTTGAAGGGAATCTGGATTCTTTCCACAATTTGGCAATTGCGGCCTTTGCTGCTATAAATATTGGGGTACAGATGGCCCTTCTTTTCACTACATCTGTATCTTTAGGGTAAATACCCAGTGGTGCAATTGCAGGGTTATAGGGAAGCTATATTTTCAATTTCTTAAGGAATCTCCACACTGTTTTCCAAATTGCCTACACCAGCTTGCATTCCCACTAACAGTGGAAGAGGGTTCCCCTTTCTCCACATCCTCTCCAACACACATTGTTCCTGACTTGTTAATTTGGCCATTCTAATTGGTGAAAGGTGGTATTTCAATGTGGTTTTGATTTGAATCTCTCTGAATTGCTAATGATGATGAACATTTTTTCATGTGTCTGCTAGCCATTTGTATGTCTTTTTTGGAGAAGTGTCTGTTCATGTCTTCTGTCCATTTTTTGATGTGATTATCTGTTTTGTATGTGTTGAATTTCTTTTTCAAGATTGCTTAAGTTATTTGGGTTTTTTTGTGGCTCCATAAAAATTTTAGGATTGCTTGCTGTATCTCTTTGAAAAATTCTGGTGGCATTTTGATATAGATTGAAATAATGTGTAGATTGCTCAGGGTAAATAGGCATTTTGTCAATTTTTGTTCTAAGCATGAGTGTGTTTTTGTTGTTGTTGTTGTTGTTGTTGTTTGCTTTTGTTGGTTTGTCTATTTCTTTGTGTTTTCTTTCATTTCTTTCTTAAGTTTTCTATAGCTTTCAGAGTACAGATTATAACCTCTCTGGTTAGGTTTATTCCTAGGTTTCTAATGGTGTTTGGTGCAATTGTAAATGGGATTGATTACTTGATTTCTCTTTTTACTAATTTATAATTGGAAATATTTTTCTGTATGTTGATTTTATAACCTGCAAATTTGATGAATTCATTTATCAGTTCCTGTAATTTAATGGTGGACCCTTTTGCATTTCCTACATAGAGTCTTGTCATCTACAAATACTGAAAATTTGAATTCTTTCTTGACAATTTGCTTGACTTTTATTTCTCTTTGTTTTCTTATTCTATGTTTAGGACTTCTGGTACTATGCCAAATAATATTTGTGAGAGTGAACTTCATTATCTTTTCCCTGATCTTATAATACAAGATGTCAGTTATTCTTCATTTGGGATATTATCTGTGTGTCTTTACATATAGCTTTTCTTCTATTGGAGTATATTCCATCTATTCATACTTTGTTGAGGGTTTTTATGAAGAACAGGTGCTATATTTCTAAAATATTTTTTCTGCATCTATTAAAAAAATCATATAGTTTTTATCATTTTTTTTATTAATTTGATGTATCACTCTGATTGATTTGCAAATATTGAACCACACTTGCAGCCAGGAATAAAGCCCACTTGATCATGATGAATAATTATTTTAATGCACTGTTGAATTTGATTTACTAATATCTTATTGAGAATATTAGCGCCCATGACCATCAGGAATAAAGGCCTATTCTCTTTTTTAGTGGGGTCTTTCTCAGTTTTGGTATCAGTGCAATGCTGGCCTCACAGAATGAATTTGGACATTTTCTTTCCATTCATTTGTTTATTTTTTGGGGGGAGCAGTTTGAGAAGAATAGATATCAACTCTTCTATATCAACTCATAAAAATCCCCTGGGAAACCATCTAGCTCTGGACTTTTGTTTGTTAGGTGATTTTTGAGTACTGAATCAATTCCTTTCCTGGTTATAGATTTGTTCAAATTTCCTATTTATTCCCATTTCAGTTTTGGTAGTTTGATTGTTCTAGGAATTTAACCATCTTTTTCAGATTGCCCAGATCGCTGGCATAATTGTTCATAATATTCTTCTATAATTGCTTGTATTTATGTGATGTTACTTGTGATCATTCTCCTTTCATTTTTGATTTTATAGATTTTATTCATTTCTTTCCTTTTTGGAATGTATGGCCAGATGTTTATTTGATTAATTCTTTGAAAGAATCAACTTATTTTCACTGATGTGTTCAAAAGATTTTTTTCCTCTTTATCCTTTATTTCTGTTCCGATCTTTATTATTTCCCTTTTTCTGATTGCTGTAGGCTTTATTGGCTGCTCCTTTTCTATTTACTTTAGGTGTAAGATTTAGTTGTCTATCTGACACTTTTCCTGTTTCTTAAGGTAAGCCTGTATTGTGATATTATTCTCTATTTTGACCAATCTTGCTGCATCCCCATGGCTTAGGACTATCATGTTTTCATTTTCATTCACTTCTATGTATTTTTCTAAATTTCTCTTTAATTTCTGGTAAACTCATTCATTATTTTTTTAATTTTTTATTAACATATGATGTATTATTACCCCCAGGGTACAGGTCTGTGAATCGGCAGGTTTACTCACTTCACAACACTCACCATAGCATATACCCTCCCAATGTCCATAACCCCACCAACTCCCTCCCCCTGGCAATCCACAGTTTGTTTGTGAGATTAAGAGTTTCTTATGGTTTGTCTCCCTTCTAATCCCATCTTGTTTTATTGTTTCCTTTCTTATCCCCCCAAAACACTACGTTGCCTCTCAACTTCCTCAGATCAGGGAGGTAATATGACAGTTGTCTTTCTCCGATTGACTTATTTCACTAAGCATAATACCCTCTAGTTCCATCCATGTCATCACAAATGGCAAGATTTCATTTCTTTTGATCGCTGCACACATTCCATTGTGTGTGTGTGTGTGTGTGTGTGTGTGTGTATTTGTGTGTGTGTATATATATATATAATCTCCCACCACTTCTTTATCCATTCATCTGTTGATGGACATCTAGGTTCTTTCCATAGTTTGGCTATTGTGGACATTGCTGCTATAAACATTCAGTGGTACACGTGCCCCTTCAGATATCTACAGTTGCATCTTTAGAGTAAATACCCAGTAGTGCAATTGCAGGGTCATAAGGTATCTCTATATTCAACTTTTTGAAGAACCACCATGCTGTTTTCCAGAGTGGTTGCACCAGCTTGCATTACCATTAGCAGTGTAGTAGGGTTCCCCTTTCTCTGCATCCTCAACAGCATCTGTCATTTCCTAACTTGTTAATTTTAGACATTCTGACTGGTGTGAGGTGGTATCTCATTGTGGTTTTGATTTGTATTTCTCTGATGCCGAGTGATGTGGAGCACTTTTTCATGTATCTGTTGGCCATCTGGATGTCTTCTTTGCAGAAATGTCTAACCAACAGATGTTTAACTGACTGTGCCATCCTGGTGTCCCTATTGTAGGATTTTTATGGTTTTAGACTTCACATTTTGGTCTTTAACCCATTTGAGTTTATGTTTGTTTATGATGTAAAACACTATTCCAGTTTTATTCTTTTTCATATAGCAGAACAGGTTTCCCAACACCATTTGTTGGAGAGACAATCTACTTCCCATTGTATACACTTTCTTGTTGGTCCAAGATTAGAAGACCATATAATTATGAATTTCTTTGTTTTCTATTCTGTTCCATTGACCTATGTGTCTATTTTTGTGCCCGTACCATACTGTCTTGATCCATAAAACATAGTAATATAACTTGAAGTCCAGAATTGTGTTACCTCATATTTAGCTTTCCATTTTCAAAAATTGCTTTGGGTAATTAAGGTCTTTAATGATTCTATACAATTTATAATAGGTTACTATATTGCTGTGCAAAACAGTATTGGTATTTTCTTTAAAGATTTTCTTTATTTATTTGAGAGAGAGGGCACAAATAGCAGGAAGGAACAGAAGGAGAAGGAGAAGGAAACTCCTTTTTGAGTTGGGCTCCCAAAGGGCTGCTAGATCCCAGGTTCCTGAGATCATGACCAGAGACAAAGACAGACTCTTAAATAACTGAGACAAACAGGTGCCCCTGTTGTTGGCATTTTAATAGGGATTGAATTACATTTGTAGATTTTTGTAATATATACATTTTCACAATATTTGATCGTCCAATCCATGAATATGAAATATCTTTGCAATTTTGTGTCATCCTTAATTTCTTAATGTTTGGTAGTTTCATAGTACAGGTCAAATCAACTGTTTGATTAGGTTTATCTTTAGGTATCTTAATATTTGTGGTCTAATTTTAAATGGAATTGTTTAATTCTTTTCTTAATTTCTCTTTCTGTGGCTTCATTATTAACATATCAAAAGACAACACATTTTGTCACCTTGATTTTTGTATCCCTGTGACATTACCAACTCATAGATTACTTTTAACAGATTTCTGCTGGAGTCTTTAGAGTTCGCTATATATGGTATCTTGTCATCTGAAACGAGGGAACATTTTACTTCTTTATCAATTTGAATGCAATTTATTTCTTTTTGTTATCTGTTTGCAGTGTCCAGGATTTCAGTAATATGTTGAATACAGTGTGGGTCTCCTTGTCTTTTTCCCGACCTTAGGATAAGAGCTCTTATTTTTTCTCCCTTGATTATGAGGTTTATTGTGGGTTTTGAATGTATGGACTTTATATGTTGAGGTGTGCTCCTCATATATGAATATATGATACCGTGAATTGATAGTTTTGCCGTGAATGGATGTTGTGCTTTGTCAAATGCATTTTCTGCACATGTTGAAATTATCATATCTTCCCATTCTCTAATTGATGTAACCAATCACGGTAATTGATTAGCGAATATTGAAACACTATTTTCTTCAAGGAATAAATCTCACATGATCATGTTGAATGATTTTTTAATGTATTGTTGGATTCTGTTTGCTAGTATTTTGTTGAGAATTTTTGAAGCCATTTTAATCAAATTATTGACCTGTAGTTCATCCACCTGGTGCCCCGACCTCCCACCCACCTGCCACTTCAAACCCCTCAGATTGTTTTTCAGAGTCCATAGTCTCTCATGATTCACCTCCCCTTCAAATGTACCCCAATCCCCTCCTCTCTAACTCCCCAAGTCCTCCATGCTTTTTGTTATGCTCCACAAATAAGTGAAACCATACGATAATTGACTCTCTCTGCTCGACTAATTTCATTCAACAAAATCTCTTCCAGTCCGGTCCACGTTGATACAAAAGTTGGGTATTCATCCATTCTGATGGAGGCATAATACTACATCGTGTATATAGACCACATCTTCCTTATCCATTCATCTGTTGAAGGGCATCTTGGTTCTTTCCACAGTTTGGCGACGGTGGCCATTCTGCTACAAACATTGGGGTACAGATAGTCCTTCTTTTCACAATATCTGTATCTTTGGGGTAAATACCCAGGAGTGCAATGGCAGGGTCATAGGGAAGCTCTATTTTTTTTTATTTTATCTATTCATCTGATGGAGAGAGACTGAGCAGGCAGAGAGGCAGGCAGAGAGAGAGAGAGAGGAGGAAGCAGGCTCCCCACCCAGGAGAGAGCCCGACGTGGGACTCGATCCCAGGACCCTGAGATCATGACCTGAGCCAAAGGCAGAGGCTTAACCCACTGAGCCACCCAGGCGCCCAGGAAGTTCTATTTTTAATTTCTTGAGGAATCTCCACACTGTTCTCCAAAGAGGCTGCACTTATTTGCATTCCCACCAACAGTGGAAGAGGGTTCTGCTTTATTCAAATCCTCTCCAACACATGTTGTTTCCTGTATTGCTATTTTGGCCATTCTAACTGGTGGAAGGTGATATCTCAATGTAGTTTTAATTTGAATCTCCCTGAGGGCTAGTGATGATGAACATTTTTTCATGTGTCTGATAGCCATTTGTATGTCTTTATTGAAGAAGTGTCTGTCCATATCTTCTGCCCATTTTTTGATATGATTTTCTGTTTTGTGTGTGTTGAGTTTGAGGAGTTCATTATAGATCCTGGATATCAACCTTTTGTCTGTACTGTCATTTGCAAATATATTCTCCCATTTCGTGGGTTGCCTCTTTGTTTTCTTGACTGTTTCCTTAGCTGTGCAGAAGCTTTTGATTTTGATGAAGTCCCAAAAGTTCATCTTCGCTTTTGTTTCCTTTGCCTTTGGAGACATATCTTGAAAGAAGTTGCTGTGGCTGATATGGAAGAGATTACTGCCTATGTTCTCCTCTAGGATTCTGATGGATTTTTGTCTCACATTGAGGTCTTTTTATCCATTTTGAGTTTATCTTTGTGTGCGATGTAAGAGAATGGTTGAGTTTCATTCTTCTACATATAGCTGCCCAGTTTTCCCAGCACCATTTATTGAAGAGACTGTCTCTCTTCCAGTGTATATATATTTTTTCTCTTTTGTTGAAGATTATTTGACCACAGAGTTGAGGGTCCATATATGGGCTCTCTACTCTGTTCCACTGGTCTATGTGTCCGTTTTTATGCCAGGACCATGCTGTATTCGTGATCACAGCTTTGTAGTAAAGTTGAAATCAGGTAACGTAATGCCCCCATTTTCATTTTTGTTTTTCAAAATTTCCTTAGCAATTTGGGGTCTTTTCTGATTCTATACAAACTTTAGGATTATTTGCTCCAGCTCTTTGAAGAATACCGGTGGAATTTTGATCGGAATGGCAATAAAAGTATATATTGCTCTAGGCAGTATAGACATTTTAACAATGTATATTCTTACGATCCAGGAGGATGGAATGTTTTTTTATCTTTTTGTGTCGTCTTAAATTTCTTTCATGAGTGTTGTAGTTCCTCAAGTACAGATCCTTTACCTCTTTGGTTAGGTTTATTCCCAGGTATCTTATGGTTCTTGGTGATATAGTAAATGGAATCAATTCTCTAATTTCCATTTCTGTATTTTTATTGTAAGTGTATAAGAAAGCCACTGATTTCTGTACATTGACTTTGTATCCTGCCACGTTGCTGAATTGCTATATAAGTTCTAGTAGTTTGGGGGTGGAGTCTTTTGGGTTTTCCATATAAGGAATCATGTCGTCTGCAGAGAGAGAAGGTTTGACTACTTCATTGACAATTTGGATACATTTTATTTCTCTTTGTTGTCTGATTGCTGTTTCTAGGACTTCTAATACAATGTTGAAGAGTGATGAGAGTGGGCATCCTTGTCGTGTTCCTGATCTCAACAGGAAGACTGCAATCTTTTTTCACATTGAGGATGATATTTGCTGTGAGTCTTTCATAGATTGATTTGATGAAGTTGAGGAATGTTACCTCTATCCCTATACGTTGCAGCATTTTAATCAGGAATGGATGCTGGATTTTGTCTAATGCTTTTTCCGCACAATTAAGAGGACCATGTGGTTCTTCTCTTTTCTCTTATTAATTTATTCTATCACATTGATTGATTTGCGAATGTTGAACCATACTTGTAGTTCAGGGATGAATCATACCTGATCATGGTGGATAATCTTTTTAATGTGCTGTTGGATCCTTTTGCCTAGGATCTTGTTGAGAATCTTAGCATCCATATTCATCAGTGATATTGATCTGAAATTCTCCTTTTTGCTAGGGTCTTTGCCTGGTTTGGGGATCAGTGTAATGCTGGCTTCATAGAAAAGGCCTGGAAATTTTCCTTCTGCTTCAATTTTTTTTTTAACAGCTTCAGGAGAATAGATGTTATTTCTTCTTTAATGTTTGGTAGAATTCCCCAGGGAATCCGTCAGGTCCTTGGATCTTGTTTCTTGGGAGATTTTAAATCACTGATTCAATCTTGTTACTAGATATCGGTCTATTCAGGTGTTGATTTCTTCCTGGTTCAATTTTGGTAGTTTATAGCTTTCCAGGAATGCATCCATTTCATATAGGTTGCTAAGCTTATTGGCATATAATTATTGGTAGTAACTTCTGATGATTGTTTCTACTTCCTTGGTGTTCATTGTGATCTCTCCCTTTTCATTCATAATTTTATGAATTTGGTCTTTCTCTATTTTCTTTTGGATTAGTGTGGCCAATGGTTTATTTATCTTATTAATTCTTTCAAAAAACCAGTTTCTAAGTTCATTGATACGTTCTACTGTATCTCTGGTTTCTACCTCATCGATCTCAGTTCTTATCTTGATGATTTCCCTTCTTATGTGTGGAGTTAGTTTGATATGTTTTTGATTCGCCAGTTCTTTAAAGTGTAGAGACAGCTGCTGTCTTCTGGATTTTTAAATTTTTTTGAGGGAGGTTTGGATGGCTATGTATTTTCCCCTTAGAACCGCCTTTTCTGTATGCCATATGTTTTGGACTGAAGTGTCTTCATTCTCATTGGTTTCCATGAATTGTTTCAGTTCTTTGATCTCCTGGTTGATCCAAGCATTCTTAAGCAAATTGGCCTTTAACTTCCAGGTGTTTGAGTTCCTTCGGAACTTTTCCTTGTGATTGAGCTCCAGTTTCAAAGCATTGTGATCTGAGAATATGCAGGGAATAATCTCAGTCTTTTGTTATCGGTTGAGTCCTGATTTGTGACCCAGTATGTGGTCTATTATGGAGAAGGTTCTGAGTGCACTTGAGAAGAATGAGTATTCTGTTGTTTTAGGGTGGATTGTTCTGTATATATCTATGAGGTCCATCTGGTCCAATGTGTCATTCAATGCTCTTGTTCCTTTATTGATTTTCTGCCTCGATGATCTGTCTATTTCTGAGAGAGGCGAGTTAAGATCTCCTACGATTAGTGTATTCATATCAATATGACTCTTCATCTTAATTAACAGTTTTCTTAAGTAATTGGCTGCTCCCATATTGGGAGCATAGGTATTTACTATTTTTAGATCATCTTGGTGCATAGTCTCTTTAAGGATAGCATAGTGTCCTTTTGTACCTCTGACTACAGTCTTTAGTTTAAAGTCTAATTTATCTGATATGAGAATCACTACCACAGCCTTCTTTTGAGGTCCATTGGCATGAAAGATGCTTCTCCATCCTTCACTTTCAGTGTGGGTGTATCTTTAGGTTCAAAATGGGTCTCTTGTAGACAACATATGGATGGGTCCTGTCATTTTACCCAATCTGCAACCCTGTGCCATTTTATGGGCAAATTTAGGCCATTCACAGTGAGAGTGATTATTGATAGATATGTTTTTATTGACATCGAGTTACCTTTGGATTCTTTCTTTTGGTAGACGGTCTCTATATTTCTGTTCAATGCTATTCTTATGATTTTTCCTCTTTTATAGAACCCCCCTTAATATTTCCTGTAGAGTCAGCTTGGTGGTTGCATAGTCTTTTAAGCCTTGCCGGTGTTCGAAACTCTTCATCTCTCCATCCATTTTGAATGTCAGTCTTGCTGGATAAAGTATTCTTGGCTGCATGTTCTTCTCATTTAGTGCCCTGAATATATCTTGCCAGCCTTTTCTGGCTTGCCATGTCTCTGTGGGCAGGTCTGATGTTATTCTGATGGGCTTCACTCTGTAAGTAAGGAGCCTCTTTGCCCTGGCAGCTTTCAAGAGATTATAACTACAATTATAATTCCTCAATTTGAATATCAGGTGTCGTGATTTTTTTTTGTATATATATATTCTTGGGTGGAGACTTTTCATCCTCTAGTACATGAACACTGCTGTCATTCATGAGATTGGGAAAACTTTTATGAAGGACTTTTTCCACTACATCTTCTAGACTTCTTTCTTTCTCCTCCCATTCAGGGATTCCAATAATTCTGATGTTGAAACTCTTCATGGCATCATTTATTTCCCTGATTCTGTTTTCATGATTTCTAAGCTGTTTGTTCCAGGCTTCCTCCTGATCCTTTCTCTCTATCTGTTTGTCCTCCAGATCACTAATTCTGTCTTCTGTCTCAGTTACCCTAGCTTTGAGAGAGTTTAAGTTAGATTGGAACTCATTTTCAGCATTGTGCACCTCCTCCCTGGTAGCTTTAAGCTCTGCCCTAACATTGTGAACATCCCATCTGGTCGCTTTCAGTTCAGCCCTAATCAATTCTGTTTGGTCATCCATGTCTTTCTCCAACCTAGCTATTTCCTGGTTAATTGTTAGTCTGAATTCTCTTTCTGACATACTGTCTATGTTGATAGCCGTTAGCACTATTGCAGAAGGTCCATCCTCTGTATATTTCTTCTGTTGGGCATTCCTCCTCCTAGTCATTTTGGTGGGAGATTACTGAACATAATTAGCTGGATGTATCAACTGTGTTGCAGTCAAGGTGCACCCTGGAGCACTTCTGAGCAATCAGAATTCCCCACCCTAAAGAGACAAAAGAAAAGAAAAAGAAAAAAAAAGTAAAAAAAAAATAAAGTGAGAGAGACAGGAACGAAAGGGAAGATGAAAGAGAAGTTTCAGCCCAGATGGACCCCAAGGTAAGATTTATGAAGTAGACAAACATAAACAGACAAACAAAAAGACTGATACAAGTGTATGACAAGATATATATATATATATATATATATATATATATATATATATATGCAGATAAAGGAAGAACCTCGTCAAATGGAACTTCATGTTTAATATTTATATGCTATCAGGACAAACACAAAAGCACAGAAACACTGGTGGAAGAAGAAGATGGGAGAGTGGTTATAAATTCTCAGTGCGCGTGAGGAAGGTTGTTTTGATTCTTCCTGGATGTATCTTGATATCTTTGTTAAAGGACTCAACTTTCCTAAGATAAAGGGGATTAAAAATTGGTCACCTATAGGGGTATTATTGATTGGGGAAATGGGATTACTTTGACGTTTAACTCTATATGAATATTAGAGGACGAAACTAAAAAGGAATAAACTAGATTAAATTAAATTAAAATTAAAAAAAGAGAAATTCAAAAAATAAAAATGCAAAAGAGAGACATAGGTGTATGTATCAAAAAGTTCAGGTTAGAAGGGTGTTATGGAATTTGATGTATTGCACAGCTTGCTGTGATGATAAATAGGTTACAAAAAGTACCTATGTGTAAAAAAAAAAAAAAAAAATGAACCAGAAGAGTGGGAACGAGTGAACAATAAAAGATTTCCTATGAAGTAGTGGTTGTTCTCTTGTGGTCCTTTTTTTTTTTTTTTCCCCTTTCTTTCTTGGTTTGTTTTCTGGGGTAGGCGTCTGCCACGTGAGTTGTCAGTCAATGAAGTTTCCTGAGTTAAGTCCTCCCGCCCCCCTCAAGGGTGTGGGCTCTGAGAAAACTGGCTTTTTTTCAGGCTATTGTTCTCTGACAGTTTTTATGTTTGTTCACTTTTTTTTTCCTCCCACTTTGATCTCCTTTGCTGGTTTTTGTAGTTTTAGAGGAAAACAAACCGTACCCTGATCCCCTCTCAGAGAGAAGCCTCATTCTGGGTGCAGAGCCTAAATACGTTTCCCCTTGGTCGCTTGCAGAGTGGGTTCCAAGTTGCAGACCCTGGGGACACAGGATCTTTTGCTTGTACCCAAAGCCGAGGCAGTGGTGGCTGTCTGGGAGCTCTGACACTCAGAGAGGTTCCAAGCAGCAATCACACACTGAGATTTTGTCCCTGGCCCAGGTTGGAAGTGCCTGGTCTTTCTGGGTCTAAGAGTGCCAGGCTTTCACTTACCTCTTTCAGGGGCGGCTATGGGTCATGCGCACATCTCAGGCACTGAGAATGGGGCACAGGTCTGAAAGCACCAGGCTGGGCTTTTGTGCACCTCTGTCAGGGGAGAGTTTGGGGCACGTGGCTTAGGCTCTGAAACAATGGCGCGGGTCAAAGAGTGCTGGCTGGTCCTTTGTAACTCTCTCAGGGGAGCATGAGGGACATGCGCGCGTATCTCAGGCTTTGTAGCAGGGCTTGCACGTTCTGCCCACTGGCATGGCTCCCATCCCCTCACAGAAGCCAGAACCCACTCATTCTTTGGCGTGCTGGCAGCTTATGGACCAACACCTGGTTTCTCTGCTGCACTCTCTCTCCCACAGCACCAGGGGAGGCTGTCCTGGGACTGGGGACTTAATCCCCTGTCCCTAGCCACCCCAATTCCCACAATTTCCCCCCGTGATCCTTTGCCCTTTTGGAGTGTTTTCAACCAGTCTCCAAGTTAATGCTGGTCTCCAGACGCAGGGCACTCTCGCTCGTATTGGGGTGTTTCTTTCCCACAGGTCGCCTCTGGTGGCTCCCTCCCCCTTTTGTTTATCTTCCGATATCAGTTACTGTTCCCACTCCACTTTACCTGCCCACTGGTGTCTTCTGCCAATATAGAGATCCAGACGTGTGTAATTCTGATCTCAGTCTGATTTCATGGGTGAACAGAGTTCTTTTGTAGGTAATCAGCTCACTTTGGGGTACAGGCTGAAAAGGTGCCTCCTCCTACTTCCCCGCCATCTTGTAACCCCCTCTCTTCCTTCTTCTAATGTCCTCCATGATATTCCCTATGTTCCACAAGTATGTAAAATCGTATAAGAGACTTTATCTGCTTGACTTTTTCCCTCAGCATAAAATCCTCCAGTCCCAACCATGCTATTAAAAAGTTGGTTATTCTTCATTTTTGATGGCTGAGTAACATCCCATTGTATATATAGACCATTTCTCCTTTATCCATTCATCCATTGAAGGGCATCTTGGCTCCTTCCACAGTTTAGTCAATGTGGATATTGCTGCCATGAACTTGCGGGTACATATGGTCCTTCTTTTCACTACATCTGTATCTTTGTGGTAAATACACAGTAGGGCAATGCAGAGTTATTGGATAGCTCTATTTTTAATTTTTTGAGGACTCTTCAGACTGTTTTCCAAAGTGGCTGTACCATCTTACATTTCACCAACATTGTTAGAGGGTTCCCCTTTCTTCACTTCCTCTTCATGATTTTTTGTTACTTCCCTTGTTAATTTTTGCCATTCTAACTCATGTAATGTGGTATCTCAATGTGGTTTTGATGGCTAATTATCATTAACATTTTTACATATGTCTGTTAGCTATTTGTATATCTTCATTATAGAACTGTCTGTCAAGTCTTCGCCCCTTTTTTTTTGACTCAATGATCTCCCTTTTGGATGTGGAGTTTAAGAATTTTTATAGATCTTCAATATCAGCTCTTTGTCTCTATTGTCATTTGTGAATATCTTTTCCCATTCTGTAAGTTGCCTCTTTGTTTTGTTGACTATTTCTTTTGACGTGCAGAAGTTTTTGATCTTGATGAAGTCCAAAAAGATAATTTTTGTTTTAGTTTTTCTTGTCTTTGGAGATGTGTCTTGAACAATTTGCTTTGGCCGATTTCAAAGAGGTTACTGCCTATGTTCTATTTTAGAATTTTGAAGGATTCCTGTTTCACATTGAGGTCTTTCATCCATTTTTAATTTATCTTTGTGTATGTTTGCTATAAGAGAATGGTCGAGTTTCATTTGTTTTTACATAGCTGTCCAATTCTCCCATCACAATTTGTTGAAATGACTGTCTTTTTTCGACCTGATATTTTTTCCTGCTTTGTGGAAGATTAGTTGACCTTGTGTTCAGGGTCCATATATGGGCTCTCTGCACTATTCCATTGGTGTGTTTTTATGCCAACACCATGCTTTCTTGGTGATCACAACTTTGTAATATCTTGAAATAAACCTAAACAAAGACTTAAAGGATCTATAATCTAGGTACTACCAATAACTAATGAAGGATATTAAAAAAGATGCAAAAATATGGAAAAACATTCCATACTCATGAGTCAGAAGAATAAACATTGTTAAGATGTCTATGCTGCCAAGAAGAATCTATACTTTCAATGCAATCCTAATCAAAATACCATCAAAAATTTTTAAAAGTTCTGGAACAAGCATTCCTAAAACTTGTATCCAACCTGAGAAGTCCCCAAATTGTGAAGAAAATGCTGAGAAAGAAAAATAAAGCTGGGGGCATCACATCACCTGATTTCAAGCTTTATTACAAAGCTGCAATCAACCTGTATGAAATGTATTTTGGTGAAATTTCTGTGTACAATCACAATGGCATTCCATGGTTTTAGAATTGAATATTCTGTTTATGTCTTTGAAGTCCATTTGTTCCAGGGTGTCATTCAAGGATTTTCTTTCTTTTTGAAAAAAGTTCTCCTTAGAGGATCTATTTCTGTGAGTGAGGTGTTGAGGTCTCTGCCTATTCATGTATTATTATTAATATGAGTCTTTATATTGTTTAACAGTTGGCTTATGTAGTTGGCTGCTCCCTGTTGGGGCATAGATATTACAGTTACTAGATTTTGTTATGGAATAGACCCTTGAGGTATGATAGAGTATCTCTCTACATATTTTACTACAGAATTTGGTTTACAATCTAATTTCTCTAGTATAAGAATGCCTGTCCCAGCTTTCTTTTGAGTTCAGATGGCATTAAAAACTGTTCTCCATCCATACACATTCAGTCTGGTGGTGCCTTATGTTCAAAATGAGTCTCTGAGGGCATCTTGGTGGCCCAGTGAGTTAAGCCTCTGCCTTCAGCTCAGGGCATGATCTCAGGGTCCTGGGATCAAGCCCTGCATTGGGCTCTCTGCTAAAGAGGAAGCCTGCTTTCCTCTCTCTCTCTGCCTGCCTCTCTGCCTGTTTGTGATCTCTGTCTGTCAAAAAAAAAAAAAAAAGACTCTCTTGTAAGGAGCATACGGATGGGTCCAGCCTTTTATTCAAATCAGAAATCATATGCCACTACATTTGTACATGTAGCCTCTTCACCTTTTGAATTAACTATTGAAAAATACGATTTTATTGCCATCATGTTGCCTGTGAAGTCCCTGTTTCTATAAATTGCCTTTGTAAATGTCTGGTCTATATTACTCTTGGGGCTTATTTCTTTTATAGAATCCCCCTTAATATTTCCTCAAGGTCTGGCTTGGTGGTCACATGCTTTCAGTTTCTACAAGTCCTTAGAAGCTCCTTGTTTCTCCATTTATTCTTATTGACAACCTTGGTGATTAATGTATTTTGGGCTGCATGTTCCTCTCATTTAAAACACTAAATATGTCCTTCCAGCCCTTTCTGCCATACCAGGTCTCTGTGGACAGGTCTGATGTTATTCTGATATTCCTCCCTCTGTACATAATAATCCCCTTCCCCTAGCGGCTATTAATATGACTTCTTTAGCTCTAAGATTTGCAAGTTTCATTATTATATCTGGGGATGTTGGTCTATTATTATTGATCTTGGGAGGGGTCCACTCTGGCTCATGGACACCAAACCTTGTCTCCTTCACCACATTAGGGAAGTTCTCTGCTATTATTTGCTCAAATATATCTTCTAGTCTTTCTCATATCCCCCATAGGGAGCCCAATAATTCTGACATTGGATCATTTCACGGGGTCAGTGATCTCTCTAAGTTTGTTGTCATGAATTTTAAGCTGTTTATCCATATCCTCATCAGCTTCCTTCCTATCAGCTTATATTATAGCTCACTAATTCATTCTTCTGACTCTTTTACACTGGCTGAGTTTCCATTTTAAACTGCATCTTATTCATAGCATTTTTAATGTCAGCCTAATTAGATCTCATTTCTGCCCTTAGAAATTCTATATCATCTCTAATGCTTTTGTCAAGCCTAGCCACTGACATCATGATGCTACACTGAAGTCTATCTCTGACATCTTGCTTCTATCCATATCCATTGGAACTGTGGCAGGGACCACTGTCTCTGATTTATTTCTTTGTTCGGCATTCTTCCCCCTAGTTATTCTGTTGTGGGATGGTTGAAGGAATGTATAGTCCAAAATATCAATCCCAACATAAACAAAATGCACCTATGAATAAATCTGAAAGGGTCAAAATCTACCACAGACAAACCATCAGATAAGCCAATATGATCCAACAAATAAAAAATAACAAAAGTGGGACGCCTGGGTGGCTCAGTTGGTTAAGCAGCTGCCTTTGGCTCAGGTCATGATCCTAGCATCCTGGGATCGAGTCCCACATTGGGCTCCTTGCTTGGCAGGGAGCCTGCTTCTCCCTCTGTCTCTGCCTGCCATTCTGTCTGCCTGTGCTCACTCTCTTTCCCTCTCTCTGACAAATAAATAAAATCTTTAAAAAAAATAACAAAAGAAAGTGAAAAAAAAGTAGGGGAGCAGGAAGAGATATTATAAGCTCTCAGGGTGGAAACAGCAGGGTGGTATCCCTGTTCCTGCTTGATTTTTAATCTTAGAAGATACTATATCCTAAAATTGCAAAGAAGTCAGAATTTACACATATAGCATGATAAAATTGGGTGAAAAATTGGCTAGTAAAGGGCATAAACCTATAAAACATATATGTCAAAAAGAAAATAAAAGTTAAAATGATACTTTAAAACATAGTTTGGGAAATAAGATTATATTTGAAATTGGAAAAGGGTTAAAAATTAAAGAATAGAAAGAATAAGAAAAGAAACAGAATAAATGTAAAATTATATCCTGAAGTACAAGTGAATCATGAGGGATCACCTGGAGCTCCCTTTGATATTTTTTTTTTCTCCTGGTGCTGGAGTTTTATAGGTGTGTGGGATATGAGCTTATCACTCAGCTGTGCTTCCAGTATCTCTTCTGGGAGAGGGGACTGCTGCTTGGCTTCTCAGATTTTTTTGCCTGGGTGGAGTTTCTAAAACCCTTATCAGGTGGACTCAGCTCTCTTTCCCTGGCATCTTTCTCCTTCTCTTTAGAGAGTCAGAGGAAACATGGGAGTGCAGAAATTTTCACACCACAGCACCAACTTCACCATCCCTCTCCCCTTTTGCAATGCATCCTCCAGATCAATCAGTGTCCACTGTAAGGTGGGAGAGGGTTATGGGGAACTACTAGTGTCTCTGCAATTTGTGGCCTTGGAAATGTTAGTGGCCATGGGATCACACATGTATCCTTCTCTGCAGTTCCTAAGTTACAAATAAGGGGACTAACCCAGCATCTCCTTGTGGGCTACACTGCCTGAGAATTCTCCCCGTTATGCACACAAGCAGTTCTATATCACCCCAAGGAAGTTAGCCAGCAACTTCTAATTTTTTTCAGGGTGGTCATGGCAAGGGCATTTTCCCTACCAGCTCAGCTTATAATGTTGGTGTCTGGAACTGAAAGTCCCCTCTAGATTCACTAATTATAACCAGAGTTCTTGCTCCACTGCTTGGGCACTCTATCAGTTTGGACTTCCCCATTAATTTTGAATCTCCTGGAATCCTGAAACCACAATGGTGCCCCTAGACTACTCCCCTACTTGTCCCTTGTGACCTTTTCAGAAGGGGGTGCCTCTAAGTAGAGTAGAGCTCCGATGGTCTCGATCTTTTGGTTTCTGTGTTATATCACTTTCCAGCACCAGCTTATGGGGGTTCCCTCAACTTTACATTTATCTTCAGATATTTCTCCAGAAGATTCAACTTTCCACACCTCCTACATGGAAAAAAAATGTCTTTGTTCTACTGGTGAAGATCTGGATAAATCTTTTTCCATCCCATTTTTTAAATTTTTGTTGATTTTTGTGTGTTGAAGTGTATATGTTTTGATTTGTGTGTGTTCAGAAATGCTTGATAGATATACAGCTAATTTCAATTGACCAGATAAAATGATCTCCCTATTCCACTTCAATCTGCTCCAAGAAATAATATTTTCTAATGTAAGTCCTCTGGAAATGTCCACACTCTACATAGATGTGAACATAGTGTGAATTTTTTCCTTTTGTATTTTAAATGGAAAATTAATAAATTTTATGTATAAAATAGATAAATAGATAAATAACAGTTGGTATTTATATACAATGGAACATTATTTCTCCACAAAAAAAGGATGAGAATTTGACATTTGGATCATGGATGGACTCATAGGGCATACAATTGAAGTAAAAAAGGTAAGACAGAAAAAGACAAATACTGTAGAATTTCACTCTTATGTGGCATCTGAAAAGCCAAACAAATTAATAAACCATCAAGTGACAATCAGAATCAGACATGTAAATACAGAGACCTTATGGTTCTCAGTGGGGAGGTGTGAGAGACATGGAAGGAATGGGTGAAGGGAAGTAGGAGACACGACTTCCCATTGTGAGATGAATAAGTCATGGAGAAGAAAAGCGCAAAATAGGGAATATGGCCAATTGTATTGTGATAGTGTCTCTGGTGACAGATGGAAGCTGCTATTGTGGTCATCATAGTATAAAGTAAAAACTTATCCAATCATTATAATGTCCATCTGATGCTAACAAAAATTTCTTGTCAGCTATGCTTCAAATAAAAGTAGTCAGAATGTGTATGTATACACATATATGAATTTGTCTGAAAGTGACAGAAGCCCAAAGGCAATCTAGCTGGAACTGGTCTCACTTAGCCTCTTTAGGGTCGAAAGGTAACTGGTTCTTGGGGAGGACCCCACTCTTCCCTTCAATGATAATTTTACATCTAGATCCCTTCTTTGCTGATTTCTCTTTCAGCTTCTGTTGCCAGCTTTTTCCTGTGTGCCTCTTTGGTTTGTGTTCCGTCATAGGCCACATGTTCTTCTTCTCTTCACAGGCCACATGGGGAATCCCATCTATCCCCCTGTTTTAGAGAGCACCTCTCTGCTCTTATTCTTCTCTCCTCTGAGCTCTAGAGCTGTGTATCTGCTCAGGGACTAGACAGCTCCACCCGGCAGCTTATACTTTCAACAAGTAATATAAGGGAACTTCCACTGTGCTGGTGGGAAACAACTATAGAAGGTTACCAAAAATATTTCTTCTTCTTCTTTTTCTTTTTTTAAGTTTCATGTTTACAATTTAGTGATACATCTTTTGTATTTAATACCTAGTGCTCATTCTATCAAGTGTCCTCCTTAATGCCCAGTAACCACATGTCTCAGCCAACCTTCCCTCAGCAACCCTTAGTCTGAGTCTCTTATGGTTTGCCTCCCTCTCTATATTCATCTTGCTTTATTTTTATACCTTTCTCTATGCTCATTGGTTTTGTTTCTTAAATTACACTTATGAGAGAAATTATTTAGTAATTGTCTTTCTCTGACTTACTCACTTCACTTAGCATTATACCCTCTACTTCCATCTACATTAATGCAAATGGCAAGATTTCATTCCTCTTAGTGCCTGAGGAGTATTCCATTGTATCTATATACCACATATATTTTTTACACAGACATTTTAAAAAGTTGATTTTTACTTCAATGTTTATAATACTTCACAGTATCTTCCTCAAGCAGATTCACTCCCCTCCACTGTATCATCAGCTATTTGACAGGAGATTCAAGTTTCTAACCTCTCATTTTCCAAATGATAGTGACTTTTCTATTTGGAGCCTTGCAGCAATTGTATTCTCACAGCTCTGATTGATTTATCGTGTTTAGTATGATTTGTTAAATATGTATTATTATTCCAGGGAGGAGAGAAATTTAATTCTTCCTCCCTGCCTGGAACTTTCTGATTTGATGCTGGACATAAAGGACAGCAACCCCTAGTGCTGAGACAGAGAGTGTGGCGAAGAAACCTGATCTTGGTTCCTGAGCAGAGAGCGCTCCTGAGAGCTATTGGGGTGCAGCTCCTGTGAGGGGCTGGGAGCCCCACCAGCTGGCAAAAACACAGCCTTTTAGCAGTCCCCATGTGCGCCTCACACTGCACTACCAGAGTATGAGTCGCGCCCAACACCCTCCCCTGAGAGAGGTGCACACAGGTGCCAGACCAGCACTCTCGGTCCCAGAAAGGCTGAGTACTCCCAGCCCAGGCCACCGGGAAAATCTCAGTGTGCTGTCGCTGCTTGGAACCTATCTGGCAGTGTGGAGCTGCCCAGACAGCAACCGCTGTCATGGTTTTGCATACAAGCAGGAGTTCCTGTGTCCCCAGGGACTGTAACTTGGAACATGCTCTGCCAGCAGCCAAGAGGGAACTTATGTGCTCTGCAACACCCAGAAGAAAACAGACTTTGGCTTCTCTCTGAGAATGAGGTCTGGGTGCAGTTTACTTTCCTCTAAACCTCCAAAAACCATTAAAAAATTAAAAATAAATAAATAAATAAATAAATAAATAAATGAAAAAAAAAAAAAAAAAAAGCTGTCAAGGCCAGAGAAAACAAAAGGACAAATGAACAAACAAACAAAAAAACCTCCATAGAACAAAAGCCTGAAAATCCAGTTTCCTCAGAGCCCACCCACTTTAGGGGGGGTGGGAGGACTTAACTCAGAAACACTGCCTGAACACTCATGCAGCGGGCCCCTCCCACAGAAAGCCAAACAGAAAAATAAATAAATAAATACATAAATAAATACATAAATAACTAACAGACAGTAGAATAATCACTACTAGATTATAGATAAAACTTTTATTTTTAATTTATTCCCACCACTCTGGGTCATTTTTTAATAGATAATTTTTTAAGCTATTTACCATCACAGTGAGATGTCCAGTACATCAAATTCCAGAATAACCATTTAACCTGAACTTTTTGATCCATATACCCACGTTTTCCTTTAAATTTTATATTTTTTATTTTTTTTTTAAATTTCAATTTTATTTTACTTTAGTTTAGTTTATTCTTTTTTTTATTTTTATTTTTAAATATTCATATAGTGTTAAACTTCAAGGTAGTCCCCTTTCCCCAATCAATGCTACCCCTATAGGTAAACAAATTTTTAATTCCCCTTTATCTTTAATTCCCTTTGTTTCTTAACAAAGATATGAAGATACATACAGGAAGAATCAAAATAACCTTTCTGCCCCACACAGAATTTGTAACCACTCTCCCATCTTTTACTTCCACCAGTGTTTCTTTGTATTTGTGTTTGTCCTGGTAGTATATAAATCTTATACTTGGGGTTCCTTTTGACGAGGTGCTTTTTTTTTTTTTTTTTTTTTTTGGTCTTGCTTTTACACATATATACATTTTTTTTTTTTTATCTTGTCATCTACTTTTGTCAGTCTTTTTATTTGTCTGTTTTTGTTTGTTTACCTCATAAATCTTACCTAGGGGCCCATTTCAGCTGGGCCTTCTCTTTTCTTTTTCTTTTTTTTTTCTGTCTTTCTCTCCCTCTCTCTTTTTTTTTTCTTTTTTATCTCCTTTCTTTCATTTGGGTGAGGACTCTTGATTGCTCAGAAGCGCCCCAGGGTGCATGCTGACTGCACCATAGTCAATACATCCAGCTACATCCGTTCAGCCATCTCTCACCAAAATGACCAGGAGGAGGAATGCCCAACAGATGAAAAATTCAGAGGCTGGGCCATCTGCAACAGAGATAATGGCTATAAACATAGACAATATGTCGGAAAGAGAATTCAGGCTAACAATTATCCAGGTAATGCCTAGTGTTGAGAAGGCCATGGATGACAAAATGGAATTGATTAGGACAGAACTAAAAGCCACCAGGGATGATATTCACAATGTTCTCAATGAGTTCCAATCTAACCTAAATTCTCTAAAATCTAGGGTAACTGACACAGAATATAGAATTAGTGATCTGGAGGACAAACAGATAGAGAGAAAGAACCAGGAGGAAGCCTGAAACAAACAGCTTAGAAACCACAAAAGCAGAATTAGGGAAATAAATTACCCCATGAAATGTTCCGATCTCAGAATTATTGGAATCCTTGAAGGGAGGAGAAAGAAAGAATTCTAGAAGATATAGTGAAACAAATACTCCATAAAAATTTTCCCAATCTCACAAATGGAAACAGTGTTCATGTACTAGAGGAAGAACAGTATCCCCCCAAGATTATACATTCTAAAAAACCATCAAGGCACCTAATAGTAAAATTGAGAAACCATAGTTGTAAATATACTATCTTGAAAGCTGCTAGAACAAAGAACCTCTTACATACGGAGGAAAGCCCATCAGAATAACGTCAGACCTGTCCACAGAGACCTGGCAAGCCAAAAAAGGGCTGGCAAGATATATTCTGGGCACTAAATGAGAAGAACCTGCAGCCAAGAATACTTTATCCAGCAAGACTGGCATTCAAAATGGAGGGAGAGATAGTTTCCAAGACCTGCAAGTCTTAAGAGACTATGCAATCACCAAGCTGATACTGCAGGAAATATTAAGAGGGTTCTATAAAAGAGGAAAAACCCTAAGAATAGCATTGAACAGAAATATAGAGACAATCTACAGAAAGAAAGATTTCAATGGTAACACGATGTCAATAAAAACATATCTATCAATAATCACTCTCAATGTGAATGGTTTAAATGCACCCATAAAATGCCACAGGGTTGCAGATTAGATAAAACGACAGGACCTGTTCATACATCGTCTACAAGAGACCCAATTGGAACCTAAATATACACCCAGACTGAAAGTGAAGGGATGGAGAAGCATCTTTCATGCCAATGGGCCTCAAAGGGAGGCCGGGTAGCAATTCTTATATCAGCAAAATTAGATTTTAAACTAAAGACTATAGTCAGAGATACAGAAGGACACTACAAAATTCTTAAAAAGATTATCCACCAAGGTGATATAACAATTGTAAATATCTATGCTCCCAAGATGGGAGCAGCCAATTACTTAAGAAAACTGTTAATCAAGATAAAGAGTCATATTGCCATGGATGGAACTAGAGCGTATCATGCTTAGCGAAATAAGTCAAGCAGAGAAAGACAACTATCATATGATCTCCCTGATATGAGGAAGTGGTGATGCAACATGGGGGCTTAAGTGGGTAGGATAAGAATAAATGAAACAAGATGGGATTGGGAGGGAGACAAACCATAAGTGACTCTTAATTTCACAAAACAAACTGAGGGTTGCTGGGGGGAGGGGGTTTGGGAGAAGGGGGTGGGGTTATGGACATTGGGGAGGGTATGAGCTTTGGTGAGTGCTGTGAAGTGTGTAAACCTGGTGATTCACAGACCTGTAGCCCTGGGGATAAAAATATATGTTTATAAAAAATAAAAAATTTAAAATATTAAAAAAAGAGTCATATTGATATGAATACACTAATCGTAGGAGATCTTAACATGACTCTCAGAAATAGACAGATCATGGAAGCAGAAAATCAATAAAGAAACAAGAGCATTGAATGACACATTGGACCAGATGGACCTCAAAGATATATACAGAATATTCCACCCTAAAACAATAGAATACTCATTCTTCACAAGTGCACATAAAATCTTCTCAAGAATAGACCTTATACTGGGTCACAAATCAGGACTCAACTGATACCAAAAGACTGAGATTTTCCCCTGCATATTCTCAGATCACAATGCTTTGAAACTGGAGCTCAATCACAAGGAAACGTTTGGAAGGAATTCAAACACCTGGAAGCAAAAGACCACCTTGCTTAAGAATGCTTGGATCAACCAGGAGATCAAAGAAGAACTGAAACAATTCATGGAAACCAGTGAGAATGAAGACACTTTGGTCCAAAACCTATGGGATACAGCGAAGGCGGTCCTAAAGGGGAAATACATAGCCATCCAAGCATCCCTCAAAAGGTGCCATAAAGCTATGCATACTGTTATATAATTATTGAGAAGCAGAAGAACAATACATACCTCTTCAAAGAGTGTAAGCAGAGACAAGGAGCTATAATATAATTTTAGAGAAAATTGTCAGAAAAGGAGTTTCTTTAAAGCATTTGAATAGTGAGTGATGAGGATGGCATCTGCTTCTTATCATTTATAGTTGTAAATAACCCTTCATTGTAGATTTTTTGGGGAGAAAGAAGATAATAAGTCTTGCCATCAAAACAAACAAATGAACAATCCAAAAGAATATATATCTAAAGTATGACCTGATAGGCTACTATAGTTTCAGAAATCTTAAGGCTTAATTATAAAAGAAAAAAAAAATCACTGCCTAAGTGTCATAAAATGTATTCAAGTATGGGTCTATAATTTATTCATTTACATTGCCTTATGATGCAAACTTAAAAAATATAACATGATGTTGATAATAACTTAATTTAGGCAAAATTATTTTTTGTCCTTGATAGGATAAACTTTTTAATTTTTTTTTTCATTTTTTAATAGCATATAATGTATTATTAGACCCAGCATTGCATGTCTGTGAATCACAAGGTTTACACACTCCATACACTCAACATAGCACATACCCTCCCCAATGTCCATAATCTAATCACTCTCTTCCTTCCCCCCTCCCCCCAGCAACCCTCAGTATGTTGTGTGAGATTAAGAATCTCTTATGGTTTGTCTCATCTTGTTTAACTTTTTCTTCCCTACCCCCAAATCCCCCACTTTGCCTCTCAAATTCTTCATATCAGGGAGATAATATGATAATTTTCTTTCTCTTAATGACTTATTTCACTCATCATAATACACTCTAGTTCCATCCACATTCTTGCCAAAGGCAAGATTTCATTTCTTTTGGTGGTTTCATGGTATTCTATTGTACACATGTACCATAACTTCTTTATCCATTCATCTGTTGATGGACATCTAGGTTCTTTCCATAGTTGGCTATTGTGGACACTGCTTCTATAAACATTTGGGGGCATGTGCCCTTTCAGATCACTACATTTGTATCCTTAGGGTAAATACCCAGTAGTGTGATTGCTGGGTCATAGGGTAGCTCTATTTTCAAATTTTTGAGGAACCTCTATGCTGTTTTCCAGAGTGGTTGCCCCAGCTTACATTCCCATGAACAGTGTAGGAGTGTTTCCCTTTCTCCACATCCTCACCAGCATCTACCATTTCGTGACTTTTTAATTTTAGGTTTTCTCACTGGTGTAAGGTGGTATCTCATTGTGGTTTTGATTTGTATTTCCCTGGTGCCAAGTGGTGTGGAATATTTTTTTATGTGTCTGTTGGCCATCTGAATGTCTTCATTGCAGAAATGTCTGTTCATCTCTTCTACCCATTTCTTGATTGGATTATTTGTTCTTTGGGTGTTGAGTTTGATAAGTTCTTTATAGATTTTGGATACTAGCCCTTTATCTGATATGTCATTTGCAAATATCTTCTGCCATTCTTTCAATTGTCTTTTGATTGTGTTGACTATTTCCTTTTCTGTGCAAAAGCTTCTCATCTTGAACAATTCCCAATAGTGCACTTTTGCCCTTCCTTCCTTTGCCTTCGATGAAATTTCTAGAAGTTTCTACAGCTGAGATTGAAGAGGTTGCTGGCTATATTCTCCTCAATGACTGTGATGGATTCCTTTCTTACATTGAGGTCTTTCATTCATTTGGAACCCATTTTTGTTTGTGGTGTAAGGAAATAGTCCAGTTTCATTTCTCTGCATGTGGCTGTCCAATTTTTCCACCACCATTTGTTGAAGAGGCAGCCTTTTTTCCATTGGACATTATTTCATGCTTTGTCAAAGATTAGTTGACCAGAGAGTTGAGGGTCTATTTCTGGGCTATCTACTCTGTTCCATTGATCTATGTGTCTGTATTCGCACCAGTAACATATTGTCTTGATGATGGCAGCTTTGTAATAGAGCTTCAAGTCTGGAATTGTGATGCCACCAACTTTGGCTTTATTTTTCAATATTCCTCTGGCTATTGGATGTCTTTTCTGGTTCAATATAAATTTTAGGATTTGTTAAATTTCTTAAAAAAAAAAAAAAACGATGGTATTTTGATAGGGATTGCATTAACCGTATAGGTTGCTTTAGGTAGCATAGACATTTTTACAATATTTGTTCTTCCAATCCATAGGCATAGGACATTTTTCCATTTCTCAATTTATTTATGAGTACTTTATAGTTTTCTGAGTATAGATTCTTTGCCTCTTTGGTTCGGTTTATTCCTAGTAATCCTATGGTTTTGAGTGCACTTGTAAATGGGATTGACACCTTAATTTCTCTTTCTTCTGTCTTGTTGTTGGTGTATATAAATGCAACTGATTTCTGAACATTGGTTTTATGTCCTGACTACTGAATTCCTGTACAAGTTCTAGAAGATTTGGAGTGGAGTCTTTTGGGTTTTCCACATATAGTATCATATCATCTGCAAAGAGTGATAGTTTGACTTCTTCTTTGCCAATTTGGATGCCTTTAATTTCTTTTTGTTTTCTGATTTCTGAGGCTAGGACTTCTAGGACCATGTTGAATAGTAGTCATGATAATGGACATCCCTGTCATGTTCCTCATCCTAATGGAAGAGCCCTCAGTTTTCCCCACCAAGAATAATATTCACTGTGAGTTTTTCTATAAAGAGATGGCTTTGATTATATTGAGGTATGTGTCCTCTATCGCTACACTGTGAAGAGTTTTGATCAAGAAAGTATGCTGTACTTTGTCAAATGCTTTTTAGCAGATATTGAGTGTACCATATGGTTCTTGTTTTTCTTTTATTAATGTATTGTATCATATTGATTGATTTGCAGATGTTGAACAAACCTTGCAGCCCTGGAATAAATCTCATTTGTTCCTGGTGAATCATCCTTGTAATGTACTGTAGGATACTATTGGATAGTATTTTTGTGAGAAGTTCTGCATCTGTTAACATTGAGGATATCGGGCTGTAATTATTATTATTATTATTATTATTATTATTATTATTATTTTTGATGGGGTCATTGTCTGGATTTGGGATCAAGATAATGCTGGCCTCATAAAAAGAGTTTGGAAGTTTTCCTTTCATTTCTATTTTTTGGAACAGTTTCAGGAAAATAGGAGTTAATTCTTCTTTAAATTCTTGGTAGAATTCCCCTGGAAAGCGTTCTGGTCCTGGGCTTTTTTTGTTGGAAGATTTTTGATGACTGTTAAAACTCGTTATTGGTTATGGGTCTGTTTGGGTTTTATATTTCTTCTGGTTCAGTTGTGGTAGTTTATATGTCTCTAGGAATGCATCCATTTCTTCCAGACTGTAAAAATTTGCTGGCGTAGAGTTGCCCATAATATGTTCTTATATTTATTTGTATTTCTTTGGTTCTGGTTGTGATCTCTCCTCTTTCTCTCATGATTTTATTTATTTGGGTCCTCTCTCTTTTCTTTTTGATATGTCTGGCCAGGGTTTTTTTCAATCTTATTAGTTCTTTCAAAGAACAAGCTCCTAGATTCATTGATTTGTTCTACTGTTAGTTTGTTTCATTTTATTGATTTCTTCTCTGATCTTTATTATTAATCTTATCCTGCTGGGTTTAAACTTTCTTTGCTGTTCTTTCTCCAGATCTTTTATGTGTATGGTTAGGTTGTGTATTTGAGACCTTTCTTGTTTCTTGAGAAAGGCTTGTATCGCTATATATTTTCCTCTCAGGATTGCCTTTGTTGTGTCCCACAGATTTTGAACAGTTGTGTTTTCATTATCATTTATTTCCATGAATTTGTTCAATTCTTCTTAAGCCAACTCCACATACAAGAAGGAAAATAATCAAAATTAGAGCAGAGATCAATGAGATAAAAATTAGAAATATACCAGAACACATCAATCAATCAATAAAATTATGAATAAAAAGTTAGAGAACAGAGCTAACCCCAAGGAAATAGAAACAATCATCAGAAATTATTATCACCAGTTATATGTCAAAACGTTAAGCAACCTAGATGGAATGGATTCATTCCTGGAAAACTATAAAATTCCAAAATTGAAAATGGAAGAATTTGACAACCTGAATAGACTGGTATCTAGTAACGAGATTGAATCAGTGATCAAAAACCTCCCAAAAAACAAGAGCCCAGGACTTGACGGATTCCCTAAGGAATTCGACCAAACTTTCAAAGAAGAAAGAATAACTATTCTCCTGAAGCTCTTTCAAAAAATTGAAGCAGAAGGAAAACGTCCAGACACTTTTCAATGAGGCCAGCATTATACCTATCCCCCAAACAAGCAAAGACCCCGCCAAAAATATGAATTTCAGATGAATATACCTGATGAATATGGATGCTAATATTCTTAATAAGATCCTAGCAAATAGGGTCCAACAGCACATTAAAAAGTTTATCCACCTTGACCAGGTAGGATTCATCGCTGGGTTTCAAGAATGGTTCAACATTCACAAATCAATCAATGTGATAGAACAAATCAATAAGAGAAGAGAGAAGAGCCACATGGTCCTCTCAATTGATGCAGAAAAAGCATTTGACTAATTCCAACATCCGTTCATGATTAAAACTCTTCACCATATAGAGATAGAGGGAACATTCCTGAACTTCATAATATCCATCTATGAAAAATCCACAACAAATATCATCCTCTATGGGAAAAAGCTTGCAGCCTTCCTGTTGAGATGAGGAAGACGACAAGGATGCCCACTCTCACCACTCTTGTGCAACATAGTATTAGATGTCCTAACAACAGAATCAGATAACAAAAAGAAATAAAAAGGTATACAAATAGGCAATGAAGAAGACAAAATCTCTCTCTTCAGAGATGACATAATACTTTAAATAAAAAATCCAAAAGACTCCACCCCCAAACTACTAGAACTCATGCAGCAATTCAGTAATGTGGTAGGATACAAAGTCAATGTGCAGAAATCATTTCCTTTTTTTTTTTCCAGTTGCTTTGTTTTACACTAACAATGAAAATACAAAAGGGGAAATAAGTGAATTGTTTCCATTTAGTATAGCACAAGAAACATAAGATAACTGGGAATAAGATTAATCAAAGAGGGAAAGGATCTGTGTACAATGAACTACAGAACACTCATGAAAGAAATCAAAGAAGATACATAAAGTGGAAGAATATTCCATTCTCATGGATCAGAAGCATAAACACTGTTAAAATGTCTATACTGCCTACAGCAATCTAGACTTTCAATGTCATTCCAAGCAAAATTACACTGGCATTTTTCAAAGAGCTGGAGCAAACAATTCTAAAATTTGTATGGAACAAGAAGAGACCCAGAATTGCTAACGAAATGTTGAAAAACAAAAACAAAACTGGCAGCATCACATTACCTGATTTCAACCTTTACTCCAAAGCTGTGAACAGAGAGCCCAGATACGGACTCTCAACTCTATGGTCAAATAATCTTTGACAAAGCAGGAAAAAAATATACAGTGGGAAAAAAACAGTCTCATCAATAAATGGTGCTGGGAAAACTTGACAGCTATATGAAGAAGAATGAAACTCGACCATTCTCTTACACTGTAACAAAAGATAAACTTGAAATGGATAAAGGACCTCAACGTGAGACAGGAATCCATTAGAATCATAAAAGAGAAAATAGTCCATAACTTCTTCGATATCAGCCACAGCCATTTCTTTCAAGATATGTCTCCAAAGGTAAAGAAAACAAAAGCGAAAATAAACTTTTGGGACTTCATCAAGATAAAAAGATACCACACAGCAAAGGAAACAGTAAAGAAAACAAAGAGGCAATGCAAAGAATAATAGAAGATATTTGCAAATGAAAGAACAGACAAAAAGCTGAAATCCTGGATCTATAAAGAACTTATCAAACTCAACACACATAAAACATATAATCATGTCAAAAAATGGGCAGAAGACATGAACAGACAATTCTCCAATAAAGACATAGAAATGGCCAACGGGGGGGGGGTATACAAGATGGCGGGGAAGTAGGAGGAGGCACCTTCTCAACCTGTACCATAAAGTGAGCTGATTACTTACCAAAGAATTCTTATCACCCATGAAATAAGCCTGAGATCAGAATTACACATGTCTGGATCTCTACAGGGGCAAAAGATGCCAGGGGACAGAAAAGGTGAGTCCTTTAACAGAGATATCAAGATACATCCAGAAAAAATAAAAACAACCTTCCTCTCCCACACTAAGAAATTAAAATCACTCTCCCAACTTTTTCTTCCACCAGTGTTTCTGTGTTTTTGTGTATCTCCTGATAGTATATAAATCTTAAACTTGGGGTTCTTTTTGATGAGATTCTTCCTTTATTTGCATACACACACACAAACAAATATACATGTGTTTGTGTATATATATATATATATATATATATATATATATATATATATATATTCTTTCCTCTTCTCATATACTTTTATCAGTCTTTTTGTTTGTTTATTTTTGTTTGTATACCTCATCAATCTTACCTTGGGGCCTATTTGGGCTAAACCTTCTCTTTTATCTTCCCTTTATTTCCTGTCTCTATCTCTCTCTTTTTTCTTTTTATTTTCTTTTTTCTCTCATTTGGGTGGGGAATCCTGAGGACTCAGAAGCGCTCCAGGGTGCACCCTGACTGCACCACGGTTGATATATCCAGCTACATCTGTTCAGTCATCTCTCACCAAGATGACTAGGAGGAGGAATGCTCAAAAGAAGAAGAATTCAGAGGATGGGACTCTGCAACAGAGCTAACGGCTCTCAACATAGACAATATGTCAGAAAGAAAATTCAGGAAAACAATTACCCACGCAATAGCTAGGTTGGAGAAAGGTATGGTTGACCAAACAGAATTGATTAGGGCTGAACTGAAAGCGACCAGGGGAGATGACCACAATGTTAGGGCAGAGCTGAAAGCTACCCGGGATGAGGTTCACAATGTTCTCAATGAATTCCAATCTAATCTAAATTACCTCAAAGCTAGGGTAATTGAGACAGAAGTTAGAATTAATGATCTGGAGGACAAATAGATAGAGAGAAAGGATCAGGAAGAAGCCTGGAACAAACAGCTTAGAATACATGAAAATAGAATCAGGGAAATAAATCATGCCATGAAATGTTCCATCATAAGAATTATTGGAATCACTGAAGTGGAAGAGAAAGAAAGAAGTCTAGAAGATATAGTGGAACAAGTTCTTCAGGAAAACTTTCCCAGTCTCGTGAATGGAACCAGCGTTCATGTACTAGAGGCTGAATGGACTCGACCAAAGATTACAGATTAAAAAAAAAAAATCAAGGCACCTGATAGTAAAATTGAGAAATCACAATTGTAGATAGAATCTCTTGAAAGCCACTAGGACAAAGAGGCTCCTTACTTACAGAGGAACGCCCATCAGAAAAACATCAGACCTGTCCACAGAGACCTGGCAAGCCAGTAAGGGCTTGCAAGATATATTCAGGGAACTAAATCAGAAAAACATGTAGCCAAGAATACTTTATCCAGCAAGACTGACATTCAAAATGGATGGGAAATAGTTTCCAAGACTGGTAATGCTTAAATGACATGCAACCACCTAGACGGCCCCGCATGAAATATTAAGGGGGGTTCTATAAAAGAGGAAAAATCTTAAGAATAGCATTGAACAGAAATATAGAGACAATCTACAGAAAGAAAGACTTCAAAGGTAACTCAATGTCAATAAAAACGTATCTATCAATAATCACTCTCAATGAGAATGGCCTAAATGCGCCCATAAATTGGCACACGTTTGCAGATTCGATAAAACGACAGAACCCATCCATATGTTGTCTACAAGAGACCCATTTTGAACCTGAAGACACACCTAGACTGAAAGTGAAGGGATGGAGAAGCATTTTTCATGCCAAAGGGCCTCTAAAGAAGCCTGGGGTAACAATTTTCATATAAGAGAAATTAGATTTTAAACTAAAGACTGTAGTCAGAGAAACAGAAGCACACTACACAGTTCTTAAAGGGACTATCCACCAAGATGATCTAAAAATTGTAAAAGTCTATGTTCCCAATATGGGACAGCCAATTACGTACAAAATCTGTTAATCACGATAAAGAGTCATATTGATATGAATAAATTCATAGTAGGAGATCTTAACGCACCTCTCTCAGAAATAGACAGATCATTGAAGCAGAAAATCAACAAAGAAACAAGAGCATTGAATGACACATTGGACCAGATGGAACTCATAGATATATACAGAACATTCCACCCTAAAACAACAGAATACTCATTCTTCACAAGTGCACATGGAATTTTCCCCAGAATAGACCATGTACTGGGTCACAAATCAGGACTCAACTGACACCAAAAGACTGAGATTCTCCCCTGCATATTCTCAGATCACAGTGCTTTGAAACTGGAGCTTGATCACAAGGAAAAGGTCGTAAGGAACTCAAACAACTTGCGGCTAAAGACCACCTTGCTGAAGAATGCTTGGATCCACCAGGCGATCAAAGAAGAACTGAAATAATTCATGGAAACTAATGAGAATGAAGACCCTTTGGTCCAAAACATATGGGATACAGCATAAGTGGTTGTAAGGGGGAAATACATAGCCATCCAAGCCTCCCTCAAAAATATTGAAAAATCTAGAATATACCAGCTGACTCTACATCTTAAAGAACTGGAAAATCAACAACAAATCAAACCATGTCCACAAGTAAGAAGGGAAATAATCAAGATTAGAGCTGAGATCAATAAGGTAGAAACCAGAGATACAGTAGAATGTATCAATGAAACTAGAAGCAGGTTTTTTGAAAGAATCAATAAGATTTATAAACAATTGGCTACACTAATCCAAAATAAAAGAGAGAAAGCCCAAATTCATAAAATTATGAATGAAAAGGGAGAGATCACAACTAACACCAAGGAAGTAGAAACAATCACCAGAAGTTATTATCAACAGTTATATGCCAATAAGCTAAGCAACTTAGATGAAATGGAATGGTATTCCTGGAAAACCATAAAATTTCATAATTGAACCAGGAAGAAATTGACAACCTGAATAGACTGATATCTAGTAACAAGAGTGAAGCAGTGATCAAAAACCTCCCAAAAAACAAGAGCCCAGGACCTGACGGATTCCCTGGAGAATTCTATCATACATTCAAAGAAGAAATAACAATTCTCCTGAAGCTGTTTCAAAAATTGAAGCAGAAGGAAAACTTCCAGTCTCTTTCTATGAAGCCAGAATTACCCTCATCCCCAAAACAGGCAAAGACCCTACCAAAAGGAGAATTTTAAACCAATGTCCCTGATGAATATGGATGCTAAGATTCTCAACAAGATCCTAGCAAACAGGATCCAACAGCACATTAAAAGATTATCCACCATGACCAGTGGGATTCATCCCTTGGGTACAAGAATGGCGCAACTTTCGCAAATCAATCAATGTGATAGAACAAATTAATAAGAGAATAGAGAAGAACCACATGGTACTTTCAGTTGATGTAGAAAAAGCATTTGACAAAATCCAGTATCCGTTACTGATTAAAATGCTTCAAAGTATAGGGATAGAGAGAACATTCCTGAACTTCACCAAATCTATCTATGAAAGAAACACAGCAAATATTATCCTCAATGGGAAAAAGCTTGCAGCATTCCCGTTGAGATCAGGAACACGACAAGGATGCCCACTCTCACCACTCTTGTTCAACAGAGTATTAGAAGTCCTAGCAACAGCAATCAGACAACAAAGGGAAATTAAAGGTATCCAAATTGGCAATGAAGAAGTCAAACTCTCTCTCTTCACAGTTTACATGATGCTGTATATGGAAAATCCGGAAGACACATCCCCCAAACTATTAGAACTCACACAGCAATTCATTTCTTGGCAGGATACAAAGTCAATGTACATAAATAAGTTGCTTTATTATACACTAACAATGAAAATACAGAAAGGGAAATTAGAGAATCAATTCCATTTACTGTAGCACCAAGAACCATAATACACCTGGGAATAAACCTAACCAAAGAGGTAAAGGATCTGTACTTGAGGAAGTACAGAACACTCATAAAAAAAATTGAAGAAGACACAAGTTGAAAAACCATTGCATGCTCTTGGATTGAAGAATAAATATTATTAAAATGTCTAACCTACCTAGAGCAATCTATATGTCTAATACCATTCCGATCAAAACTCCACCAGTATTTTTCAAAGAGCTGGAGTAAATAATCCTAAAATTTGTATGGAATCAGAAGAGACCCTGAATCACTAAGGAAATGTTGAAAAACAAAAATAAAACTGGAGGTATCACGTTACCTGATTTTAAGCTTTACTACAAAGCTGTGATCACCAAGACAGCATGGTACTGGCATTAAGAGACACATAGACCAGTGGAACAGAGTAGAGAGCCCAGATATGGACCCTCAACTCTATGGGCAAATAATCTTCAACAAAGCAGGAAAAAATATACAGTGGAAAAAAGACAGTCTCTTCAATAAGTGGTGCTGGGAAAACTGGAAAGCTATATGTAGAAGAATGAAATTCGACCATTCTCTTACACCGTACATAAAGATAAACTCAAAATGGATAAAAGACCTCAATGTGAGACAGGAATCCTTCAGAATCCTAGAGGAGATCATAGGCAGTTATCTCTTCGATATCAGGCACAGCAACTTCTTTCAAGATATGTCTCCAAAGGCAAAGGAAACAAAAGCAAAAATTAACTTGTGGGACTTCAACAAAATCACAATCTTCTGCACAGCAAAGGAAACAGTCAACAAAACAAAGAGGCAACCTATGGAATGGGAGAAGATATTTGCAAATGACATACCGACAAAAGTTTGATATCCAGGATATATAGTGAACTCCTCAAACTCAACACACACAATAGATAATCATATAAAAAATGGGCAGAGGATATGAACAGACATTTCTCCAATGAAGACATACAAATGGGTATCAGACACATGAAAAAATGTTCATCATCATTAGCCCTCAGGGAGATGCAAATTAAAACCACACTGAGATACCAATTTACACCAGTAAGAAAGGCCAAAATTAGCAAGACAGGAAACAACATGTGTTCGAGGGGATGTGGAGAAAAGGGAACCCTCTTACACTGTTGGTGGGAATTCAAGTTGGTGCAGCCTCTTTGGATAACAGTGTGGAGATTCCTCAAGAATTTAAAAATAGAGCTTCCTTATGACCCTGAAATTGCACAAACTGTTATTTACCCCAAAGATACAGATGTAGTGAAAAGAAAGGCCACCTGTAACCCAATGTTCATAGCCGCAATTGTAACAGTCACAAAATTGTGGAACGAACAAGGATGTATTTCAAAGGACAAATGGATAAGGGAGATGTGTTCCATAGACACTATGGAGTATTATGCCTCCATTAGAAATGATGAATTCTCAACATTTGTATCAACTTGGGATGGGACTGGAAGAGATTATGCTGAGAGAAATAAGCCAATCAGAGAAAGTCAATTATCATATGGTTTCACTTATTTGTCATGCTTAAGAAATAACACGGAGGATATGGGGAGTTGGAGAGGAGAAGGGATTTGGGCGAAATGGAGGGAAGATGGACCATGAGAGACTATGGACTCTGGAAAAGAATCTGACGGTTTGAAGGAGTGGGTGGTGGGATGTTGTGTGAGCCTGGTGGTGGCTATTATAGAGGGCACTTTTTCATGGAGCACTGCTTGTGGTGCATTAACAATAAATTGTGGTACACTGAAAATAAATTAAAAATTAAAAACAATTAAAAAAATGAAAGTGATATAACACAGGAGAAAAAAAAATGAGAACCTTAGAAATCTACTTGAGTTAGAGGCACCCTCTTTTGAAAATGGTATAGGGGACAAGTATCCAGAGCTCTAGGGCGATCTTTGTGATCTCCAGGAGATTGAGGAAAATGAGGGAGATTCCAGGATTCCAGGAGATTCAGGAAAATGAGGGAGCCAAATCTGATAGATTGCCCAAATAGTGAAGCAGGAAGACTGGTTATGGTCAATGACCCTAGAGGTGATTTTCAGTTCTAGACACCATGAACTATAAGCTGAGCTGGTAGGGAGACTTCCCTGTGCCTGACCACTCTGAAAATGACTAGGAATCATGAGCTGTCTAAATCCTAGTGGATATTTGTGCCTATTACAGGGACATATCTTGAGCAGTGTAGCCTATGAGGAGATGCTTGGGTGCCCCCTCATTTAACCTAGGAGATGCAGATAAAGGATGCACATGTGAGTCCATGGCCTCTATCAGTTGCAAACCCACAAATCTCAGTGATGCTTGCAGCTCACCATGACACCCCCAGTGGACATCGAATGACCTGGAAGATTTGTTGCAAAGGAGAGAAGGGACTGTGATGTTGATGTTTTGGGCCAGAAGTTTCTTCACTGCCATGTTTCCTCTGACCCTCTAAAGAGAAGCAGAAATATTCTGGAGTAAAAGTAGCTGAGCAGCCAACCAGCTCATATTAAGCGGATCCCCATGTTCAGGGAGTTGGGCCACTCCGCCAAGCAAGGACACCTGACTGGAAGCACAACTGAATGATAAGCTTATTTCCTAAAGATCTATAAAACACCAGCACCAAGGGAAAATATTAAAATAAGCTCCAGGTGTTCCTCATCACTGGCTTATACTTCAGGCTATAATTTTACTTTCTTTTCAGTGTCTTTTCCTATTCTATTTTTTCTTCCTATCTTTTTAAATGCTTCTCACATTTCAAATATTTTTTATATTTTATATTTTATATAGAGTTTTATATTTTCCAATTTGTTTTTCTTTTACAATGTATCTATTATTTTTTTTTTGTCTTTTATATATTGATCTTGTATTTGGCAGCTTTACTAAATTTGTTTATTCAAAATTTTTTGTGAAGTTTTTAGGATTTTTTAACATGTAAGTTCATGTTATCCAAAAAAAGAAAATTTTACTTCTTCCTTTTTTTTTTTTTTTTTTTGGTGTCTCTTATTTCTTTTTTTTTTTTTTTTGGAACAAGAGATTTAATTTTTTATTTTTTATAAACATATATTTTTATCCCCAGGGGTACAGGTCTGTGAATCACCAGGTTTACACACTTCACAGCACTCACCAAAGCACATACCCTCCCCAATGTCCATAATCCCACCCTCTTCTCCCAAAACCCCTCCCCCCAGCAACCCTCAGTTTGTTTTGTGAGATTAAGAGTCACTTATGGTTTGTCTCCCTCCCAATCCCATCTTGTTTCTTTTATTCTTCTCCTACCCACTTAAGCCTCCATGTTGCATCACCACTTCCTCATATCAGGAAGATCATATGATAGTTGTCTTTCTCTGCTTGACTTATTTCGCTAAGCATGATTCGCTGTAGTTCCATCCATGTTGTCGCAAATGGCAAGATTTCATTTCTTTTGATGGCTGCATAGTATTCCATTGTGTATATATACCACATCTTCCTGATCCATTCATCTGTTGATGGACATCTAGGTTCTTTCCATAGTTTGGCTATTGTGGACATTGCTGCTATAAACATTCGGGTGCATGTGCCCCTTTGGATCACTACGTTTGTATCTTTAGGGTAAATACCCAATAGTGCAATTGCTGGGTCATAGGGCAGTTCTATTTTTAACATTCTGAGGAACCTCCATGCTGTTTTCCAGAGTGGCTGCACCAGCTTGCATTCCCACCAACAATGTAGGAGGGTTCCCCTTTCTCCACATCCTCGCCAGCATCTGTCATTTCCTGACTTGTTGATTTTAGCCATTCTGACTGGTGTGAGGTGATATCTCATTGTGGTTTTGATTTGTATTTCCCTGATGCCTAGTGATATGGAGCACTTTTTCATGTGTCTGTTGGCCATCTGGATGTCTTCTTTGCAGAAATGTCTGTTCATGTCCTCAGCCCATTTCTTGATTGGATTATTTGTTCCCTGGGTGTTGAGTTTGCTAAGTTCTTTATAGATTCTGGACACTAGTCCTTTATCTGATATGTCGTTTGCAAATATCTTCTCCCATTCTGTCAGTTGTCTTTTGATTTTGTTAACTGTTTCCTTTGCTGTGCAAAAGCTTTTGATCTTGATGAAATCCCAATAGTTCATTTTTTCCCTTGCTTCCCTTGCCTTTTGCGTTGTTCCTAGGAAGATGTTGCTGCGGCAGAGGTCGAAGAGGTTGCTGCCTGTGTTCTCCTCAAGGATTTTGATGGATTCCTTTCGCACATTGAGGTCCTTCATCCATTTTGAGTCTATTTTTGTGTGTGGTGTAAGGAAATGGTCCAATTTCATTTTTCTGCATGTGGCTGTCCAGTTTTCCCAGCACCATTTATTGAAGAGGCTGTCTTTTTTCCATTGGACATTCTTTCCTGCTTTGTCGAAGATGAGTTGACTATAGATTTGAGGGTCTATTTCTGGGCTCTCTATTCTGTTCCATTGATCTATGTGTCTGTTTTTGTGCCAGTACCATGCTGTCTTGATGATGACAGCTTTGTAATAGAGCTTGAAGTCCGGAATTGTGATGCCACCAACGTTGGCTTTCTTTTTCAATATCCTTTTGGCTATTCGAGGTCTTTTCTGGTTCCATATAAATTTTGGCATTATTTGTTCCATTTCTTTGAAAAAGATGGATGGTACATTGATAGGAATTGCATTAAATGTGTAGATTGCTTTAGGTAGCATAGACATTTTCACAATATTTATTCTTCCAATCCAGGAGCATGGAACATTTTTCCATTTCTTTGTGTCTTCCTCAATTTCTTTCATGAGAACTTTATAGTTTTCTGAGTATAGATACTGTGTCCCTTTGGTTAGGTTTATTCCTAGGTATCTTATGGTTTTGGGTGCAATTGTAAATGGGATTGACTCCTTAATTTCTCTTTCTTCTGTCTTGCTGTTGGTGTAGAGAAATGCAACTGATTTCTGTGCATTGATTTTATATCCTGACACTTTACTGAATTCCTGTATAAGTTCTAGCAGTTTTGGAGTGGAGTCTTTTGGGTTTTCCACATATAGTATCATATCATCTGCGAAGAGTGATAATTTGACTTCTTCTTTGCCGATTTGGATGCCTTTAATTTCCTTTTGTTGTCTGATTGCTGAGGCTAGGACCTCTAGTACTATGTTGAATAGCAGTGGTGATAATGGACATCCCTGCCGTGTTCCTGACCTTAGTGGAAAAGCTTTCAGTTTTTCTCCATTGAGAATGATATTTGCGGTGGGTTTTTCATAGATGGCTTTGATGATATTGAGGTATGTGCCCTCTATCCCTACACTTTGAAGAGTTTTGATCAGGAAGGGATGCTGTACTTTGTCAAATGCTTTTTCAGCATCTATTGAGAGTATCATATGGTTCTTGTTCTTTCTTTTATTGATGTGTTGTATCACATTGACTGATTTGCGGATGTTGAACCAACCTTGCAGCCCTGGAATAAATCCCACTTGGTCATGGTGAATAATCTTTTTAATGTACTGTTGAATCCTATTGGCTAGTATTTTGTTGAGTATTTTCGCATCTGTGTTCATCAAGGATATCGGTCTATAGCTCTCTTTTTTGGTGGGATCCTTGTCTGGTTTTGGGACCAAGGTGATGCTGGCCTCATAAAATGAGTTTGGAAGTTTTCCTTCCATTTCTATTTTTTGGAACAGTTTCAGGAGAATAGGAATTAGTTCTTCTTTAAAAGTTTGGTAGAATTCCCCCGGGAAGCCGTCTGGCCCTGGGCTTTTGTTTGTTTGGAGATTTTTAATGACTGTTTCAATCTCCTTACTGGTTATGGGTCTGTTCAGGCTTTCTATTTCTTCCTGGTTCAGTTGTGGTAGTTTATATGTTTCTAGGAATGCATCCATTTCTTCCAGATTGTCAAATTTATTGGCGTAGAGTTGCTCATTGTATGTTCTTATAATAGTTTGTATTTCTTTGGTGTTAGTTGTGATCTCTCCTCTTTCATTCATGATTTTATTTATTTGGGTCCTTTCTCTTTTCTTTTTGATAAGTTGGGCCAGGGGTTTATCAATTTTATTAATTCTTTCAAAGAACCAGCTCCTAGTTTTGTTGATTTGTTCTACTGTTTTTTTGGTTTCTATTTCATTGATTTCTGCTCTGATCTTTATGATTTCTCTTCTCCTGCTGGGCTTAGGGTTTCTTTCTTGTTCTTTCTCCAGCTCCTTTAAGTGTAGGGTTAGGTTGTGTACCTGAGACCTTTCTTGTTTCTTGAGAAAGGCTTGTACCGCTATATATTTTCCTCTCAGGGCTGCCTTTGTTGTGTCCCACAGATTTTGAACCGTTGTATTTTCATTATCATTTGTTTCCATGATTTTTTTCAATTCTTCTTTAATTTCCCGGTTGACCCATTCATTCTTTAGAAGGATACTGTTTAGTCTCCATGTATTTGGGTTCTTTCCAAACTTCCTTTTGTGGTTGAGTTCCAGCTTTAGAGCATTGTGGTCTGAAAATATGCAGGGAATGATCCCAATCTTTTGATACCGGTTGAGTCCTGATTTAGGACCGAGGATGTGATCTATTCTGGAGAATGTTCCATGTGCACTAGAGAAGAATGTATATTCTGTTGCTTTGGGATGAAATATTCTGAATATATCTGTGATGTCCATCTGGTCCAGTGTGTCGTTTAAGGCCTTTATTTCCTTGCTGATCTTTTGCTTGGATGATCTGTCCATTTCAGTGAGGGGAGTGTTAAAGTCCCCTACTATTATTGTATTATTGTTGATGTGTTTCTTTGATTTTGTTATTAATTAGTTTATATAGTTGGCTGCTCCCACGTTGGGGGCATAGATATTTAAAATTGTTAAGTCTTCTTGTTGGACAGACCCTTTGAGTATGATATAGTGTCCTTCCTCATCTCTTATTATAGTCTTTGGCTTAAAATCTAATTGATCTGATATAAGGATTGCCACTCCTGCTTTCTTCTGATGTCCATTAGCATGGTAAATTCTTTTCCACCCCCTCACTTTAAATCTGGAGGTGTCTTCGGGCTTAAAATGAGTTTATTGGAGGCAACATATAGGTGGGTTTTGTTTTTTTATCCATTCTGATACCCTGTGTCTTTTGACAGGGGCATTTAGCCCATTCACATTCAGGGTAACTATTGAGAGATATGAATTTAGTGCCATTGTATTGCCTGTAAGGTGACTGTTACTGTATATGGTCTCTGTTCCTTTCTGATCTACCACTTGTAGGCTCTCTCTTTGCTTAGAGGACCCCTTTCAATATTTCCTGTAGCGCTGGTTTGGTATTTGCAAATTCTTTCAGTTGTTGTTTGTCCTGGAAGCTTTTAATCTCTCCTTCTATTTTCAATGATAGCCTAGCTGAATATAGTATTCTGGGCTGCATGTTTTTCTCATTTAGTGCTCTGAAAATATCATGCCAGCTCTTTCTGGCCTGCCAGGTCTCTGTGGATAAGTCAGCTGCCAATCTAATATTTTTATCATTGTATGTTATAGACTTCTTTTCCCGGGCTGCTTTCAGGATTTTCTCTTTGTCACTGAGACTTGTAAATTTTACTATTAGATGACTTGGTGTGGGCCTATTCTTATTGATTTTGAGGGGCGTTCTCTGAACCTCCTGAATTTTGATGCTCATTCCCTTTTCCATATTGGGGAAATTCTCCCCAATAATTCTCTCCAGTATACCTTCTGCTCCCCTCTCTCTTTCTTCTTCTTCTGGAATCCCAATTATTCTAATGATGTTTCGTCTTCTGGTGTCACTTATCTCTCGAATTCTCCCCTCGTGGTCCAGTAGCTGTTTGTCCCTCTTTTGCTCAGCTTCTTTATTCTCTGTCATTTGGTCTTCTATATCATTAATTCTTTCTTCTGCCTCATTTATCCTAGCAGTTAGAGCCTCCATTTTTTATTGCACCTCATTAATAGCTTTTTTGATTTCAACTTGGTTAGATTTTAGTTCTTTTATTTCTTCAGAAAGGGCGTTTATATCTCTCGAGAGGGTTTCTCTAATATCTTCCATGCCTTTTTTGAGCCCGGCTAGAACCTTGAGAATTGTCATTCTGAACTCTAGATCTGACATATTACCGATGTCTGTATTGATTAGGTCCCTAGCCTTCGGTACTGCCTCTTGTTCTTTTTTTTGTGTTGAATTTTTACGTCTTGTCATTTTGGCCAGATAAGAGTAAATGAAGGGGCAAGTAAAATACTAAAAGGGTGGCAACAACCCCAGGAAAATATGCTTTAACCAAATTAGAAGAGATCCAAAATCGTGAGTGGGGAGAAAGGGGATAAAAAAAGGTTCAAAAAGGAAGAAAGAAAAAAAAAGAACAAAGAAAAGAAACAAAAAAAGAAAAGAAAAAAAATTTAAAAAAAAGAAAACACCTGAGAAAAATGTAAAAAAGAAAATATATATATATTAGATGAACTAGTAAAAAATCGTTAAAAAAGAATAAGGTAACAGTTAAAAAAAAAAAATTTACCCGAAGGCGAGAAGAAAAAAAAAAAATGAAAAAGAAAAAATTAAATTAACTGCAAGACTAAAAAAAAAATCACAGGAAAAAAGCCATGAGTTCCGTGCTTGGCTTTCTCTTCCTCTGGAATTCTGCTGCTCTCCTTGGTATTGAAACCGCACTCCTTGGTAGGTGAACTTGGTCTCCCGGCTGGATTTCTTGTTGATCTTCTGGGGGAGGAGCCTGTTGTAGTGATTCTCAAGTGTCTTTGCCCCAGGCGGAATTACACCGCCCTTACCCGGGGCCGGGGTGAGTAATCCGCTCTGGTTTGCTTTCAGGAGCTTTTGTTCCCTGTGCGCTTTCCGTAGAGTTCCGGAGGACGGGAATACAAATGGCAGCCTCCTGGTCTCTGGCCCGGAGGAGCCGATAGCCCAGGGCCGCACTCCTCAGGGCGCCCTCAGAGAACAGCGCCCAGTCACTCCCGTCTGCCTGACCTCCGGCCGTGCTCCGAGCTCACCGAGCCTGCGACCGGTTCAAGGTCACCCCGAGCTGCGAGCTTACTGTCAGCTCTGTCTCTGCAGCCGGCTTTCCCGTTCCAATACCCGCAAGCTCTGCGACACTCAGACACCCCTGATCCTTCTGTGACCCTGCGGGACCTGAGGCCACGCTGACCCCGCATGGGCTTCGCCCCGGTTTAGCCTCTGGAGCGATGTCCCTCAGTGGAACAGACTTTTAAAAGTCCTGATTTTGTGCCCGGTTGCTCCGCTGCTTGCCGGGAGCCGGCCCCTCCCCCCGGGGTCTATCTTCCCGTCGCTTTGGATTCACTTCTCCGCCGGTCCTACCTTTCAGAAAGTGGTTGTTTTTCTGTTTCCAGAATTGTTGTTCTTCTTCTCTTCGATCTGCCGATGGATTTTCAGGTGTTTGCAATCTTTAGATGAGCTACCTAGCTGATCTCTGGCTAGCTGAAGCAGTCTCAGCTTGCTACTTCTCCGCCATCTTGACTCCTCCCCTACAATGTATCTTTTAAAATCACTTCTTCAAATTTCTTTCGTTTAATTTTATTTTAATTTTTTCAGTGTTCCAAGATTCATTTTTTATTCTCCACTCCAGTGTTCTATGCAAAACCTGCCCTCCTTGATACTCAACACCAGACTCACCCATCCCTCACCACCTCCCCTCCAAAACCCTCAGTTTGTTTCTAAGAGTTCTCCAAGTCTCATGGTTCTTCTCCCCCTAAGACTTACCCCAAATCACTTTTCCTTTCCTTCTCATAATGCCCTTAAAATTATTCCTTATGTGCCACAACTAAGTGAAACCATATGATAATTGACTTTCTCTGCTTGACTTACTTCACTTCGAATAATCTCCTCTACTCACATCCAAGTTCATACAAAAGCTGGGTATTAATCCTTTCTGATGTCTTTGTAACATTCCATTGTATATATGGACCACATTTTTAAAATCCATTTGGCTTGGAAGTGCATCTAAGCTCTTTCTGTGATTTAGCAATTGTGGCCATTACTGCTCTGAACATTGGGGTACAATGGTCTTTCATTTCACTACATCTGTATCTTCTGGTAAATACCCAGTAATGCAATTTCAGGGTCATAGGGTACCTCCTTTTTAAATTTTTTTGAGAAATCCCCACACTGTTTTCCAAGTTGCTGTACCAACTTACATTTCTACTAACAGTCGTTTCCTGTCCTGTTAATTTTGGACATTCTAACTTAGGTAATGTGGGATCTCAATTTGATTTTGATTTGAATTTCCATGATGCCTAATGATGTTGAACAGTTTATTTTTTTAAAAATGTCTTCTAGCCATTTGCACGTCTTCTTTGGAGAACTGTCTGTTTACATCTTCTGCCCATTTTTTGACATGATTATCTGTTTCGGGGGTGTTGAATTTGAGGAGTTCTTTATAGATATTGGATATCAGCCTTTTGTATGTACTGTTATTTGTGAATATCTTCTCCCATTCCATGAATTGCCTCTTTGTTTTGTTGGCTGTTTCTTTTCATGTGCAGAAGCTTTTGAACTTGATGAAGTCCCAAAAGTTCATTTTCGCTTTTGTATCCTTGCCTTTGGAGACACATATCGAAAGAAGTTGCTGTGGCCGATGTCAAAAGTTACTGCTTATGTCCTCCACTAGGATTTTGATAGACTCCAGCTTGACATTGAGGTATTTCACCCATTTCAAGACTATCTTTGTGTATGGTGTACGAGAATGGTCAAGTTTCATTCTTCTACATATAGCTGTTCAATTTTCCCAGCACCATTGATTGAAGAGACTGTCTTTTTCTCACTGTGTATTTTTTCCTGCTTTGTCAAAGATTATTTGACCATTGAGTTGAGGTCAATATCTGGGCTCTTTAATCTGTTATACTGGTATTTGTGTCTGTTTTTATGCCTGTGCCATGCTGTCTTTGTGATCACAGATTTGTAGTAAGCTTGAAATCAGGTAACGTGATGCCCCAAGATTTATTTTTGTTTTTCAGCATTTCCTTAGTGATTTGGGGTCTCTTCGGATTCCATACAAGTTTTTCGATTATTTGCTCCAGCTCTTTGGAAAATACTGATGGAATCTTTATCAGAGTGACATTGAAAGAATAGATTGCTCTAGGCAGGATAGACATTTTAACAATGTTTATTCTTCTGATCCAAGAGAATGGAATGGTCTTCCATCTTTTGTGTCTTCTTCAATTGCTTTCATGAGTGTTCGCTAGTTGCTTGAGTACAGATACTTTACCTCTTTTGTTAGGTTTATTTCCAGTTATCTTATGGTTCGTGGTGCTATAGTCAATGGAATCGATTCTCTAATTACCCTTTCTGTATTTTCATTGTTAGTGTATAAGAAAGCCTCTGATATCTGTTCATTGACTTTGTATCTTGCCATGTTCCTGAATTGCTGTATGAGTTCTAGTAGTTTGGCGGTGGAGTATTTTGGGTTTTCCATATAAAGAATCATGTTATCTGGGCAGAGAGAGAGATTGATATCTTCATTGTCAATTTGGATACATTTATTTCTCTTTGTTGTCTGATTGCTGTTGCTAGGACTTCTAATTCTCTGTTGAACAAGAGTGGTGAGAGTGGGCATCCTTGTCGTGTTCCTGATCTCAATGGGAAGGCTGCAAGCTTTTTCCCATTGAGGATGATATTTGCTGGGGGTCTTTCATAGATAGATTTGAAGAAGTTCAGGAATGTTCCCTCTATCCCTATACTTTGAAGAGTTTTAATCAGGAACAGATGCTGAATTTTGTCAAGTGCTCTTTTTCTGAATTAATTGAGAGGAGCATGTGGTTCTTATCCCTTCTCATATTAATTTGTTCTATCACATTGATTTATTTGTGAATGTTGAACCATCCTTGTAGCCCAGGAATGAATCCCACCTGGTCCTGGTGGATAATCTTTTTAATGTGCTATTGGGTCCTGTTTGCTAGGATCTTGTTGAGAAAGTTAACATCCATATTCATCAGTGATATTGGTCTTAAATTCTCCTTTCTGGTAGGGCCTTTGCCTGGTTTGGTGGATCAGGGTAATGCTGGCTTCATAGAAAGAGTGTGGAAGTTTTCCTTATGCTTCAAGTTTGTGAAACAGCTTCAGAGGAGTTGGTGTTTGTTCTTCTTTGAATGTTTGGTAGAATTCCCCTTGGAATCCGTCAGGTCCTGGGCTCTTGTTTTTAGAGGGGTTTTTGATCACTGCTTCAATCTCATTAATAGATATTGGTCTATTCAGGTTGTCAATTTCTTCTTGGTTCAATTTTGGGAGTTTATAGTTTTGAAGGAATGCATCCATTCCATCTAAGTTGCTTAGATTATTGGCATATAACTGTTGATAATAACTTCTGATGATTGTTTCTACTTCCTTAGTGTTAGTTGTACTCTCTCCCTTTTCATTCATAATTTTATGAATTTATGCTTTCTCTCTTTTCTTTCAGATTAGTGTGGCCAATGGTTTATCAATCTTATTTATTCTTTCAAAAAACCATCTTCTAGTTTCACTGATACAATCTACTGTATCTCTGGTTTCTATCTCATTGGTCTCAGCTCTAATCTTGATTATTTCCCTTCTTATGAATGGAGTTGGTTTGATTTGTTGTTGATTCCCAGTTCTTTAAGGTGTAGAGACAGTTGGTGTGTTCTGGATTTTTCAATTTTTTTGAGGGAGGCTTGGATGGCTATGCATTTCCCCCCTGGGACAGCCTTTGCTGTATCCCATATGTTTTGGACCAAAGTATCTTCATTCTCATTGGTTTTCATGAGTGGTTTCACTTCTTCTTTGATCTCCTGGTTGATCCAAGTATTCTTAAGCAAGGTGGTCTTTAGCTTCCAGGTTTTTGAGTTCCTTCAGACCTTTTTCTTGTGATGAAGCTCCAATTTCAAAGCATTGTGATCTGAGAATATGCAGGGAATAATATCAGCATTTTAGTATCAGTGGAGTCCTGATGTGTGACCCAGTATGTAGTCTATTTTTGAGAAGGTTCCATGTGCACTTGTGAAGAATGAGTATTCTGTTTTTTTATGGTGGAATGTTCTGTATATATCTATGAGGTCCATCTGGTCTAATGTGTCATTCAATGCTCTTCTTTATTGATTTTCTGATTCAATGATCTATTTCTGAGAGAGGTGCGTTAAGATCTCCTACTCTGAATGTATTCACATCAATGACTCTTTACCTCGATTAACAGGGATTTAAGTCCCTGACTCTAGTCACCCCGATTCCAAAAATTTCTCCCCACAATCCTTTGCTCTTTTTGAGTGCTTCCAACCAGTCCCCAAGTTAATGCTGGTGCCCAGATTCAGGACACTCTCGTATTAGGGGTATTACTTTCCAATCGGTCATCTCTGGTGGCTCCCTCCCCCTTTTATTGTTTTTCTGATATCAATCTGACGTTTCCACTCTGCTTTATGTGCACACTGGCATCTTCTGCCCCTGTAGAGATCCAGACGTGTATAATTCTGATCTCAGGCTTATTTCATGTTTGATTGGAGTTCTTTGGTAGGTAATCAGCTCCCTTAGGGTACAGGTTGAAAAGGCGCCTCCTAGTACTTCCCCGCCGTCTTGTCTCCTTCATGAGGAATTTTTTTTTTCAAATATGTGTTAATTATTTTTAAAGATTTCATTTATTTATTTGACAGAGATAGAGGTCACTAGTAGGCAGAGAGAAAGGCAGAGAAGGAGAGATGATGGGAAACAGGGTCCACACTAAGCAGAGAGCCCAATGTGGGGCTCAATCCCAGGATCCTGGGATCATGACCTGAGCCGAAGGCAGAGGCTTAACCCACTGAGCCACCCAGGCACCCAAGCATCCAACTCTTGATTTCATCTCAGGCCTTGTGGCATGTAGCTCCAGTATTGGGTTCCAAACTTGGTGCGGAATCTGCTTAAGATTCTCACTCCCTCTCCCTCTGCCCCTCTGACTACCCCCTCTACAATAAAAAATTAAATTAATAAAAGTTAGAAAATATACAGATGCGTATATTCTCATATGTATAATTCAAAAACCTATCATTTAAAAGCGATGCCAGTCTATACTGTTGTCAGTCCTAGGCACCCATATATGTCCACTTAAGTAATCCAAGATGAGCTTTCCTGGCCTTATTATTTGTTTTATTTGTACATCACCTCTTTTATTTAAAACAAGACTAGGAAAACAGTGTACCATTTTCATGAAAGTAAGCTAAATATATTCAATAAAACTTTAATAATAATAATTTGATTAAAAAAAAAAAAACAAAGTGACAAAAAATACACTATTTGGCTTTCAGTTTTTCAGTCCAGAATAACATGAGTTAGAATCTTATTAATAACGATTTTTTAAGGGACCTGGTGTAACCAGAAATACCCTTCACTCTTTCTGTTCTGGGAACACTTTGAGGTTTAGATCTCTGAGACTGATATTCTTTCATGAACAGCACCATGGTCAGGACTGGGGTCACAGGGCAGTATCAGAAGCACATGTTCTTCACCAAAAATGCTCTCTGTGCTCAAGGAAGTACAGGGATATGGGTTCTTATCCACCCACTTGGTCCTACTGAAATTTCATACCTTCAGGTAGCAAAGAGGTTAAGGAAGCCCCTGAGGTGTGCTGCTGTCACAGAAACACACCAGATGGCTGTAAAGTCTTGAGCACAAGCATGTGAAAAGCAGATGACACTGCACCATTTCCTTAGACATGTTTAAATGTACTCTGTTTGGATGCCTCTTCTTTCCCTTTATTTTTTCTTTGCCCAATACCACTCTTCCGAAATGATTAGAGCATCTTACACATAATATGTGTGTTGGTTTTATATGTTTCTATATTCATCACTTCTAATTGAAAGACTGCTTTTGCAAGATGCTTTGTATTTCTCACTCAGGTAGCAAAACCAAAATAAGCCCTATCAAAGAAACATTCTAACCTGATAAACAGAACTGATTCATTTCTTGGTTTATGTTAGTCAACAGCAAGCCAGAAAAATCATTTTGGAAATTATTATTGCTAATCATGCTTAATTATTGAATTTCTTGCTGGAACAAACACACTGTCTTGTTTTGTACATTTCAGCTATTAATTGAAGACTTGAATTTATACAGGACACTTTAAAAAAATAAAACCAATTAAAAATTCACAAGATATTGTATTTAATTACCAGCTATTTGTAATTGTAAATCAAACTAAGTGACTTCATAAGGAGTATATAACCTGGGATCAAAGCTTTGTGAATAACATGAACCAGGCAGACTGGGAATTCCATGAGGATAGGAACTCAGTAGCTCCTGCTTTCTCTTCAATCTCCAACAAGTAGAAGAGGTCAGCAGATATTTGTTCTCCCTACTGGGAAAGAATATGTATTGTATGTATGCGTTTTATATATTTACTTTTCTTTATTTTGAACTGTTATCTGAGGATGGGCAAGTGGCCAAGTCAAGAACCAAAAAAGGGCATCACAGGGGAGGTTGCAGAACCAGAGGCGGAAGCAGGACAGTGAAGATTACAAAGAGAAAAGATTAGAGGAAAGGTGGCCCCTCAGGTGGGACAGCATTGAAAGTGGGGAGGGGTCTGGCAGGAAGCATCCAAGACTACTGGAATTCTTTCCCATGGAAGAGACAAAGAGAGCGATGCACTTAGAAAGAGAGCTACAGCCACCTCCCTCCCATATATAAGCCCACCAGCCGTACCATCAAGCAGAGCTGCAGTTAGCAATGGAGACTTATCTCTAGGTCAGGAAGAAAGCAGCAGGTACAGTAGGAACCTGAGCTCTGAGGCAGTTGGAGAGGCTCCTGAGAGCCCACAATACAGAGACTCTGAGTCCTTCCAGCAGGGACCAGGACCAGTGGCTCCTTAGGCTGGGCTGCTGAATGGAACTTCCTAGGTCTCACAGAGTTAGGCCTGTGACCTAGAAGAGAATGGTTAGTGTGAGTGGCTGGGGAGGTGACTGTGAACTGTAGCGATCATCCACAGATCATGCCAGGGATTGCCAGGCACTCTTGGTCAAGGGTTTGCACATAGTACTAGTGAACCCCCAGAGCAAGGGGATGCAGGGAACGGGATCATCACCCATTCCTTTATTCTCTCTACTGCTGGTGCACCAGGATACCTATGCCTTTTATGCCCAACTTGTTTCCCCTAAGGTAGGGTGCACCCCACTGAGAGGAGCCCAGTCCTCCCAGGAACAGGTCAGTAGCAGGGGTGGAATCCCTGGGGTCTGGAATGAACCTCAGGACATCATACTGGCAGGCAGAGGAAAAATGGCTTTTGTTTCATTTCAGGACAGGTATCTCCCATCTGCCCACTTCTTCCCATGGGGACAACCATCATGTGAGGCAGGACAGGGCTCCTTCAGACACCTGAGCAATTCATCTCCCCACCCCCAGTTTCTAAGTGCTCCAGCTGACGAAGTTATGACCAGTCCCCAAACCTGAGCATAGGAAGTGCTTGAATGTTGGGGGGATCTCCCCAGTATCTTAGGGGGGTTAACCAGCTCATCCCTCACACAAGGAACTGCACTGGGGATGTATTAGCTAAATCCTCACTTCCTGTCCTCTAGGAAGATGGGCAGGGCATGAAGCCAGAGGACCTGAGTACACCTGGGCCAGCACCACAGTTACCTGCCTGATTGGTGTGAGCATATAATAGGGTTGGGAGAACTCTTTCGGGGTCATTCTCTGCATTTTATAATCTCTAGTTAGTGATTATAGTTCATGGTATGTGCTTTCCTTTATCTATGCATTTATCCACTTGCAGACATTATAACACTGCATATAACTTCAGGTGAAAACTGATTAAAAGGAAGTTCTGGTAATCATTAATGCTGAGACTACTGCATGTCATAACCAGATGCAGTCAGCCTGGTGAGTGCAGGAGACAGGGCCATTTCCATGCCCAGGACTCACACTTCAGGGTTCTTTGGTCCCCACTAGGTTTGCCACTGTCTTCTGTTTGGAGCTGTTTTAGAATTGTTGTGGACAAGCTCCACTTTAAGTACTTAGCTTAAATAAGTGGTGTAATGCTGTTTTATGATTCCCCTGTTTACTCAAAATAGGGTAAAGTGGCAAATGGAGTGATGGTTGGACTTTGTTCTTGGGTCTTGATAATACACACTATGGATACTTTTGGGCCTTCAACATATGCTAAAAATGCCAACTTCCCTTGCTACTCCTGGTACCTTAGAATCAGGAGAAAGGGTTGAAAAAGAAAAGATCTCTGGAACATCAAAATGGATTGGATTGAGGCCAGCATCACCTTGATCCCAAAACAAGACAAGGATCCCACCAAAAAAGAGAGCTATAGACCGATATCTTTGATGAACACAGATGCGAAAATACTCAACAAAATACTAGCCAATAGGATTCAACAGTACATTAAAAAGATTATTCACCACGACCAAGTGGGATTTATTCCAGGGCTGCAAGGTTGGTTCAACATCCGCAAATCAGTCAATGTGATACAACACATCAATAAAAGAAAGAACAAGAACCATATGATACTCTCAATAGATGCTGAAAAAGCCTTTGACAAAGTACAGCATCCCTTCCTGATCAAAACTCTTCAAAGTGTAGGGATAGAGGGCACTTACCTCAATATCATCAAAGCCATCTATGAAAAACCCACTGCAAATATCATTCTCAATGGAGAAAAACTGAAAGCTTTTCCGCTAAGGTCAGGAACATGGCAGGGATGTCCATTATCACCACTGCTATTCAACATAGTACTAGAGGTCCTAGCCTCAGCAATCAGACAACAAAAGGAAATTAAAGGCATCCAGATTGGCAAAGAAGAAGTCAAATTATCACTCTTCGCAGATGATATGATATTATATGTGGAAAACCCAAAAGACTCCACTCCAAAATTGCTAGAACTTATACAGGAATTCAGTAAAGTGTCAGGATATAAAATCAATGCACAGAAATCAGTTGCATTTCTCTACACCAACAGCAAGACAGAAGAAAGAGAAATTAAGGAGTCAATCCCATTTACAATTGCATCCAAAACCATAAGATACCTAGGAATAAACCTAACCAAAGAGACACAGAATCTATACTCAGAAAACTATAAAGGACTCATGAAAGAAATTGAGGAAGACACAAAGAAATGGAAAAATGTTCCATGCTCCTGGATTGGAAGAATAAATATTGTGAAAATGTCTATGCTACCTAAAGCAATCTACACATTTAATGCAATTCCTATCAAAGTACCATCCATCTTTTTCAAAGAAATGGAACAAATAATGCTAAAATTTATATGGAACCAGAAAAGACCTCGAATAGCCAAAGGGATATTGAAAAAGAAAGCCAACGTTGGTGGCATCACAATTCCGGACTTCAAGCTCTATTACAAAGCTGTCATCATCAAGACAGCATGGTACTGGCACAAAAACAGACACATAGATCAATGGAACAGAATAGAGAGCCCAGAAATAGACCCTCAAATCTATGGTCAACTCATCTTCGACAAAGCAGGAAAGAATGTCCAATGGAAAAAAGACAGCCTCTTCAATAAATGGTGCTGGGAAAATTGGACAGCCACATGCAGAAAAATGAAATTGGACCATTTCCTTACACCACACACAAAAATAGACTCAAAATGGATGAAGGACCTCAATGTGCTAAAGGAATCCATCAAAATCCTTGAGGAGAACACAGGCAGCAACCTCTTCGACCTCTGCCGCAGCAACATCTTCCTAGGAACAACGCAAAAGGCAAGGGAAGCAAGGGAAAAAATGAACTATTGGGATTTCATCAAGATCAAAAGCTTTTGCACAGCAAAGGAAACAGTTAACAAAATCAAAAGACAACTGACAGAATGGGAGAAGATATCTGCAAACAACATATCAGATAAAGGACTAGTGTCCAGAATCTATAAAGAACTTAGCAAACTCAACACCCAAAGAACAAATAATCCAATCAAGAAATGGGCAGAGGACATGAACAGACATTTCTGCGAAGAAGACATCCAGATGGCGAACAGACAGATGAAAATTTGCTCCATATCACTCGGCATCAGGGAAATACAAATCAAAACCACAATGAGGTATCACCTCACACCAGTCAGAATGGCTAAAATCTACAAGTCAGAAAATGACAGATGCTTGCGGGGATGCGGAGAAAGGGGAACCCTCCTACACTGTTGGTGGGAATGCAAGCTGGTGCAGCCACTCTGGAAAACAGCATGGAGGTTCCTCAGAATGTTGAAAATAGAACTGCCCTATGACCCAGCAATTGCACTATTGGGTATTTACCCTAAAGATACAAATGTAGTGATCCAAAGGGGCGCATGCACCCGAATGTTTATAGCAGCAATGTCCACAATAGCCAAACTATGGAAAGAACCTAAATGTCCATCAACAGATGAATGGATCAAGAAGATGTGGTATATATACACAATGGAATACTATGCAGCCATCAAAAGAAATGAAATCTTGCCATTTGCAACAACATGGATGGAACTAGAGCGCATCATGCTTAGCGAAATAAGTCAAGCAGAGAAAGACAACTATCATATGATCTCCCTGATATGAGGAAGTGGTGATGCAACATGGAGGCATAAGTGGGTAGAAGAAGAATAAATGAAACAAGATGGGATTGGGAGGGAGACAAACCATAAGTGACTCTTAATCTCACAAAACAAACTGAGGGTTTCTGGGGGGAGGGGGTTTGGGAGAAGGGGGTGGGATTATGGACATTGGGGAGGGTATGTGCTTTGGTGAGTGCTGTGAAGTGTGTAAACCTGGTGTTTCACAGTCCTGTACCCCTGGGGATAAAAATATATGTTTATAAAAAAGAATGGATTGGATTCTGCTCAACTTGGTGGGCTATAAAGAAAGTAGGAAAGATGAGCTTAAAACTGTTATTAAATGGATAAACCACATCTTCTTTCTCCATTCATCTCCTATGGACATCTGACTCTTTATATACTTCGACAGTTGTGGACATTTGTCCTATAAACATTGGGGAACAAATGCCCCCTTTGAATCACTATATTTCTATTGTTTGGATAAACATGTAGTACTCCAGTTGCTGGGTCATCGGTTAGTTCTATTTATTTTATAAAGACACCATGAGTGGGAGGTGAAGAGGGAGAAGTGCATTCCCTGCTGTGCGGGGAGTCCATGGGAGGGCTCATTCTGGGATCACGACCTGAGCCAAAGGCAGGTATTTAACTAACTGGGCCAGCTAAGAGCCCTAAGTACATCTATTTTGGACTTATTGAGCAACCTCAATATGGTTTCTAGAGTGTCCGTATCAACTGGCATTCTCATCAATACTGTAGGAAGGTTCCCCTTTCTCTTCATCCTTACCATCATATGTTCTTTCCTATCTTGCTAATTTTAGCCAATCTGACCAGTGTGAGGTGCTATCTTGTCATAATTTTGATTTTTATTTCCCTGATGCTGAGGAATGTTGGACATTTTCCCATGTGTCAGTTGGCCATCTGTTTTTACAATGGAATATTACTATATCCTCAAAAAGACCACCTCGCCATTAGCAACCACATGGATGGAAAGAGAGGTGTTGCAGTAGGTGAAATAACTCAGTCAGGGAAAGTGAAATACATACGATTTCAGCCATGCATGGAATTTAAGAAACAAAAGATGAACATAGGGGAAGGGAGGGAAAAATTTTTTTTAAAAATAAATAAATAAAATAGAGGAAATCAGAGAGGGAGAAAAACCATAAGAGTCTCTTAACTTTAGGGAACAAACTGAGGGTTGTTGGAGGGGATGTCATTGGGGGTAAGTTAACTGGGTAATGGGCATTATGGAGGGAGTTTGATGTAATGAATACTGGGTGTTATGTGTAAATTTTGAATCACTTAATTATGCCTCTGAGAGTAATAATACTGGATATGTTAATTGAAATGAATTTGAATAAATAAAACTGGTTTTAAAAAAACTCTGCTATTGAATTTTCTTTCAAATTTGAGGTACAATGAGAAGCTTGTAATTCCGGTCTTCCTTGAGGGTAGAGATGATAGCATGTTGCTAGAAAAAATTGTTCTACCTTGTTCATGTACTCTTAATCTGTTTTCTAAAGAAGGATAGAGGTGTGAAGGTGATATTTTGGAGGTACAATGAAGGAAAGTTGAAGAACTGCCTTAATTTTCACTTTAAGGAGAAATAAGTGTTTTTACTTCATGAGATGAATCTGAGGTGAGCCCTACCACGTATGTATTTCATTGAAGTACTTGTGTGAATTGTAGCTTAAATTACACTTAAAGTCATCTCTACTTTTGCTAAGAAAATTGTTTTGTATAACAAGTTATCAACTGTGTACGTTCATATCTTCCTATACAAACCACTAAAAATTTGGGGAATCACTGCTTTCAGGAGATAAAGCATGCAAAGCAAACCAACAGAATGATGTGACAAGGAACTAATATTTGTGATTGGTGACTACAACAATCTTCATTAAAATGCAAGCCATGTGAAGTAGACAGTGATCAGGGGTTGTGGACTGAGCAGAAGAGGACACATAGTGATTTGGGTCTTGGGCTGAGTCTTGAGGTGTGGTTATTGCACAGATTAACTGGGAAAAATAAGACACAGGGGAGCTTATAATGGAGAGAGGGCTTTCATGCCTTCCAAGGAATTATGATTTTTTTTAGAGCAAAGGAGGATTATTTACACTGTTTGAGACATGCAGTCATACATGCTAACCCACCAGGCCCTCCACTTCCAAATTAGAAAATTTCTGCTCTTAAATCAATGCAATTGATGAACACTCCTGGAGCGTTCCATGAGTTTCAGAAGCAGAGTCCTTTCCTTTGACTTCCACTTTTCATTATTCACCTACAAATGCATGTGTGAGAAATTACTTCATGTGGCAGAGACTACACTTTGACAATTGCAATTTATTCAGTTATTTTTTAAAAAATTAAACATTCTATTTCTTTCAGGTGTACATCAAAGTGATATATGTATATATTGTGAAATGATCAACTCTTACTTCCAGTTAATGTATCTCCCCAGATTTATATATTTCTTTGAGATAGGAAATTTAAGGTCTTTTGTTATAGAAACGTTCAAATACGCGATACAATGTACATAATACAATCAAATATGATTAACTGTAGTCATCATTAACTATAGTTCTCATAAAACCAGTTTTATCCATTTTCACAACTTACCTTCTGTCTTCAAGTTATGTATGTTTTTTAAGGAAAGAAGCAGATCCTTGGTTCTCTTTTCATTGAGAATAGTTTGACCTGTGGTCAAAGCTTTTTACCATCAGTGACAATAACTATTTGATACCTAACATGGTCCTTGACAAGTAGTTAAGTGTCTCTTTAGCTCATATTGGCAAGGGTGAGACTCTGTGGGACCAGGTAGCTCCTGAGCAAAAAGTCATGGGGTGATGAAAACTTAGGAAGGAAATCATGCTGATTGTGAAGGAGGACTTGTAGCTGGAAAGACCAGGGTTTCTTCCTGTGAAAAAGAGGATGCTGAGAGCCACTGATGGAGAGGCTATTAGTCTGAGCAAGGAAGCAGAAGGAGCTCTCTGGTAAAGTATTTTCTGGACTAATAATTAAACCTTGGTAAGTTTTCACAGTTGGGAATTATGAAGTCAGCAAAGTAAGAGTATGTTCACTCATTCCATAAGCATTAATTTAATAGTATCTCCCTTGGTCAAGAATTTCCTATGGTATGGGATGTAAGGGATAGACAAGGATCTGGATGCTGAAATTCTGGTTCATCCCACAGGAACCTCACACTTGGGACACAGATTCAAATTGGAGACTTGTTGGCATCCCATTATAGAAGAGGTACTGGTTTATTCACGTGTGTCTCCATGATACTCAGCTTTGAGTATCTGTTGCATGCCAGATTTTGGCATTAGGAGCTCAGTACTTTATGTCTAGGAAAATGCCCAGAATGAGTAGTCTGGGAGATGATGATCTGTGTTGCTGTGTAGGCCATTAGACGCTGAAAGAGAAGCACGATAGTATGATTGCCTATGCTGACAAGGGGTGAATTTTCTTCCAAAGGTTAGTGGGAATGAGAATATCTTAGTCAAGCTCATAACTGGGAAGCATTATGGTTCTGCTAAATGGATGTTGCCTAGATAGTCAATGGGAGGGTCACACAATTCAGGGCTCACTTACCCTCAAGCAGTTCTAGTCACTTTCAGCAAGATGATACAGCACTCCTTCCAGACACCTAGAGAGAAGAAATACCAGATTTTAATCATCCCCTTCAGAGTTGTGCTATTTCTATGATCTTTCTGTAACCAGTCTTGGCAAGTGGCACAAAAGAAGAAAGAGACTCTTTTTCTTTCTTTCTTTCTTTCTTTCTTTCTTTCTTTCTTTCTTTCTTTCTTTCTTTCTTTCTTTCTTTAATGGGGAGGTCTAACAAAGAAACAATTGTACGCTCCTTGGTGAAAGTTCTCACTGAGTGTTATATCACAAATGATTCAAAAATTCACCAATGCATATGTTCATCTGAATGAGCATTATATATTTCTCCAAATTTTCCCTAGACTAAGTTGATAAATATGTCATTCAACAACATACACACAATAAAGGAAATAGCTTATAAATCATTTTGAGAATTTACATATTTCCTCTCTATGCAGGTACCTGCTTGGCCTATCAGACAGCTCAGCTGTTGGTCTCCAGTTCAAAAGGCTGATGGTAATCCCACTATCAAGTTGTTTGCTCGGTCTAGCACAGATATGAATTGTTGGTCTTGAGTTCAAAAGACACACAGTGATCCTGCTGTCCAGCTGCCTGTTTTGCCTAGCTCATAGCTCTGTTCTAGTTTCAAGGACTAAGGGTATATTGTGAGCCTTCTGTGAAGGTGCCTGCTTGGCTTGGTGCAGAACTACATTGCTGGTTTCCAGGACCAAGGGCTCATGGTGAGTCCACTGTCAAGTTGACTGCTTGGCCTAATGGAGAGTAGAGTTGTGAAATATATGAAAACTTGGTCCAGGTGAGTCTTTGACCTAGACCAAATATCTTGTTTTGGTCTCTTGTTCCAAAAGCACATGGTGAGTCATCTGTCTAGGTTCCTTATTGGCCTAAAGTGGATCTGAATTGATGGTCTCCAGGTCAATGGGTGAATGGTGAACCCACTATCCTGTTGCCTTTTTGTCCCAGCATAGAGATGAATTGTTGATTTCTGGATCCAGGGATACATAATGATCTCACTCTCCAAGTGCTATTTGACCTAGTGTAGAGCTGAGTGTAGAGCTGAGTTGTTATCAATATCAACATACAAATGGTGACCCTGCCATACAGGTGCCCTCTTGGCCTAGAGCAAAGGTGTCTTGTTGGTGTCCAGGTACAAGACTATATGGTGAACCTGCTTTCCAAGTTCAGTTTTGGCCTACCAGAGAGCTGTTTGTTGGTCTCTATATCAATGGGCACATGGTGAACTAGCTCATCAAGTGTTATCTGGCTTAACCCAAGTCTCTTTCCTGGTCTCCAAGTCGAAGGACACATGGTGATGGTGTTGTTCAGATGAATCATTTCCCCAATACTGACCTGGGATTCAGAACTCATAGCTTCTTAGCACTTGGCAAGACCAATTTTCTTTTGACGTACTTTCTTTCTTCTGCCTGGGTTGGCAATGTGTTATGAAGAAACCTTGTCCAACCAGTGTCTGTGTGATTCATCTGCCCTGTGTCAAATGCATTCAGATGGCTCCCAGTCTTTGGGTTCCTGGTTGGTACCCTGTCCTGGGTCTGAATTTGCATATGTTATGCTATGTTCAAGAATTTGTGGTCTCTAGTCTCCTGGTTGGTGCGGTGTCTGGGAAATTAGTGTGTCCAGTGCTGATCTGGGTCAGACAGCTTGTTTTATGAGGACCTGTGTTCCAAGGATGCACACTGTATCTAGGGATGTGGTGATTACATCTCCAAGTACTTGTTTCATAGAATTTTCTTTCTGTTTTCTGGGGTCATTGTGAATGTCAGCATTGGGTGGAAATTTAAGGCGTTCATGCTGTCTGTGCTAAGCCAGTTTGGAGGGCTCCAGAATAGTAGTGTGTGCAGTGTTCCCTCAGAACATGGATTCAGCATTCATATACTGAACCTGGATTTTAACCCAGACATATGGGATCCACCTGGCTAGGAACCTCCAGTACACTTATTTCCAGTTTTCCACTCCCACATACCAAGTGGAATATGTCCCTAAGTAACTGGACCATTTACACAGTGGGAAATGGGTTCAGGAGTCACTGGTTAATGGTTTGAGGTCTCTCAAGAGCACAGAGGAGCACAGAGCTTGGTACAGAGGGTGGTGTGCAAAGTGTTACTGGGAGGCCCAGGGAAGGAGGAGTGGCCATGGTGCTTGCCATGAGCAGGGGAAAAGAACAGGAGAGAGACATTGAAGATTGTCAGTAAGAGTTGTGGCTAAAGCACCATGTCTCTCCTCAGTGTAGCCTGAGCTATCATTTTGCTTTTATAATAGCCATGGGACATCACAATGCCTTCTTGTGATGTCACCACCATGCCCTGTCCAATCACCAGGGCACTGTCAGGTTGGCCTTATTTGGGTGGCCAATCACCTGGTAGAGTGGCTAGCCAATGACTGACGGTGTTCTCAATGACTCTCGACATAATTTCCTGGAACCATGTTTTAAAGCAAAATAGGTAAACTTTACTTCAAGATGAAAAGTTCACATTTATGTTGGAAGCATAGTGAAGATCATAGAGAGGATGAAAGACTTAAACAGTACAAAGTTAAATGTGTCACTCAGTGTCACCATCTGCTAAATTCCTGACACTGATGTTAATGAAGACATGGGCAATTAGGCCCCATGAAAGGTCACAGTTGTGGGGTAAGTTAGAAAACATGACACTAGAGCAAATGTTACTCTCTACTCATTCATAAAAGCTTAAGTATAAGTGGATAAAATGGTAGGTGTTGTGTTTCATACATATTTACACAATAAACCTAGACCTAGAAAGGATGAAGCTGAGTCACAAGTCAAAACCTGCTTGCCAAAACAACATTCAGCTCTCATAAAAGGGGACAACATAATCAAGTCTGTCCACAAATTCACTTTCATAGTCTTCCTGTGCAGCATCCAGTCTGAAATTTCTGGGGAAGATATTAAGTTTTCTCTTTCCTCAAATACAATAACATATAGATCATTCTGAATTCACAAGATCTCTATCACAGATGTGCAAAAACAAATTCCACAAGACTACTAGTAGAAAAGCAACCACAATTAGGAAGGGAGGAGTTCTGGAGGGTTGATTCGAGTGTGATATACCTGAGGATACAGTGGAAGGGAGAGAGTCTACTAGAAGAGGCTACTGTAAAGTATTGTAAGCAGTGGGATACAGAATCAGCACTTTTTAAAGTCTGGATTAATAAGATGTGATGTGCACATACAATGGTATATTATTACACTATCAAAAATAACAAAAAACATTTTTCCCCCATCAATTATTTATTCCTTAAGTCCATCCATTCCTGCCCATCCCCTGGTCCATCTTTTTTTTTTTTTAATTTATTTCCAGTGTAACAGAATTCATTGTTTATGCAACACACCCAGTGCTCCATGCAATATATAGCCTCCTATATACCCACCACCTGTCTCCCCCACCTTCCACACTCCACCTCATCAAAACCCTCAGGTTGTTCTTCAGAGTCCATAGTCTTACATGGTTCATCTCCCCTTCCAATTTCCCTCAACTCTCTCCTCTCCATCTCCCTACATCCTCCATGTTATTTCTTATGCTCCACAAATAAGTGAAACCATATGATAATTGACTCTCTCTGCTTGACTTATTTCACTCAGCATCATCTCTTCCAGTCCCGTCCATGTTGCTACAGAAGATGGGTATTCATCGTTTCTGATGGAAACATAATACTCCATAGTGTAAATGGACCACATCTTCCTTATCCATTCTTCTGTTGAAGGGCATCTTTGTTCTTTCCACAGTTTGGCAACCGTGACCATTATTGCTATGAACATTGGGGTACAGATGGCCCTTCTTTTCACTACATCTGTATCTTTGCGGTAAATACCCAGTAGTGTAATTGCATGGTCATAGGAAATCTCTATTTTTAATTTGTTGAGGAATCTCCACACTATTCCCCAAAGTGGCTGCACCAACTTGCATTCCCATCAACAGTGTAAGAGGGTTGCCATTTCTCCACATCTTATCCAACACAGGTTGTTTCCTGTCTTGCTAATTTTGGGCATTCTAACTGGTGTAAGGTCGTATCTAAATATGGTTTTAATTTGAATTTCCTTATGGCTAGTGATGATGTATATTTTTTCATGCGTCTGATAGCCATTTGTATGTCTTCATTGGAGAAGAGTCTGTTCATTTCCTCTGCCCATTTTTTTGGACATGATTTTCTGTTTTGTGTGTGTTGAGTTAAAGAAGTTTTCTGTAGATCCTGGATATCAACCTTTTGTCTATACTGTCATTTGTGAATATCTTCTCTCATTCTGTGGGTTGCGTCTTTGTTTTGTTGACTGTTTCCTTTGCTGTGCAGAAGCTTTCGATTTTGATGAAGTCCCAAAAGTTCATTTTCACTCTTGTTTCCTTAGCCTTTGGAGACATAACTTGAGGGAAGTTTCTGTGGTTAATATCGAAAAGTTACTACCTATGTTCTTCTCTAGGATTCTGATGGATTCCTGGGTCAAGTTTAGGTCTTTTATCCAATTCGAGTTTATCTTTTTGAATGGTGTGAGAGAAAGGTCGAGTTTTATTCTTCTAAATATAGCAGTCCAATTTCCCCATCACCATTTACTGAAGAGACTGTCTTTTTTCCAATGTATATACATATATATATATATATATATATATATATATATATATATATATATTTGCTTTGTCAAAGATTATTTGACCATAGAGTTGAAGGTCCATATCTGGGTTCTCCACTCTGTTCCACTGCTCTATGTTTATTTCTTTTTTATTCCAGTACCATGCTCTCTTGGTGATCCAGATTTGTAGTAAAGCTTGAAATCGGGTAACGTAATGCCTCCAGTTTTATTTTTGTTTTTCAATATTTCCATAGCATTTCTGGGTCTCTTCTGATTCCATAAAAATTTCGGGATTATTGGCTCCAGATCTATGAAAAATATTGGTGGAATTTTGATCGGAATGGCATTAAAAGTATAGATTGCTCTAGGCAGCATAGACATTTTAACAATGTTTATTCTTCTGATTCAAGAGCATGGAATGGTCTTCCATCTTTTTGCATCTGCTTCAATTTCTTTCATGAGTGTTCTGTAGTTCCTTGAGTACAGATCCTGTACTACTTCAGTTAGGTTTTTTCCCGGGCATCTTATAGATCTTGGCGGTATACTAAATGGAATCCATTCTCTCATTTCCATTTTTGTATTTTCATTGTTAGTGTATAAGAAAGCCACTGATATCTGTACATTGACTTTGTATCCTGCCACATGAACAAATTGTGTATGAGTTCTAGTATTTAGGGGGTGGAGTCTTTTGGGTTTTCCATATAAAGAATAATGTCAACTGTGAAGAGAGAGAGTTTGACTTCTTCATTGCCAATTTGGATAACTTCTATATCTCCTTGTTGTCTGATTGCTGTTGCTAGGACTTCTAAGACTATATTGAACAAGAGTGGTGAGAGTGGGCATCCTTGTTGTTTTCCTGATATCAACAGGAAGGCTGTGACCTTTTTCCTATACAGGATGATATTCCCTGTGGGATTTTCATAGATAGATTTTGTGAAGTTCAGGAATGTTCTTTCTATCCCACTACTTTGAAGCATTTTAATCAGGGATGAATGCTGGATTTTGTCAAATGCTTCTTCTGCATCAATTGAGAGGACCATGTGGTTCTTCTCTCTTCTTTTACTGATTTGCTCCATCACATTGATTGATTTTTGAATGTTGAACCATCTTAGTGACACAGGGATAAATCCCACCTGGTCGGGGTGCATAATCTTTTTTTTTAATTTTTTATTTTAATTAATTAATTAATTAATTAATTTAATTTTAAAATTTTTATAAACATATATTTATCCCCAGAGGTACAGGTCTATGAATCACCAGGTTTACACACTTCACAGCACTCACCAAAGTACATACCCTCCCCAATGTCCATAACCCCACCCCCTTTCTCCAAATCCCCCTCCCCCTGCAACCCTCAGTTTGTTTTGTGAGTTTAAGAGTCACTTATGGTTTGTCTCCCTCCCAATCCCATCTTGTTTCATTGATTCTTCTCCTACCCACTTAAGCCCCCATGTTGCATCACCACTTCCTCATATCAGGGAGATCATATGATAGTTGTCTTTCGCTGCTTGACTTATTTCGCTAAGCATGATACGCTCTAGTTCCATCCATGTTGTCGCAAATGGCAAGATTTCATTTCTTTTGATGGCTGCATAGTATTCTATTGTGTATATATACCACATCTTCTTTATCCATTCATCTGTTGATGGACTTCTAAGTTTTTTACATAGTTTGGCTATTGTGTACATTGCTGCTATAAACATTCGGGTGCACGTGCCTCTTTGGTTCACTACGTTTGTATCCTTAGGGTAAATAACCAGTAGTGCAATTTCTGGGTCATAGGGCAGTTCTATTTTCAACATTTTGAGGAACCTCCATGCTGTTTTCCAGTGTGGTTGCACCAACTTGCATTCCCACCAACAGTGTAGGAGGGTTCCCCTTTCTGTGCATCCTCGCCAGCATCTGTCATTTCCTGACTTGTTGATTTTAGCCATTCTGACTGGTGTGAGGTGATATCTCATTGTGGTTTTGATTTGTATTTCCCTGATGCCGAGTGATATGGAGCACTTTTTCATGTGTCTGTTGGCCATTTGGATGTCTTCTTTGCAGAAATGTCTGTTCATGTCCTCTGCCCATTTCTTGATTGGATTATTTGTTCTTTGGGTGTTGAGTTTGCTAAGTTCTTTATAGATTCTGGACACTAGTCTTTTATCTGATATGTCGTTTGCAAATATCTTCTCCCATTCTTTCAGTTGTCTTTTGATTTTGTTAACTGTTTCCTTTGCTGTGCAAAAGCTTTTGATCTTAATGAAATCCCAATAGTTCATTTTTGCCCTTGCTTCCCTTGCCTTTGGCGATGTTCCTTGGAAGACGTTGCTGTGGCTGAGGTTGAAGAGGTTGCTGCCTGTGTTCTGTCATCATCAAGACAGCATGGTACTGGCACAAAAACATACACATAGAGCAATGAAACAGAATAGAGAGCCCAAAAATAGACCCTCAACTCTATGATCAACTAATCTTTGACAAAGCAGGAAATAATGTCCAATGGAATAAAGGCAGCCTCTTCAATAAATGGTATGGAAAAATTGGACAGCCACATGCAGAAAAATGAAATTGGACCATTTCCTTACACCACCCAGGAAAATAGACTCAAAATGGACGGGGTGCATGATCTTTTTAATGTGATGTTCCATCTTATTTTCTAGGATCTTTTTGAGAATCATAGCATCCATAAACACCAGTGATATTGGTCTGAAATTCTCCTTTTTGTTGTTGTTTTTGCCTGGTTTGGGGATCAGGGTAATGCTGGATTTATAAAAATAATCTGGAAGCTTTCCTTCTGCTTCAATTTTTTGAAACAGCTTCAGGAGGATAGGTATTATTTCTTCTTTGAAAGTTTGGTAGAATTCCTCAGGGAATCCATCAATCAGGTCCTGGGCTCTTGTTTTTTTGGGGGGTTTTTGATAACTGCTTCAATCGCTTTACTAGATATTGGTCTTTCAGGTTGTCAATTTCTTTCTGTTTCAGTTTTGGGAGTTTATAGTTTTCCAGGAATGCATCTATTTCACCTAGGTTGCTTAACTTATTAGCATATAATTGTTGATAATAACTTCTGATGATTGTTTCTATTTCCTTGGTGTTAGTTGTGATCTCTCCCTTTTCATTCATAAGTTTATGTATTTGAGATTTCTCTCTTTCTCTTGAACTAGTGTGGCTGATGTTTTATCAATCTAATTGATTCTTTCAAAAATACACCTTCTCGTTTCATTGATACATTCTACTGTATCTCTAGTGTCTGCCTCATTGATCTCTGCTCGAAACTTGATTATTTCCCTTCTTGTGTGTTGAGTTGGTTTAATTTGTTGTTGATTCTCCAGTACTTTAAGGTGCACTCATAGCTGGTGTATTCTGGATTTTTCCATTTTTTTTTGAGGGAGGCTTTGATGGCTACCTATTTCCCCCTTAGGTCCACCTTTGCTCTATCCTATATGTTTTGGTCAGAAGTGTCTTCATTCTCATTGGTTTCCATGAATTGTTTCAGTTTTTCTTTGAACTCCTGGTTGATCGAAGCATTCTTTTTTTTTTTTTTATTTTTGATTATTTTTATTTTTATTATTTATTTATTTATTTATTTATTTTTGATCGAAGCATTCTTAAGCAAGGTGGTCTTTAGCTTCCAGGTGTTTGAGTTCCTTCGGAACTTTTCCTTGTGATTGAGCTCCAGTTTCAAAGCATTGTGATCTGAGAATATGCAGGAAATAATCTCAGTGTTTTAGCATCAGTTGAGTCCTGATGCGTGACCCAGCATGTGGTCTATTTTTGAGAGGTTTCCATGTGCACTTGAGAAAAATGAGTATTCTGTTGTTTTATGGTGGAATGTTCTGTATTTATCTATGAGGTCCATCTGGTTCATTGTGTCATTCAATACTCTTGTTTCTTTATTGATTTTCTTCTTTGATGATCTGTCTATTACTGAGAGAGGCGTGTTAAGATCTCCTACTATTAATGTTTTCATGTCAATGTGACTCTTTATCTTGAGTAATAGTTTTCTTATGTAATTTGCTGCTCCCATATTGGACGCAGATATTTACAATTGTTGGATCATCTTGGTGGACAGTACCTTTAAGAATGATGTAGTGTCCTTCTGTATCTCTGACTACAGTCTTTAGTTTAAAATCTAATTTATCTGATATGAGAATTGCTACCCTGGCCTTCTTTTGAGGCCCTTGGCATGAAAGATGCTTCTCCATCCCTTCACTTTCAGTCTAGGTGTGTCTTTAGGCTCAAAATGGGTCTCTTGTAGACAACTTATGGATGGGTCCTGTTGTTTTATCCAATCTGCAACCCTGAGTTATTTTATGGGTGCATTTAGGCCATTCACATTGAGAGTGATTATTGATAGATATGTTTTTATTGACATAGTGTTACCTTTGAAGTATTTCTTTCTGTAGATTTTCTCCATATTTCTGTTCAATGGTATTCTTAGGATGGTTCCTCTTTTGTATAACCCCCACTTAATATTTCCGGCAGTGTCCACTTGGTGGTTGCATACTCTTTTAAGCCTTTCTGGTCTTGACAAGTATTTGTCTCTCCATTCAATTTGAATGCCATTCTTGCTGGATAAAGTATTCTTGGCTGGATATTCTTCTCACTTATTGCCCTGAATACATCTTGCCAGCCCTTTCTGGCTTGCCAGATCTCTGTGGACATGTCTGACGTTATTCTGATGGTCTTTCTTCTGTAAGGAAGGAGCCTCTTTGTCCTAGCTGCTTTCAACTGTTTGTGACTGAAGTTACGATTTCTCAATTTTACTATCAAGTGCCTTGATTTTTTTTTAGATTCTATAATCTTGGGGGGAGACCTTTTTGCCTCTAGTGCATGAATGCTGGCTCCATTCACGAGATTGGGAAAATTTTCATGGAGAATTTTTTCGACAATATCTTCTAGACCTCTTTCTTTCTCCTCCCCTTCAGGGACTCCAATAATTCTGATATTGGAAACTTAATGGCATCATTTATTTCCCTAATTCTGTTTTTGTGGGTTCTAAGTTGTTTGTTTCAGGCTTCCTCCTATCCTTTCTCTCTGTTTGTCCTTCAGATTACTAATTCTATCTTGTGTTTCAGTTACCCTAGCTTATAGAGAATTTAGATTAGAATGGAACCCATTGAGAACATTGTGACCATCATCCCTGATGACTTTCACCTATGCTCTTTCATTGTGAACATCTTCCCTGGTGGCTTTAAGTTCTGTCCTAAACAATTCCATTTTGTTATCCATGACTTTCTCCAACTTTGCTATTGCCTGAGTAATTGTTACCCTGTATTCCTTTTCCAGCATATTGTCTATTTTGGTAGTGATTACCTCTATTGCAGAAGGCCCAGACTTTGCATTATTCTTCGGTTGGGCATTCCTCCACCTAGTCATTTTGGTGGAGATGGCTGAATGGATGTAGCTGGATGTATCAACCGTGATGCAGTTGAGGTGCACCCTGGAATGCATCTGAGCAATCAAGAGTCTCCACCCAAATGAAAGAAATAAATTGTGAAAAAAGAAAAAATAGAGAGAGAGAGGGGGAGAGAGAGAGACAGGAAAAAGAAGAAAGATAAAATAAAAGAGAAGGCCCATCCCAAATGGGCCTCAAGGTAAGGTTTGACATATACAAACAAAAACAGACAAAAAGACTGACAAAAGTAGATGAGAAGAGAACATATATATATATATATATAACAAAAAAAATAACCTCATCAAAAAGAACCCCAAGTATAAGATTTATATACTAGCAGGACAAAGACAATTACACAGAAACATTGGTGGAATAAAAAGATGGGAGTGTGATTATAGATTTTCAGTGTGGGGGAGGATGTTTATTTTGATTCTTCATGGATATATCTTGATATCTTTATTAAGGGTCTCAACATTCCTAAGATAAAGGGGGATTAAAAATTGGTTTACCTTTAGAGGTAGCATTGACTGGGGAAAGGGGACTACCTTGAATTTTAACTCTATATGGATATTAAAATAAATTGAAAAAAGAATAAACTAAACTAAACTAAAATTTAAAGAAGTTAAAAAATAGAAAAGCAAAAGAAAAAAACGGGTATATGTATCAAAAATTCAGGTTAAAGGTTATTATGGAATTTGATGTACTGACATCTCACTGTGATGGTAAATAGATTAAAAAATTATCTATTAAAAATAGAAAAGAAAAGAACCAGAATAGTGGGAACTAATTAAGAATAAAACTTGTATCTATGAAGTAGGGGTGGTTGTTCTCTTGCTTTTTAGGTTTTTTTTTGTTTTGTTTTGCTTTTTTTTTTCTGGTTTGCTTTCTGGGGGAGGGGCCTGCCTCTTGTGTTTTCAGTCAGTGATTCTTGAGTTAAGTCTTGCTGCCCCCCTCAAGGGGGGTGGGCTCTGAGGAAACCAGTTTTTCAGGCTTTTGTTCTCTGGAGGATTTTTGTTTGTTCACTTGTTTTCTCTTGCCTTGACAGCTTTTGATGATTTTTAGAGGTTTAGAGGAAAGCAAACTGCACCCAAAACTCCCTCAGAGAGAAGTCTCAGTCTGTTCCCCTCTGGGTGCTCCAGAGCACATAAATTCCCTTTTGGCCACTGGCAGAGCATGCTCCTAGTCATGGTCCCTGGAGATGCAGGCACTCCTGCTTGTACCCAAAACCATGACAGCGGCATCTGTCTTTGCAGCTCCAGACCACCAGAAAGGTTCCAAGCAGTGATTACACACAGATTTTCCTGCTGGGCTGGCCTGGGAGTGCTCAGACTTTCTGGGCTCAAGAGCACCAGGCTGTCGCCTACACGCATCTCTCTCAGGAGAGGGTGTGGTGCACGACTCAGACTCTGGGAGTGCAATGCAGCGTGTGCATGGGGAATGCAAAAAGTGCAAAAAATATTCTGCTGGCTGGTGAGGCTCCCAGCCCCTCATGGGAGCTGCACCCCACATGCTCTCAGTGCTCTCATGGCTCAGGGACCAAGACCTAGTTTCTTCACAGCACTCTCTCTGGCTCAGTGGCAGAGGTGGTTGTCCTGGGTCCCGGGACTTAAGCTCCTGTCCCGAACTGCACCAATTCCCTCAATTTCCCCCCATGATCCTTTGCTCTTTTTGAGTGCTTTCAAACAGACTCTAAGTTAATGCTGTTTCCCAGTCGCAGGGCATTCTCATATTGGGGTATTACTTTCCAGTGGTTAGCTTCTGGTAGTTCCCTCCCCCTTTGCTTATCTTCCAATATCAGTCTGACATTCCTACTCCGCTTTACCTGCCCACTGGCATCTTGTGCCCCCGTAGAGATCCAGACGTGTATAATTCTAATCTCCAGCTGATTTCATGGGTTATCAGAGTTCTTTGGTAGGTAATAATCTCACTTTAGGGTATAAGTTGAAACTGTGCCTCCTCCTAGTTCTCCGCCATCTTGTCTCCCCAAAAAGAACAAAATCTTAGTATTTTCAAGGATGTGGATGTACCTAGAGACTATTATGCTAAGCGAAATAAGTCAGTGAAAGGCAAATGACATAATTTCACTCATATATGGAATTTCAGAGACAAAACTAATGACAGTAGGGGAAGGGAGGCAAAAAATATGATTGAAACTGGGAGGGAGGCAAACCATAAGAGACTCTTTCCTAGGGAACAATCAAGGTTGCTGGATGGAGGTGGGTGAAAAAATGGTATAATTAGGGAATGGTTTAAGTAGGACACTTGATGGAATGAGCACTCAGTGTTCTATGCAACTGATTCATGACTAAATTCTACCTCTGGAAAACAAACAAACAAGAAAAAAAGCAATGAGTTCAGTGACCTTCTGTATTTCTTTCACACTGGCACAGAGGAAGATCCCATTAATTACTTATTGAAAGTGTGAGCTCAGATGGAGCTCTCTCTTTCCAGACCATATTCACAGGATCTGGAGCTCAGGGGAGAGAAGATTAAGGAGCAGAGTGTTGCTCTCTGAGGCATATGGGTAGTTGATATTTTTTGTGAGAAGAGAAGAAGAGCATGTGGTCTAGGAATGAACACCAAACAAAGGGGCACCTTTGTTTGGTGTTTCATCTTCCTTGTCAAAGGAAGCTGAAACTAAAATTATAAAAGAAAGAACTGGATGTAAAAATATCACAGAAGTAAATTGTGGAGTGTCCCCAGTGAACCAGTGTTAACTATGGCCCCTAGAGAGCCTTAGTGAGGTTAATTACAGCTGGATTCCATTTGGGGTTTCATGACACTCAGACAAACCCAAATCTGTTATATATATATTTTTTCCTAGCTATTTTTTTTAAATCGAGGTATAGTTGACATGAAATATTATATTAGCTGCAGGTGGACATTATAATGGTTGGACAAGTTTTTACCTTATGCTATGCTTAACACGAGTGTAGATACCATCCTTCACCAGACACAATATTCCAATAGTATTGCACATATCTCCTATGCTGTGCCTTTCATCTCCAGAAGTGTATAATCTTATATCTCAGGCTGATTTCATGGGTGTTCAGAGTGTCCTGGTGAATATTTAGCTCACTTTAGGGGACTGGTTGAAATGGGGTCTCCTAATTCTCTGTCATCCCATAATGGAATATTTTGAGACAGCATTATTCAAACATTTCAGTTTTCCTTCTTTTTACCTATGCTCCTCTGCACTATTTCTTATGTTGGCTAATTGAATTTAAATAAACAAAGCAAAGCAAAATTCTCCTTTTTGATTTCTATAATATTTTAAAAGTATTTTTTTATTTAAATTCAATTTGGGGGCACCTGGTGACTTAGTTGGTGAAGCATCTGCATCTGCCTTTGGCTCAAGTCATGACCCTGAGATCAAACCCCTTTGTCATAAACTTCTTGACCAGTGTGGATCCTACTTCTTCCTCTCCCTCCTTCTCCCCACTCCTACTTTCTCTCTCTCTTTCTTCTACTTTCAAATAAATAAAATCTTAAAACAAATAAAGTTAATTAATGTATAGTGTATTATTATTTTGAAGTGGAGTTTAGTGACTTGTCAGTTCATATTAAAATAGTTCTTAAGTACAGAAATGCAGTTCATTACTCTATAATCAAAAACACAAATTAACATGTGTAAAAATTATTATTTACCATATTTGTGTCTTTTCACTCTGACTAAATTATAGTCTCTTATTCAGCCATTATGTCTCAGTGACTCAGAATATATATAAGCAATCAATAAATTTAGTAATTTATATTAAAGTAATTATAATATATAACTTTAAATTTTAAGCCATTTTAGCACTTTATATGGTTTGTCTTTGATTAATTATATATACCAAATACCACAAATGAGCAATAATATCACATTTCTTACATTATTTTTTTAAGGGAAAAGATAATATTTGAAAAAATGTAAAAAGTGTGCTTAATAGAGGTGACAAGATGGCGGGGAAGTAGGAGGAGGCACCTTTTAAACCTGTACCGTAAAGTGAGCTGATTACCTATCAAAGAATTCCGATCACCTATGAAATCAGCCTGAGATCAGAATTATACACATCTGAATCTCTACAGGAACAGAAGACCCCAGTGGGCAGGTAAAGGAGTGGGAATGGTGAACTGATATCAGAAGATAAACAAAAGGAGGAGGGAGCCACCAGAGGCGACAGGTTGGAAAGTAATACCCCCAATATGAGCGAGAGTGCCCTGTATCTGGGGACTAGCATTAACTTGGAGACTGGTTGAAAGCACTCCAAAAGAGCAAAAGATCGTGGGGTGAGGGGATTGTGGGAATCGGGGTGGCTATGGTCAGGGGCTTAAGTCCCCGGACTCAGAGCAGACTCACCTGGGGCTGAGGCAGAGAGAGTGCATCAGAGAAACAGGTCTTGGTCCCTAAGCCACCAGCGTGCCTGAGGACACGTGGGATCTGGCCCCTGTGAGGATTTGGGAGCCACGCCAGACAGCAGAACACACGAGCCCTGCTATAGAGCCTAGATGTATGTGCCCCACATCCTCCCCTGAAAGAGGTACAAAAAGGCCCAGCCGACACTCTTTGACCCACGCCATTGTTTCAGAGCCTAAGATGCGCGCCCCAAACTCTCCCCTGAGAGAGGTGTGCAAAGGCCCAGCCTGATGCTTTCGGATCTGTGCCCCGTTCTCAGAGCCTGAAAAGCATGCGTGACCTACAGCCTCCCCTGAAAGAGGTGCACGCAAGCCAGGTGCTCTTTGACCCAGAAAGACCAGGCACTCCTAGCCCAGGCCAGAGAGAAAATCTCAGTGTGTGATCGCTGCGTGGAACCTCTCTGGTGGTCTGGAGATGCCCAGACAGCTGCTGCTGCTGTGGATTTGGGTACAAGCAGAAGATCCAGGGTCCCCAGGGACCACAAATTGGAACCTGCACTGCCAGTGGCCAAGGGGGAACTTATTTGGTCTATGCAATCAGATTGAGGCTTTTCTCTGAGTGGGAGGTCAGGGTGCAGTTTGTTTTCCTCTGAAATTAAAAAAATATATCAAAAGCTGTGATGAAAAAAAAAATGAGAGAAAAAAAAGTGAACAAACATAAAAACTGCCAGAGAACAAATACCTGAAATAAAACAGTTTCTTCAGAGTCCAGTCCCTTGAGGGGGCAGGAGCACTTAACTTAGGGAACATCATTGACTGAACTCCCACGTGGTAGGCCCCTCCCCCAGAAAACCAACCAAGATAGGAATAAAAAAAAAAAGAATACAAGAGAACAACCACCACTACTTCATAGAACAACTTTTATTTTTAACTCTTTCTCACTATTCTGGTTCATTTCTTTTTAATATATAGATAACTTTTTAAATTATTTACCATCACAGTGAGCTTTCCAGTACATCAAATTCCATAATAACCGTCTAACCTGAACTTTTTGATACATACACTTGTGTTTTTCTTTTGCATTTTTTTTTCATGCCAATGGGCCTCAAAAGAAGGAAGGAGTAGCAATTCTCTTATCAGATTAATTAGATTTTAAACTAAAGACTGTAGTCAGAGATACAGAAGGACACTACATCATTCTTAAAGGGACTATCCACCAAGATGGTCTAAAAAACTGTTAATATCTATGCCCCCAATATGGGAGCAGGCAATTACATAAGAAAACTGTTAATCAAGATTAAGAATCATATTGATATGAATACACTAATAGTAGGAGATCTTAACACACTTCTCTCAGAAATAGACAGGTCTTTGAAGCAGAAATCAATAAAGAAACAAGAGCATTGAAAGACACATTGGACCAGATGGACCTCATAGATATATATACGACATTCCACCCTAAAAGAACAGAATACTCATTTATTTCATGTGCACATGGAACCTTCTCAAGAAGAGACCACAAACTGGGTCAAAAATCAGGACTCAACTGATACCAAAAGACTGAGATAATTCCCTTCATATTCTCAGATCACAGTGCTTTGAAACTTGAGCTCAATCATAAGGAAAAGTTCAGAAGGAACTCAAACACTTGGAAGCTAAAGACCACCTTGCTAAGAATGGTTGGATCAATCAGGATATCAAAGAAGAACTGAAACAATTCATGGAAAACAAAGAGAATGAAGACATTTTGGTCCAAAATCTATGGAATACAGCAAAGGCGGTCGTAAGGGGCAGATACATAGCCATCCAAGCCCCTCTCAAAAAATTTAAAAATCCAGAACACACCAGCTGTCTATACAAATTAAAGAACTGGAGAATCAGCAACAAATCAAACCAAGTCCACACATAAGGGAAATCATCAAGATTAGAGC